>NC_071576.1:45102449-45414835 GCF_024509145.1 Vidua macroura | reverse complement strand
GAAATGACTCAGTTCTTGTATTAACTGATAACATTGAGCGCATTAATCAGCGAGTGAAGCTCATCCCTTACGCTCTCCAGGGAGTGGCAGATCAGCTGGGGGCTGTCCAGGAGCTCGATGCTGTGGGTGTAGGGCTCATATTTCACCGAGAAGGGCCGCTTGATGTGCGCCGCATAGCTCCTGCAAGGGAAGGGTGCAGGAGATGGGTCCCGAGTCTCCCTCCTACTCATCACCATTTACCCAGGAAGATCACCACAGTTAATGCCTCCTTTAGGCAGAATTTCCAGCTCCACTACAACAGTAGTTGAGATCCCTTCTGTTTGTCAAGGAACACCATGAGTTTGACTGTGGCTTTCTGTGGGCTGTACCAAACAGGAGGGTACATCAAACTGGTCATCTCCATGGCCATTGCCAAGCATCCTCTGCTGCAATTCCTTTTTCAGAAAGGCAAAGGAGATTTAGAAGCTAATTGCAGGGAAAGCCCATGGTATTATTGTAGTATATTACTAAATCCTTTCTGACATGCATTTATTGACTAATCTCTGGGGAGGGGGGAACTAGCTGTGTGGCATATTAAGGATAAACTTGACGGGCAGCGGCTCAGACCTGAGCTAGAGGATGAGAATAGTGTCACCAGAGCCTTGTGCTTCAGCAAAGCTGTACTGCTGTACCCAAAGCCAAATGCAGCCTGAATCTCAGTGATGAGCTTGACTTTACCTGATATCTCTCAAGAGCAAGACCTTGTTGCTGCTTTTCTAATGGAGAAGTGAAAGTAAATCAAGGGTAGGGTTTCCCCAAAGTTGCCCACATTCACTTCCAGCACTAAGATTTGTATACTTGACAAGGTAGGCTTTTTTCATCTGTGGGTTGTGTGACTATGGAGCTGAAAATCTATAATTAGGTGCTTATGGCTGCAGTCTCATGCTGGAAAGGATTGGGAACATGAGGGGACAAACAGCACTATCAACAGGCATGCTCCTGTCCTCTGCTGAGGCTTCACCCTTTCACTCCTGGATTGCTTAGCTTAGGCTACCCTCTTGTGGCTACCGCGGGTCTGCTCTGGCGCAGGGCTCGGGGAAGCGCAGCCCTTTCCCAGATGGAGACAGATGTTCCTCCAGCTGGTACTTCATGGCTAGGCCGGAAGTGGAGGGATCTGGAGGAAAACACAGCACAGAGGGCCAAGGGGAAACACGGTCCTGCAGGCTGGCGCTGGCAGGGAGCTGCCATGCCATTGCAGGAAAACAACGGAAAAAAGCATAAACAAAGGAGGTTTCTGCATACTCACATTGTCCTTCTCCTAAACGACGTGGTTCCTCTCAGTTCTACAAGGCAAAGTCCTGCTCACCTCTCTTGTTAATGTAAGCAGCGACAGCCATGGCTCGTAGCACGGCTGCTAATGGCTAGAAACCTGCCCTCCAAAATGGGTGTGCACACTTGACACCTTGTGAAGCAGCTAGATACAGCATGGCTGCTTGGAAGGGCACTGGGGGAGTGTGTCCTTTCTGAGAAAAGAGGCTTTTCTCCAGTTGTAACACTGATAGTCAGGCCTGTGGTGGCAACTGCCAGTAATATAAAAGAGAGGATGCTTTAATGTTTTCACCTCATAGAGTAGCATCTGTGTGGTCTCTGAACTCTTTAAAGAGGATAATTTACAGTGCTTGTCACAGTCAAGACCCTCTAGCCTAATCTTGGCTGTGTATGTGGTGTATTTTCCCTTTTTAAATGCAAGGAAATGACTCATTAGGCAGCAGCTGGGTTTTTTTTTTAAAGCAGCCTAGTGTGTGTGTGTGAGCACGGGCTTCCCCCTGCTTGCTTTTGAGCAGCTAGACTCCAGGTTGTATGAACAGTGCAAGTGAGGGTAATAAAAGCAGAAGCTGAAATATAGCAGTCCTCACCACGTTATTTATATTAAATACCCCTCTTGCAGGAACTGTAAAGTCATGTACATCATGTTCGCCTCATCCTGTCTCTTTCCTAAGTGAAGATAAAAGTGTTATAGGCAAAGTTTTCCTCTGTCACTCAAAGCAGTCCAAGGACTGAGCTTTCCTCCTGTGGGCAATTCTGGGTATGACCAAGAAAATGCTCTTCTGTACAGATGTCTGTGGGTAGAGCTGACCCTTACCATCCTGTTTGCAGTCCCATGGGATGGGGAAACCCAATTACCATGGTGGGATTGTATCTGGGGTCCAGTAACACATGTTAACCAGCCTAGGAGGCAAAAGTTCATCTTTTCCCCTGGATAGATCTATTCATGTCAGCCATGTTCCCTGTAGGAACTGGAGAACTGCTTTACCTTAGAAGATCTGATCAAAGTCTTCAGAGCACTTCTGAGAACTTGGACTGAAAGCAGCCATAATGTCAAACCCTATTTCAATAGATAACATCTTAATTTCCTACCGTTCGAGTCTCTCTCATTGCCCAGTCCTACCTCAATTTATTTTTGGCATCACTGAAGCTCTCAGACACAAAATAAACAGGCTGGTAGTTCTGGTCCTGGTAGGGCTGAACAGCTGCAGCATCAGGGTCGAAGTCCCTCACCTCTGGTTCATCTGACAAGGAGTGCTGTGAACAAGGCAGAAAAAATCCAGCATAAAACTAAGGGGATGGGAGAGCACATATGGGGTATGCAAAGGTGGAGTACACACTGAGGAATGTCATTGTGCAGAAGCAGGAGGTGTTTTTCTCTACAGAGTCTAGAGCAGAGGCAAGTTATTGTGGGACTCACTATGAGCTCGCCATAGGAAGAGAGGAGCCCGGCTCCGTAGGCTTTGACTATTCCATTCTGTCTGCAGAGCCCAAACTCCACTGTAAACCAGTAAAGCTGTGAAAAGAAAAATAAAAATTCCTGAGGGACACAGCTCCTCATCCTAATTGCTCTGTCACTTCTGAGCCCTTACATCATGGCCAGGGTCTGGGGTTGTTTAAAGGAACAGGCACCTGCCTCTTTGTCCCCTCTCCACACTTTGCTTTCAGAGAAAACTGCTAAACTAAGTTGCTGCTACACCAGGACAGAGTCTGTGTCCTTGGGCTTGTTCCATCTGTTGTGAGATGCTGCTGTTTGGTGTCCTTGGAGTAGGACAGGTCATCTTGCTGAGAGAGAGCCAAAGGAAGCAGATGTCATTTAATCCCATCCCAAAGAGTCCCAGCAGTGCTGCTGTTGGAAATATGATGCTTGGTGGTACTACTGGTGCCCGAGAAAATTGGGTTAATGTGCAAGTGAGCTTGAGCTCTGCTGTTTAACTGATCTCTGCTCTGCACAGTCATCATGAAAAGAGCATGGGGCAGCTTGGGTGGGAGCTCTGAGCCTGCAAATCTTGGAATACCAGGCTGGACCGGTCCCCTTGATACCACAGAAGCACTCCTGGAAGTGTTGTGCCCCCCATCCAGCAAAGGGGAAAACTTACCGTTGCTAGTTTCTCAATTTCTTCATCACTTGCTCCCAGAGATGCCAGTCCAATGTCCTAGGAAGAGAAGGGAAGGGACAAACATCGTGACTGAGGGCCTTAGACATTGATTGCTCTGTTTTATTGGCTCAAGACCATACATATTGCTGCCCTGCAGTGCCAGGCATCTGCTGGGACTTTATCGTGATCAGACTAAAACCACTTTGTTGCAGAGACGGTATTAAGGTCTTGGTCCATCAGTAGAACTCTGGAACATCATGGTTAATAAGAGCAAGAAAGGTTTAGGTGGCAACACCAGGGTTTGGATTCCCGCCTCTCAGGGGGAGAAAGCAGATAACCACCTTACCTGAGAGAACTGGGCAAATGTCTTATCAGCCAGCATTGGGACATGCCCCAGCAGCTCGTGACAGCAATCCCTGCCAATGGGAGGGGGGAAAGGAGGAGAACACAGTCAGCAGCAGACAGAGTGCATCTGTTGGGTATAAAGGGTGATTGCTGGCCAGCTGGTTCTTTGTGGGCAGGGAGGCCATGGGGCTGGGCGATACTCACGGCTCGGGGGAGTGCATGGGTGAGGATGCGTGGCGGATGTACTGCGTGCACTGGAAGACGCGGAAGGCCAGGCTGGCCAGGAAGTCCCGTGCTGACAGCAGGCCGGCCACCGGCCGGAGCTGGAAGCCGGTCCTCTCTGAAACAGCACACACCGACTGTGCGAGGTGCATGCCCACGGGCTGTGCTGCTGCCCCCAGCACTGGAAGCTAAAGGGCTGCACCAGCCTAATCTGTCTGCTCCTCCTAGGAACAACACCCACTCTTCAGGTGCCCAGTGGGATCATTTGAACACAGGCTTGCCCTTCAGCCACAGCCTGCTGTGTATAGCTGTAGGCCCCACCACTTGGGCTCTACCTCTGTCCTCTGTCAGCAATGCCCAAGGCACCAGCTCTCCTCCTAAATCTCAGCTCACTCACTACTCCTTTGGGTTCAGGCTTCCCATCTGCAGCTGCCCCCACTGGCAGACCCTGAACCTGGGTCCCCTGGGCTCGTACTCACCTTTCAGGAAGCGGGAAACCTCCTCCAGCTGAGGAATGTTGTTCTCATTGTAGCCACAGAATTTCTCCAGTAGACTGAAAGCCTCAAGGTACTCCTTGCAGGCATGGGTGGGGTACAAGCTCTTCAGGGTGCTGTACACCTCCTTCCTTCAAGAAGAGAGGCGGCAGACATTCAGTGGTTAATGCGTCCAGTCCTTCCCTGCGCTCTGGCTATGCACTATCAGGGACTCATGTCTTTAGGCTCCATGTCCTTTTGCCTTTCTCCACCTAAGTCTATGTCTCTGCACATTGATAGAGGTATGTAAACATACAGACACACATTCAAATGAACCTGCAAAGGTGGCAGCTGTGTCTGCACAGACCTATTTCTGACCTGGAGGTCAGAAGACTGTATAAAAGGTATCAGCTGGAATTAAAATATTCCCAGTAGGTTAACTCCTGAAGTTGCACTGTGAAGACAGTCAATAGAACCAGGGGATGACCTTGTTGAGAAGCCTGTGTACTCAGCTCATATGAGCTGGCCTTGTTTTCAGAAACACTCCTGCAGCAACACTCCTGGAAAAAAATCACATTCAAAGGGAGTGCTTTCCTAAGTGAGGCCTGTGAGGTACCACACAGATATTCACCATGGGCCTCACACTTCTTCCTGCAGCTGTGATAACTGCTCTTTGTTTGGAGGCTGCTACTGAGTCAGGACCCTTAGAGAAGTGAGGCTCCAAATTATCTATCTTGCTCTATGGGGAGGCTCCTTTGGAGGAAACTCCTGAAGGCTGCAGCATGAAAGTGTTTTTTATAACAAGCCATTAAGTAGGATGCTTGCACTCCTGACACATTTTTCAAGAGGTCGTGCCCTAAATGTTTGGGGTTTGATTCCCAGCTTCTAGTGGTGAAGCACTAATAGTGAAATCAGCACTAATAATGAAATCAGCACTCACCAGGTAGCTGTCTCCTCCGCCGTGTACTCCACATGAGGGATTGGGTCCCCACTGCAAGGCAAAGGCAGCATTATTGAGCAGAGCCCCAGCCAGGCTCCTCTTCCCTATGAGAAGGAAGCACTTTGGAGGAGCTATGCATGAGTTAAATCTTCTTTAACAACCAAACAAAGGGGTGACAGAAAAGACAAAGCCTTAGTAGTGGGTCATTTGTACAGGTGCAACAAATACACAGTGCAAAGAAAAGCATGAGTCTAGTCAGAGATTACGAATGAACAAGGGATGACCAAAAGTTTAGCAGGTGTAATATTTACCAGGGGGAAAAGAAATGGGTTTCTCTGGAAAAGATTGAAAGACTTCATGTGTGAAAATAAAGCTGGTGGCTCCAAGAAAGAACCGGTGGCTGGGAAATAGAAGCAGCTAATAAGGAAAACTAAATGCATTTGACCTGCATAAAAATATATTGTCAATAAGGTTAAGGAGGGCAGGAAAAGAAAATTTCAACATTGATGTAAATGGGCATTGATGAAATGACAATTTTGCTTTTTCTCATCATAGTTAGCAATTGTATTTCCTAAATCTTTCTTTTCTGTGTTTGGACAAATGAGATATTCATATATTGTAAAGCACAGTTCCTGAAGGGATGCCTGAAGAGATGCTACACAGTGGCTCATAAATGTTAACCTGCTGGTGAGATGTTTGAGAAGACCTCTTAAATTGGTGCCTCATCTTAGGACAGTATTTAACCCTATGTCACTTGGGACTCTTCCTCTGGCACCATGACTTTCTATATGTTTAGTATTTGAACAGGATAAAACCATCAGTGTCCATATTCTGGGCTTCAGTTTGGCAAAGTACATGAGAACAGCAGAAACCCTTGCTGGGATCACACCAGTTGCAGGGGTAGTTCAAACAGGTGACCCATATAATTTCTGTAGTCTGCTTTCAGCACTTAAAGTCCTGCTCAGAGAGAGAATGCTACAGTGAAAGGCAGTGTCACTGAATAGGATCTAGGGAATATTTTACAAACCTAACTGAATATCAGACTCTATTTGATGTTGTAGTGAACACAGTGAGTGCTATCACTGCATGTATCAGAATAGAAGTATTAATTAAGAGTACAAGACATAGTCTTAAATCTATATAAGACAATGATAAGAACATTACTGGAATCTATTTAATTTAGCAGAGCTAGGAGGCAAATCATTTAGCCTATAAATACCCTCATAGCAAAAAAGAAAAAAATCTGATAACACTATTTTATCTAGTAGATGAATGGCATGTGTGATCCATTGGGTAAAAGCTAAAGCTATTGAAGTCCAGCTTAGAAATAAAACTCACATTTTTTCACGACCAGGATAATGAACCTTTGGAACAAATTTTTCTGTGCATGGGTATCTTTTTCAGTACTTGAAGCACCAAAATCAAAACTAGATGCCATTCTAAAGAGATGCTACATTTCCAAATGAAGTTTGAGGTCTGATGGATATATATCTGGCTTTTGTTATGCAGTAGGTTTATTCTTACTATACTCTTACCAATGTATGAATTAATGACAACAGATTTTTTTTAATTAAAGAGAGACTAGAACGCAAAGAGAGAAGAGAGACACAAAAGGAGCTGGAAAGGCTGAATGGGGAGAAAAAACATAAAGGAAGAGAAGTGTCATACAGGTGACATACAATGACTTCCCAATAGGATCGCTGACATGTCATTATCCCCACATGAATGTTAGGAAGGAGACTTACTGCTTATAGTGAAAAGCAATCTCTGCTATTGATTTCCTTCTCTGGCGATATACTTGGTCAGAGTAGCCCTGTGGTGACAAACAGGAACAGAGACAGGACTTTTAATCAGTTGCTAAAGTTTCTCACCCAGGAAAATTCATCTCTGGCTGGAGAGACATCTCTCAAGGTGGCAGTCGCACGCCGGTCCCCTGATCAGCTGCACTAATGGGTGTTCTCAGCTCCCTGCTTCTGTGGGACAGCTGGGGAGCTCAGCGTGACGGGGTGCGCACACAGGCTGACTCACCGGGTGATCCAGATCCAAGTCAGGGTCAAATTTGGTGACCAAATGGTGGCACTTGTCCAATTCACAGATTTTTCTGGGAAACCAGTGAACTATGGGGAGAGAGAAAGTGACAGTCTGTCTGTGGAAGTGAAGATCCCTTAAAGAGAAGGGGCTCTGAGGCTGAATAAGATATGCCTCATCTGCTGTACCAAATGCACACATACAACATGGCACAGCTACTTCCAGGCAGTAGTTTCACAATCTCAGCACTCTTTTCCTAGAGTCATGTCTAATGCCATGATCTGCATTTCATTACTTCCTTGCCCATCTCTCAGCAGAGTATTTTGTGGCAAAATTAAAGAAGATGATGAAAATTAGATTTTACTGAATGATTCACGTTAAAAAACACCCAGAGATCCTGCTGGTCATAGATCTCTAGGGATATTCTCCTACAATATTATTCTACATTAATCATCCTATCTTCAGAACAGGATGGCACAGGAAGTGTCTTGTAGATTAGTGCTGGTACCTGTACAGAGGACCTAACACGTAAGTAGGAAACTACTTTAGTATTTATAATACAAAATGCAACACTACTGTATTTATAATACAAAATGCGGGAGTAGGGATGGAGAACTCATGAGGAGAGGTGTGAGCAAAGCATGAAATTCAACCTCCTATTTCTATTTTTTTCAATCTTTTACCAGAAGAATGAGCTATGAATAATGGAGTCTGTTGAGAAAAGGACAAGGAGGGAAATTACTTTCAGGATTCACGTATACCAGAGGCAGTCCCTTCTGGTTTGCTCAAATTCAGCACACAGCAGCCCTTTCCCTTTACTGGGAATAACAAAGCCTCCACCCTGTTTCTACAGGGAGAGCTTAGCCTCTCCACACAAGTGAAAATGTTTGTAAGTTCCTTACATTTGTCTTCCTTAGTGGTCCTCACATCTTCTGCTACCCTCTTGATGGAGCTAATGAAAGTATTGAGGTCAGAGCTGTGGACTTCACAGCGCACAAAGTATTCCAGCTCAGCGATCCCTTCACGGGGCTTTCGGCTAAGCCTGGTCTCCAGGTGGTGAATTTTAGCTTCAAATGTCTTTTGAGACATGGAAAGGAAGAAAAAAAAAAACAAAACATTAAGCAACATTTGAAATACCTTCTGCTACTACCCAAAGCTGCCCATGTGGACACAGAATTATAGAATGGTTGGGGTTGGAAGGGACCTTAAACATCGTCTTGTTCCAGCCTCCCTGCTATGCACAGGAACAACTTTCACAGACCAGGTTGCTCAGAGCTCCATCCAACCAGTCTTTTAACACTCCCAGGCATCCACAAATCTGGGCAACCTATTTCAGTGCCTCATCACCCTCACAATAAACATTTTTTTCCTACTATCCGACCTAAACCTACTCTCTTTCAATTTGAATCCATCCCCCCATCCTGACACTACGTGCTCTTGTAACAAGTCCCTCTCCATCTTTCCCTTAGACCTCCCTTCAGTTATTAGAAGGCCACAATTAGGTCACCCAGAAGCCTTCTCTTTTCCAGGATGGACAATCCCAGTCTGGGATGCATTTCTTCTTGTCGTTTTCTTCATGCCCCCACCTCCCTCCCGTATAAACACACTTACCCATTAATTCCACATTTTCTCCTTCTGCACAAACACCGAGGCCGTTCAAAAACTACCAACAGAAGACTTCCACCACGGCAAAGAAGACCAAGAGAAGCAGTTGATGTGGCAGAGCGCCACGTTACATTTTCCCACCCCAGGCACTCCCGAGGCGTGTGTTAGCGGGGGCCCGTGGCGGGTGGGGTGCGGGTCCGGCGGGGTCCCGCGGGGCGGGCGCTGCCCGGGCCTGCCGGCGGCTTGGCGCTGGCCGTGGTGCTGAACGCCAGGGCTGCCGCGGCTCGCCCTCACCAGCGCTGGTCTGGGTTCACTACCGGCACTGATGTCATTTGGACTTGCTGTAGGAACTGACCTCCCGCATGGAATAAGGGGACAAAATTATGTCTGTAGTCTCGCAAGGGGCCCTGGTAGATTTGTGGGTATTTTCTTTAGCTCAGTGAAAACTGGCAGTACAAGCCCAAGGCCCTAGGCAATGACCCAACCTTCCCAAAGCTCCTGTAGGACCTTTGCTAGAGGAAGGGACATGGTTTCTTTTGTTAATCAGAGGCAAAAAGATGAGAAGGAACAGGTAAATTAAATTTTAAATGGTGTTTTTTAATGTACCTACCAAGTTCACTATTACATTTTTCTGTCAACAATCGATACCTTTGCATTAATCTGACAGCCGTGATTGCATTACCTATGCTTCAGCTGCATGTAACACATACAGAAGAGTGAAGCCAGCTTCCCTGCAGCCTGGTTCATGATGAGGTAAATGTCATTATGCCCGTCTGCTTTCATATCTTGTACCTGCATTGCCAGAGGGATGTGGGAAATGAATCTTCCTCTGTTGGGACTTGACATGCTTGTCTTTTTGTTATATTTAAAGCTTTCTCTGTGACAAGCTCAAAGAGCTTTTTTGCTCCAGGAAGAAACAAACAATATTTGAACATAAGCTGCTACAGATTCTCACTTGATGTTTTAAAAATTGTTTAAATTACAGAATTTAAATGCAGTATAACATAAAATCTACCAAGTACAAAAGCTTATACATCTGTTTCATACCCACTGAGCAGCCTGTTGAATGCTACACTGATGGATTTGTCATGCTATATCTGGCATCTGTGTGTTCTGGGAAGCAGACTCCAGTCATTGCAACACATGGATTTTGTCTGAAAAGTTTGTCATGAAAGTTCTTTCAGTCTTGAGACAAGGACCAGTCAGTCTTGAGACAATTGCCCAGAAAACAGCTTTTCTTTCAACAGTCCTCGTAGAGGAATTGTAATTGCTGAAGATCTAAATGTTTTTCATAATATTATCAGAGGAAATACTAAATGGGCAATGAATAACTAGAATGCCCTATAATTTCAGGGAAATACTTATCCCCCAAAAACACTTTTTGTGTGTTTCCAGTTTTTAAGTAGCAGGCTTACTGTATAGTGTACATGACCCCAAATAAACTGCTGTGACTGGACATGCTCTGAATAGGAGGTTGGACCAGAGACCTCCAGGGGCCCCTTACAAGCCGCATGACTGATTAATAGGAACAAATTGTCCTCTCCTCTCACTGCTAAAGTCAATGAAATTAAACTACCATAGATAAAACGCATCTCACAACCTCAGTTTGCAAAACACTTTTGAATCATTCTGGATGAAAACACACTACATGAATGCAAGCTGTCGTGCTTGGATTTTTGTTTAAATAGGCAGTACTTATCTCAGCCTTTCCATTCATGCCACTGATATCCTATATAATGCAACATTACATTGCTGGCTAGGGGGAAAAAGCTCAGTTACCAGTTTTCCTTGGTATTAAAGGTATAGAGAGGATGCATCTCCTGAGGGAAACCAACAGAACCTTTAACATGTGAATCAGAATAGAGAAGATAATTTTGAAATCAATATGCCAGTTTTACACCCAGGGCAAAGTTGTTTCTGTAACTATTTGACTGAGGACCAGTATGGTAATGACCCACAAGAGGGATGAGTTTGGTCTGTAGATAGGCAGGGCACACAGCTTACTTTGAATGTGGGATCAGAGCCCTGTGCCTGAACTTGAAGTGCTGAGCAGCGGGAAGGGTTGTCAGAGTACAGTACAAACCATAAGGCTGTGGACTGGAGTGTGAAAATGAAAATAAGCAAAATTAAGGCCAGAGCTTAACAGCAGTGCAAGATAGAGGCACGCCTCCTTCTTAGTGATGGCGTGAGGACACACTGGGCCATGAGCAAAGCATGACTTCAGAGATATCAGACAACTAACTCATAATTTGAAGTAGGCAGACCTAGTCTGAGGCTTCTTTATTACACTCAAGTGACGCTTGTCACAGCCCAGTCATGAAACCTGAAGTGTGTTCCTTGAGTACCACACAACAGGTTAGGTACTCACCTCAAATACCTTAAGGACACGGGACAGTGGAGAAGTCTTGGCTCCCTTGAGCATGAAGAAGAGGTTCAGCATGGCTCTCCCATCCTTCTCCTCGAATACAATGGTCTCTGTGGACTCTGTGGCATCAGTGGCTGCAGCCGCAGCCTCTCTTTCCTTCCTGGCATCTTCAATGAGGCTCTGACGTCTCCCAATGAACCGTGGAGACTGAAGGCAGAACAGAAATAAATAACACTGCTCAAAGAGGTGTAGGAGATCAGAGGCATTCCCACTAGCTGATGTGACTGGATGAGATGTGACTGGTATGTGTCAGCAGAGGAAGCAGGGAAAGCGTGGACTGACTTGCCTGGCTTTGTAGAGAAAGATCTGCTCATAAGGACGGAGGTTTTAGAATTGAACTTTCAGAAATGTGAAGCTTTGGGGGAAAAAAACTGTGTAAAATATCTTTTTAACATAACTGGAGAGTGGGCTTCTCCACTCACCCCCTCTAGAAACAGTTTTCAGTATCCTCTGAAAAAAAAACAAAACCCAGAAACAATCTTAAGTGGTTTTCAGTTGTCTGATGAACTCAAGTGGAGAGACATCAGATAAACCTGAGGTCATCTGAGAAAAGATACTTTGTGAGGGACAGGTGAAGTCCACAGCTGTGGCCTGGCCAGGAAATAGGAACTGTTTGCAGGTGTATTAGCAGGGCAGCTTAGCAAAACTGTTCCCAGGATCCAATATGACATTTACTTTTAACATTAAGTGGATGCTTATCTATTGAAGTGTAATTGAAACCACAACCATATACCCCAGAAAATAAATTTCTCCCACTTATCTGTAGATTTGTTTTGTCTCAACAAACTCCTGCAGATTTCTGTTACTTGGAATTGAACCTAAAATGCAACTCTGTGCCTAAGGTCATGTCAGGACACCTGTTTATACTTATAGTGAACTACAAAGTATTTCAATCGCTGCTGTTTCTTTTGTTATACAAATAGCTCATATACCAACTTATTTGTTCTTTGTCTTTTTACATCCAGTTTCCTATTTAGAGGCAATGCATCTGGTTCCAGTTTTCTGTGTTCAAGACCCAAACCAGATGACAAACCTCCAGAGCTTGCTAAAAGAAACCTGGTGCAGCACTGAAGAAGGACACAGAGTGGGACTGGCTGCAGTTTTCCCTGTGATTACATTGAAAATATTTAGAACATGCTAACCAAGCCATGCTTTCCCTACTTTGTGAAAATTAAGAGTGTTTTCCTTTTAACAGGACAGCCTGATTGACTACTAAGTTTATTTTCTCTCTGATTTTCAAAGCCCACTATCAGTAACTCATGTTTCCTGCGAGAATCCTCTTGGATGCTTTAAATGCACTTTAAATGCAGCCGTAAAAACTCAGCACATCGAGGCACCAGCCCACACACCTCTATCTGGTCCTTTTCCAGTAAAGATACACCTCCAAAATTATATTTCAAGATCCACCCTTTATTCATCAGGGCACAGAAAAACACCTTCTAACAAATACGTGCATGCTGCTACTTGTCTGAATTGGTGGTATTTGTGCCCAAAGAGAGCAGACATCTAACAGGTGACCTCAGTTGTAACTTTAAAAATCTGGTGAGTATGTGCTTGGCTTTAAATGTGTGTTTTCCATCACTGCAGTGTTTTAAGCTAAGCTGGTGTTTACTTTAAAGTGTCTGCAATAAGCAGGGCAAACTATGCCCTGTGCCAGCTACAGAAAATGAGCTCCACAGCCATCCCAAGCCAGACAGTGCTTTACCCAAGAGTGCTTTGTCACACTGTGCCCCGAGGTGCAGCAGGATTTTACTTCTGGGCTGGGGAAGGGGAGAGGAGGGTAATTAGACCCTCATATTTAGGATGTAAACCAGGTTAAAATCCAGCTGAGTGGGGTTTAAAATGCCAGGGTTGGGTGACTGGAAAGCTGCACCAGGAGAAGCAGACTCAACCAGACCTACACATGTGCTGGGGCTGGGTGGCCCCTGGCAGACAGGAGTGGGGGCTTTGGTCCCTTCAAGGAGTCCTGGAAGTTTCGTAGCTGCATGATGACATAGTTTAAGTGGGTAAATTGGGAAAAAAAATCAAAACAAAGCAAAAAAAGGCTGAATTTTGCTTGGGAGAAGAGGGCTGGGAGGAATCTGCCTGCCTGCTGTCTCCTCTGCCAGCTGGAGGCTGCCTGGCTGCATGTTCCCCACCTCACTGTCCTCAATTCTGCTCCTCACATTTATGCTCATTGGGCTATATTCTCCTTTTGCTGGAAATTAGGAATGTGGCATATATAATAATCAAACTGATCTCATGATAAATGCCTTCCTTTCTTCCAGAGGCACCATTACATGATATTTCTGAATTGCCTTGCAGACTCTCTCCCTGAGTGCATACCTGGCTACAGTGAGAACTGTAATTTGATTTTGCAAAGCATTTATTTGCCTAACCAGGGCCTGACTCATTCACCTCTTCTGAAGGTTAGTTTGCACCTCTTATGAAGGGTATGTTCATTTTTCCTTCCTTGAATTTGCTGCAAGTCAGAGTGCCCAGCCTACATATTGTCATTAAAAATACTGTGTTCTGAGGTATTTTGTTGGTTTTTTTCCTCTGGCTCATTATTTGCAGCAATCAGGAAGGACTGTAAAGACTGGGGACATTAATGTCCCACCTCTGCTTTCCTGGGTGCTTTTCCCTGCTTTTTTGGCTCCAGTGGCTGTCTCCTCCCTGGCTCTGTAACCAAACTCTGCCCCAGCTACAGTCACAGGGTCTCTTGCAACATACTATTAGCAGCAGAAAACCTTAATACATAACCAAAGATTTTTCCATGGAGTTTGATGTTTGGCTGGCCCAGCTGACATGTAAAATACCTGCTGGTGTAGAGGAGTTCTGGGATTGCAAAGATCTGAATTTTCCCCCCAGTTTGCAGTTCTCCTGGCAAGGGAACCCCTCAGAGCTGCTGGAGGTGATGTGATGGTGGGTGATGGCTGTGGGGCAGATCACCCACGGCACAGTGACAACACAAGGGCCAGGGACATGCCATGGCACATGCAAATGCAGAATCATGCCTCTTGCCTGGTAGAAGGCAGGATTGTGGAGATCTCCAGTGCTAGGCGAGAGCAAAGGGAAAAGCTTTTCATGCATCCAACTCTCAGAGCGATCCTCACGGGGCAAAGTTTTAATTTCATTTGTTTTCCCTTTTCTGAAAATTTTCATTCAAAAACAATCACAGGCTAAGGTTTTATGTATCCTACAGGCTGGAGGAGCCACTCACCCCAAGCAGCTTGCCTCACTCTTGTCAGCCCACTTGTTGAATGTGACCTCCCCTGGCCCCTATGTTCAGTGGCCCATTTTTTCATAAAACACAGAGTAGCACCCCAGAGGGTGTAATAACTAAACACTCTTCACTCCTCCAGACACTGAGCATCTCAAATACTGATTTTACAAGTTGCCTGGAAAATATCAGGTTTTCAAGGGCCACTCAAGTGTTCATTATTTTGCGGAATGAAAAGGACTGCGTGAGAGGGAAGCCTTCCCTGATTTCCACTTATTAGAGAAAGCAAGCTTACCTCCTTGTTTCCTAAATGTTTCCCTTCTTTTCCAGCAAACTCCACTATTCAAAACACCTTTCTGCCAATGTAGTGGTTGATTTTAGTGAGGCAGAGCATTGCACAGGGTTAAGAGGAGAGTGGGTGAAAAAGGCAACAGGTATAAGGGAGAGAAATGGGGAGCTCTAAAAGTGACCTGCTGGAGTCACACTGCAGACATCTGCCAAACATATCTGCTACCTCACCCATCTCTATTCCTAAGGTCCCCTCCTGGTGCACCCATTGCCACTGCTCTGGCTCCTGCATTGTCACCTGCTGCCTATCCACATCTTTGCCCCACAGGAATGTCCAATACTGGGAGTCTTCAAGCTCATCCTGCCTGGCAAGGCTTCAAAGTTAAGCGCGGAAATGTCCCTGTCCCTACAGCAAGTCTGATGGGTTGACCAGGCTTGGCTTTCTAAAGACACTTGACACTCCTCTCCCTTCCCTCACACATTTGGTGTGTGCAGGAGCTTTCCCTGGGGTAAACACAGGGCTGAGGACACATCAAGGAGGACTGGGAACAGAAATGGGGGAAGGATGTTCTGGGAGATAAACTGGAACAGCAGTCATGAACAAACAAGTTAAACTGCCTGTGCCTTGTATGCTGTCTGAAATGGCAGCCCCACTTTTTTTTATTATGCTAGAACAGGTGAAATCTCTGCAGTTTAATGCCCTAAAACCTGGAAATCGTTAAGATTTTCAAATTGCCTTTCACAGGGGGACTCCTTGCTATTCTTGCCGTAGGTCTGTGGGTTATTCACCTTACTTTTGGTTGAAGTGTTATCATTATTTCAAGTTTTCACCCCCTTATATGTTTTCATTTCACATGTATCAGTATGTAGCAAGAACTGTTGGAGTAATTTTCCTTTGCCAGCCCGGAGGTGCCCATGTTGGGGAAGCCCCACAAAAAAAGTGTTGGTCCATCTATCCTTGCCTTCCTCTGCCTATAGCTATGGAAGAGGCTGTGGTTTTTGGAGGGGGAGGAAAAGAAGTGGGGTAGGGTTGTCTTACCATGATGGCCTCAGCTTGCTTGGAGTCCAGCTCCGACACCGCCCTGCGGAAGCCTTTGGCTGCAGAGGTGGAGATGTTCGGGGTTGGCATCTTTGCTCTTCCACGAGCTCTGCTGTCTGCTTTCCAGCTCCTTGCCAGCTTTTTATAGGGCAGGGCTGACGTCAAAGACTCTTTCAAATCTTCTCTTTCCCTGCCACCTCCCCATCACCACCTCCCTCCTTTCTCCCCCTCGGGCTGAGAGGAGGAGGGGATGTGAAGGAGAGAAACATGTCTGTCCCATTAAATCTAATTGCTACAAAGATTGCAGACACCCTGCCTTCACAGACCAGACAATCCCCCACCTGTTTGCCTGGATCCAAAAGATTTCTTCTCTAATTTACCCCTTCTCTCCTTTCCCCCTTCCCCCCACTTCTTGATGGAGTTCATTCTCATTACATGTTTCAGTCCGGCACATTTGCTTCCCCAGCTTGGGAGTTGCATCAAAGGATTTTGATCTGTGAAAGGACAAAATAAAAGGAAGGGAGAGATTTAGCCCTCTCCAGCATTTCCCCCCCCCCCCCCCCACCCCCTTGTTTGCCTTGTCATGGAGGCAGTAAAGTAATAGGAAAATAACACTGATTCCCACAAGGCAGCTGCAGGACTGGATGCCGTTTTAATGTGTGCACCTTCCAGCACTTGGCTACTGACAACACTGTGCCTTCCAGGGCTCCCCCACCACCTCAGAGCTTGATTTGGCCATGTCACTCTGACAGCAGGAGGGCAGAATCTGACTCCTCAGAAATGAAAAAAAGCTTTAGAGGAAATAACCTGAAAAACCCTTGCAGTCCTGACTTCCTGAGTGCTTTGCTCCTTTTGCAGAAATTCCTAAGGGACCAAATGCTTGAGAACAGCTGGGGCTGACAGTGTGTGACAGATCAGACCCATGCCAGGGTCTCTGCTTTGTTGTGAGTAAAACTGGTATTTTTCTCTGCTTAGATTTGCAGCAGCTGTCCCACCCAAACAAGTGCTGCAGGAATGCATAGCTGTGCTTTGTGTGAGCCACCTCCATCCTGGTGACAGGCCACTGACTGGCACAAATCCCTGTGGGAGGGAAGCTGGTGGCCTTTCACCAGCTGACTGCCCAAGAGCTCACCTGCAACCTTGCTGACCACAGCACTGACATCTGGTAGGGTTGGTGGCTCATCCTGCACTCAGCAGGACAGCTGAGTTCGTCCCAGCCTGCTGATGACTTCTGCAGTGCCAAAAGCTCTGGAAGACCAACAGTCCATTGACATCCTTGAGGATGCAAAGCTGTTGATGTTTACCAAACACCAGGGAGCAGGCAGCATGACCAACACTCCCTGCCCCACAAAGGCAGCTTGGGAAGCTCATTGGTGGGAGTTGAAGCTGGAGTAAGCAGTTGGCAGCAGCTAAAGATTGGTGCAATAGTGAGAAAAAATTGAATTTAAGTCATGTGGAGTATCTTCTCTTATTGCAGGTGCTGAGGGCACTTGGCTGTTCAGTACAGTAAAAACCAGAGGAAGGAGTTAAGCAGCCATCATGGCTCATCTATCCCCAGCCTCTGTGTCCTCACATGTGGTATCACCTCACACACTGAGAACAGCCCTTGCTTTTGCTTTAATTTCATCCCTAATCCCCTCTGAGTCTCCTAAACTGTCTATTTACTCTCTGCTAAACCCTGGATGCTCAAAACACAAGTTAAAACACCACCAAAGCAACGAAGGGTAATGCTGCCTGGTGTTGCAAGGTTTTCTCAGAAAATATTTTGGGAGCAGGTTCCAAGGCAATCCACTGCCCAGAAGGCAGTCAAGGAGCAGCATTGCAGGCTCAGTCACCTCCTGTCTGCTGGGGTGGCTTTGAGGACCCTCTTACTGGGAGATACAAATTAGCAGAATGCTATGGTTGACTTATTTTTTTGTCCCTGGCTGAGGTGAACCATGGTTGCTGGAAGGCTGAGATGCCAGGAACAGGGCATTGAAGACCGTAAGGAAGAAAAGAACCCACTCTAAAAGAGGCCACAGAAATAACGCTCATGTATCTTTCATGGGAGGCACCAGTGAAGAGACCTCAGTGGGGATTCTGTAACATCATTAATGCCAGTAAAGTTGACATAGAAAGAGGGCAAAGGGCACAAACTAGGATGAAGCTACAAAGGTATTAAGGATGAAAAGCCACAGTTATGCCAGGTACTCCAGAAATATTTTGTTAAATTTGTTCAGAGACTTTGCTAGTGCAATACCTGTTAAAAAGAAGCATTGTCAATGAAGGGTCAAGACTGGGCCAGCTTCAGTGGAATTTCATTTGGAAAGGAAATAGGGACTTGGGTAGGAGGAGAGTTACAAGAATTGCATTTGAATGTATTTACCAAATCAAGTTTTAACTGTGGACGAATTATTCTGGCTTGCACTACCTTTAAAACGGCATGTAGAATGTGGAATTACAACATTTTTCATTTGAGGTTTTCAGTTCAATTTAAGAACAAAGACAAAATTGAAATTAATTTATTAATTTAATCCCTTTTCCTTCATGCTGTTTCTTACCTTAAAGTCAGAAGGAGAAATCATTTTGCTAGACCTATTATTTTTGGAAACTGATTTAGTTTAAAGGTCTCTTTAGAGAAGTATTTGCCAGTGATGATAAACCTAAAATCAGCCATCACAGCAAGTTCCAGTTATCCAAATCTGTAATAAATTTGCTAAGAGAATAGCCTTAAAATGTCAGCTCATGTAAAGAATTAAGAAAATTGGCAAAATAATAAATACGGGAATAGAACAAGCCACTCAGCCTTCCTGCAAGCTGTAACCTATTCAGTGATCACATATGAAAGCTCTTCTGACAAGCAGAGGCTTTAAAATGTGCTGATAACATCAGACAAGTTCTCAAGATTATTGTATGACTAGACGGAATTTCTCTGAATATATTTTCTGTTTTCTTTTTGTCTCGTTTCATGTTGTTACTTCCCTTGTGAAATTCAGTCCTGTATTCAAGATCATCAGTCCTTCTACTTAGTTATCTCATCCCAAAGCCCTTGATTTTTAGTCCCTTGTCTTCCTACTGTTGGCAAATTAGGCATACAACTCTCTTCTTCTTTAAGCCCTGCTAACCTGCCCACCCCATCCCTGTTTGGTGATGAGACTCCTGCATTATATGGAATGCTGTCCAGCATGGAGCCAAAGTTCTGCTTTCCACGCAACCAAGGGCAAAACGTCCAGATTGCCGTGAGGGGGTTGCCATGGTAAGAATTTCACTCTCTACTAAGAATGGAAAATCAGGTTGGTTATCCTGTCCTGGAGGAGCTGACAGAGGAGGGAAGCTGAGAGAAACCATGTGGCATCAGGTCCTCCTTTTGGGCAGCAAGGTGGGTGGATGTCCTTCAGAGCAATTATCAGCACAGCTGCAAAAGGACAGGCATTACTTTTTCCCAGACAATCCAGTGCAAAACTGTTCAACACATTTCCTACCTGTGTCCTTCGCAGGCAAATTCCCATCTTTTTGGAAACCAGACACATCTTAGAATTTTTCATCTCTTCATGTGTCTACATCTCTCTAAACCACATGCCTGGGTCTATGTTTAAGTTCTGCTGATATCAGACATGACTTTTAGGGGGGTGTAATCCTATTTGGTTAAACCAAGACAGGTTTGTCTCAGCTTTTGTCATGTTTGACTAATTACCAGATTTGCTAGCAGGGAAGAAGAGCCTTTAGGAAGCTTTACAAAGGAAATATAACAGATGGATGGTTCTCCATAACTGCTTTGTTTCTCATACTCCAACGACATGACTATCCTTGAATGTGTGTGGGTGCCATGTGTATCCAGCTGTGTGTTTTAAGGGATTAATCTGACATAAAGCAGCCATGGCAAATACGGCTGGCCACTGTTTCTCTGCACTAGTCCCTAGAGAGAGAAGTCCATAAACTGGGATGCTTTGACTGTGCTTCCCTCAAGGGTGAAGCAGACACAAAAACAATCCAGGAAAGGCATTAAGGTGCAAAGTACTGCTGGTCCTGTGGAGGCTCGTTTCACCTGCCACTGGATGTGAGATTGGTGGTGCAGAGATAGAAACAAGATATTAATATCTGTGGCTGGATTGGAGCAGGCAAGGCACCGCTATAAGCATAACTATGATGACAATCAACATATTGTTCACAAGCCTATCTTTAAAATCTCTTTCCACCACGGTACAAGGCTCAATTTATCGAGTAGATCATCCAACCATGTCCCATCATCAAGCATTGTTTACAATAATCACCATTTCTGGGCACGTTGGGTATGGGGACCAAGGGGAAACCCCACCTGCCAAACATCCACCCCTAATTGTGGGGAGCTGCAGTGATCTCCATGAACCTACCTGTCATCTTGAAGCAAGCCCCAGGCTGAACCAGTGGCAAAAGCACTGGGCAAGAGTGGGGGGTCTCTCTGGTGGGCCAGGGAGCTGCAGGGACTGGGTTTGTGCAGTGACAGTCCCCCAGCAAGGCCCAAAGAAAGGGACAGTGTACTCTGATGTGAGGGCGAGCTGCCATCTCCCATCACAACCAAGGCAGCCCTGTTAGCCATGAGGGGTGCCCAGGCGCCCTCGCTGCTCTTTCTTCCACCCACCCGCTCTCTCCCCCTCTTCCCCTCCACAGCATGAATAATTACAGTCTGCCATAATTTTGAAGCAATTAGAGGGGGGTGAGCCAGCTCCATCAAGAGATGTTTTTTCCTCCTCTCCCTTCACAGCTCCATTCAACATCCCCAGGTGCCACAAAGGAGTTTAATAACCCATAATGACACCTCAGGCCTTCACATCATTGCAGCCTCCCTAAGACTGGGCCAGCATCAGGAGGAAAAAAAAATAAAAGAGATAATTAAAATGCTCACCTCCCTCTTATCTTCGCAGCCTCCTATTATCTAGAAAACGTGGACTTTTGTGCTCAGGCTGCCTCACAACAGATGAGCCCTGGGGAAGGGGGGTTGCAAGCAGCAGAGATGTGCTAACTCTTCAGTCAGGGCAGCGAGATGTTTTGTGCCACCCTGGGAGAAGAGCTCTGCCATCCCCTCCACTGCAGAGGCAACCTCTGGGACATGATGGGTCTCTGTGCAGGGGTTGCTCTTCCAAGGTAAAATCAAAACAGCCAATTATGTTAAAAAAAAATTAAAAAAAAAAAAAAAAAAAAAAAAAAAAAAAAAAAAAAAAAAAAAAGCAAACCATGCACTTTTCTAGAGGTGATGGAGTAGGGCTGTGCAACCTCCTCCAATGACATTTTGCCTCAGTGTGTGCCAGTGCATTTTTGCAGTGTAGTGTACAGGAGAGATCTGCTCCACAGATGCCAACCAATGGCTTAAGGACCAAGGCTAATACCCTCAGCAGCTGAATGCAAACATCCATGTCAGAGATTTCACATTTCAGAAGGCCGGATTAGCCTTTATCTAAACCTGAGAATATTCCTGTAACCCACAAAAAATGTCCTTCTGCCCCCTATTTTGAAGCATGGGGATGGTCACATAAGTTTGTTTTCATCTTCATATTCAGACACAAAATTCTGTACCCACATTGCTCGAATCTTGCCTCAAAACCCATTGAATCTCCACTCATTGGAAAACAGTGAAAATAGAATTCTGGGTAGTTTTTGCAGCAATCAACTTTTCAGAGGAAAATAACCTGATTTCCAGGAAAACAGTGAATTGTTTGGGGAAAGGGTTTTCAAAGGGACTGGGGGCTACCTGGATGGGTGGGGAAAACAGCTTCTTCTCAGGAACTGAGAATTTAGCCCTGAATTTTCAGAAGCAAACCCAGCTCTCTACTTCAGCAAATGGACCTGGAACAGGCAGGTGAAAATTCAGAAATATTGTGTTGATGATTCACCTGCCACTGCAGAATCCAAAACAACCATCTTGTCTCAGATCAATGGGGAAGCACTTAGAAGCAATTTTCTCTTTGGAAATGTGGCCAGCAAGCAGAGAGTCAGGAGCAGGTGGCAGAATATAATGCACACCTCTTGGAACCTGACATTTAGTGGTGTTGTGAAATTAATTGATGACACCTCTGGCCCACTGTATTTCAACTTGTGGACAATTTCTTTAACAAGATCATCAGAGAATGTAATTTTTGTGCAGAAAGGTAATTTATGTGTATTGCAACAGACTTTCTACACCACCAGTACTCCTGATTTTATTTTAGTCTGTGACACCAAATATTTTACTCCCAGTTCCTGAAGTTTACTTTCTTAAAAAAAAAAAAAAAAAAAAAAAAAAAAAAAAAAAAAAAAGCAATCATTTTGAGAAGTGAAGAAAGACTGAAGAGGATTCTATAAGCTCCCAAAGAAGTGGAAAAACCTTCTAGAAACAATAATTATCATATGGAGGTCTGGCACAGGATTTTTGAACACTGAGTTTGACAGTGAGTTTGCTTTTTTTGGGAAAAAAAAAAGATTGTGCAGCTAAAGAGCAGCCAGAAAACATCCAAAACATTATGACAAGAGGAATCAAATGTCCACAGCTAATTCTATTGCCAACCATGAACAAAGAAAACAGGGATTGCCTTTCTGACAGCTCAGCTCATGGCCCTGGGCAAGTTATTTGATTCACTGCTTCATTTCCTGCCTTCTGCCACCAGGCTGGTAATTCCTGTGACCTTCAGCTATGAAGAACCAATTAATGGTGGGCAAGAGATGCAGAAATCAATAGAAATATTTGGTTCTCACCTCCTTTCATTCCTCTCACCTGATGCCTGGTAGTCCTGGTCTTTGCATTGCTGAATACATGTGGAAAAGGGACTCCTGCTATTGCTAATTTTTCTCCAGACTCTTGCAAGTCCCAGCACTAAGAGATTTGCAGTGGCCTTAATTTTTCAACTCTTCCTGAAGATGAAAAAAGAAAGTTAAGGACATGTCCCTATTTTATTGCCAAGTTCATTAAGTCCCAGTCCTGCTATATTCATCCCTGAAAGCTGCTTTTGGGGAATTTAGTCTCTTCATCGCTGGTGACCATGGTGTCTGGCATGGTTAACCTTC
The DNA here is from genome assembly GCF_024509145.1 of Vidua macroura. Taxonomy (NCBI): domain Eukaryota; kingdom Metazoa; phylum Chordata; class Aves; order Passeriformes; family Viduidae; genus Vidua; species Vidua macroura. The sequence goes on along the minus strand of NC_071576.1, from coordinate 45,391,871 downwards.
TTGCTCATTCACCCATGCCATGAAGTAAGACAGAATTTATGTAACTCAAAGCAGCATCAGAAAGGATAAAGACAAGCCTTGGTGAGGGACCAAAGCAAGTTCCCACTGCCCTTCCAGAAGGAAACCTTCACTGTGTGTAGGACTGGTCTGAGCATGGCCAAAGCTGATGGCATGCAACCTGAAGAACTTCAGCCCATAGTCCCCTGTGACTTAGGACCTGGCTGCAAGGCTGCACAGTGTGGCTGGGATGGGTCTTGGCCCCTTAGCAGCTCTTGGTCCCTTCCTGAGTGTTGTTTTCCCCTCAGTTTCCTGTCCACCCATCCCTGCTCTTCCAGCTGTGGAAGCAAATGATGCTAGAAGAGGACAAGGGTTTTCCATCAGCACTTTTGTCAGTGTTTGCCCAACACACTCCATTTTCATGAACATGTAACTTCTCTGACATAGATACATCTTCCTCCCCCTCCTCTTACCCCTTTTCTCATCTTCTGTAACAACAGATCAGGTCACCAAGGTGGACCAGCAAAATTAAGCTCAGTGCTACTTCCATGTGAACAGCAAATCGTCCACTTCTTACTTCAGTCAGTTCCCTCTCTCCTCAGGCACTGGAAGATAAAAACATTCCACCTGTCAAACAAAAGGTCTGATGTGATTTTAGCATTACATGTCACACAAAGGGTCTCAGACCTATGAAAATGTCACCATATTGACTTCATACAAACGTTTATTCATCATTCTGTTTATACACAGAAAGATGTTTTGCATTCAGCATAGAACAGTGAGATTTATTACAAAGACACAACCATCATTTCACAGTGAAGTCTGTGCTTTCCTACTGATTCACATCTGCTTGGGATCTCATCTGTTATTCCTAACAGGTAGTCATCAAGTAAATAAATACATGAAAAAGTGCATGAGAAAATATTTTCCTCTCCTTTTCAGAGGATGAATGTAAATGCATCATCCACGACAAGGTTCATTCCACCCAGCAGGCTTAAGGGGATGACTCATCAAAACCTTGTGCTTCTCTTCTGGATCTTCAAGGTGTATCAACAATGTTTTATTGATTCACAGTCATGGAAAGTAAAGAAAGAAAAGAGTCTGGGATTTCTACTGGAACAATATGCTTGACTTCAGTACTTCTGCCATTAAGCTGCTGGGATGATGTCATGGAAAAGCATTTATGAGATTATTTTTCCTATCCTCCCAAATGCTGGGACTGTTGGTTACACATATGGATCCCTACGGCTCTTTAGATTTGTACAGGTCTTAGTGGAGAAGAGAACAAAAAGATCAATAGCTGAAAGTTAGGCAAAGAAGAAAAGTCCAAGTCAGCAGCAGGACATATGTTTTTAATAGTGATGGCAAGCAAGCCAAATGGGCACTGGGAATGCTGTGTTCCCCTTTGCCTTAGCTGTCCTAACCAGAGCAGGTACCTCACTGGAAGGTTTTGTCTGAGACAGGACAGGACAGGACTAATGGGGACGGACAGCCTGCGTGCTGTGCAGGAGGAGATCTGGCTGTGGTTACCACAAGGCACAAAGCTGGGACAGGATACCTACTGCCCCCAGCCAGGAAGCCTCAGGAAGGTAAGGCAGACCCCTCCCAAGACACTGGCACTGCATGGCTGAGGTCCTTCCACCTTGCACCTGGCCAAGATTGGTTTCAGAAACCTCTAGTTTTTCCTGAGAAAAGACAGGTAAGAATATATGACCCCTGCAGAGGAAGTCTTTGGCCTTTCTCTGTGTACCAGCTAGGAAAATTCATCTCTCTGCATCACTTAATGTGGTAGAAATTACGTGGTTTGAGTGCTCATCCTTTTCCCTTTCCCTTCAGTGCTGCCAGTGCCTGCATCAGGAGGTTTAATAGTACTTTCCCTTATTTAATTTACATCAGGGACGTGCTGGATAGCAATGAGGTGGGATGGTCCAGAGGAAAAGCACTACAAAGAGGCTAAAAACTCCCCAGATCTTCACTGTTCTGTCTCCCTTCTCGTTCCTACTTCCAAAACATCACCAAAAGCAAATAAATGCCTTTATAGGAAGAGGCAGGATGTGATTTTCTCCTCTTTCTCATATATATTGCTTCCCTGACTCTCCTGTGGGTTTGCCTTCCCCCACCTCCCCATTCCCTTCCTCCCTACCTACATTTGACCTGAACAGCAGCAGAAGCCTGACCATAGCCTGAAGGGATTTGCCTTGTGCCTTTAGTGGGATGGAGTTTGGATTTCCTTATCTGTCCCCAGTAGGGCCATGTGTTTTTTCTCTGCTGCCCCTCCCTGCAGATGTGTGTTGAGGGCAACAAAAGACAAGGGGTCCTTGTAAGTGCCTTATGATAATTGCAGAGCAGCGACTGCTCAGAAAATCTAAATTCCTCCCTGACATTTCCAGTCTAAAGCTCCCACTGACTCAACTGCTGCTTGTGATATTTAAACAAGGATTATCTCCTTTTTTATTCTTTTCTTTTTTTGATAATGGGGTGGCAGAAGGTTAGTTTAACACTTTCCTATGGTTGGTTTGGCTGTTACAGATCCCATACTCTTCAGGACTGTAACCAAACCTCTGCTTCCCAAGTCACTCATGTGGCATAACTAGGAGGATCAAAGGCTCCTGTCATAAAAAACACAAGGATCTTTCCCCAGATTGTCATCTTTTCCAAATTTTTATCCAGAGTGAGCTTTAGCATACCTGAAAATGTACAGCTTTGGGTGTAAAAGGACTCATCCCATTGGCTTCGGCACAACTGCACCTAACATCTCTCCAGGTCCCCAAACAATCCATTTTACAGCAGTTTTCTCTCCACTAGAATAAATTTCATTTCATAGGGATACTGAGAAGCATGTCCATGAAAGAACCTGGAAGAAAGTGCAGGGCACTTTTTGACCCCCAAGAGACACAAGCGCAGCATCACTAGGAGAGAACATGCACTAATACACATGCTCTCCATCAGTTCAGGAAGTACCTGACAGGAAGGGACAGTACAGCAAGTAAGTAATACCCCATCCATCCCCTCATTTCCATGCTTAAAAATGGTGTCCAAGATGCAGAAATTTGGTCCCCTTCATGACAGCACAAAAGAGACACCCAGCCCCAGTTCTTCCAAGAGTCCCCATCATCCCAAGAAAGCTCTCCATGTCCTAAAGGATGCTCTGGGATACACAGGTTCCAGAAGGCTGTCATGGGGATCATTCTCTTGGAGCTGCAGGAGAACTGCAGCCTCCTCTCCAGCACTCAGAAATGGGAGCAGGATCAATATGGCTGATAACCTGTAATTAAGGCATGCACTGAGTCAGAGTCCCCTGCCATTAGCCAGAGGTTTATTTCTGAAATTGGCTGAGAAACTGGTGAGGATGAGGTGAGGAGGAGCCAAGGGGAGCTCAGAGTGGGTCTAGACCAGGGTTCAATCCCAGCACCACATGCAGGATCAACTTCCTTCCCTTGTACTGGGGCTTGCAAAAAACTGACCAAAAGACGAATGGTCCTTTCTGCTTTTCAAAGAGATTAAGGGGTTAGGGGGTGGGGAGGGGGCTTTCTGAAACCCCATTGTGGAGGCTAGGGTGGAGCACACTGGAGAAATTTAAGCAGAGCAGATGTGCTTGAAAGCATGGAAGCATGGAAGAGGTGGGCACATGGCCATGGGCTGGACCCAGTGAGGCTGAGGATGGGAGCAAGGGTGTGCCTTTGCACACACTGTCCATAGCACTGACAGTGGCTGTGGGGAGTGACAGGGGCCCTGATGTCTCACCACGTTCCCTATCGCACCGCTGCAGTCAGGCAGAGCAAACATCCCTAAATGGAGCTGTTCCCACTGAGCTGCCGATAAGCAGCACGGACCAGGAGCAGGGACAACGGCCTGTTTTTCCCCATGTTTAATGACATAGGGCTGCTTTTCAGCCCTGGCAGCTCCTGGAGAAGGCCTCTGTTAAGCCCCTGTTTGATCTGGATCAGCACTGTTTGGAATGCCTCCCTGCTGGGGGAGGATGACAGCTTGGGGCATCTTAAATGAGCAAATGGTGCAGAGCTGGTGTGGCTCCACTCTCTGTTTTGGGTCACCATCCCACCCTTGTTACCCCCTCCCAAGTGCCAGACCTTTCTCACATGGACGCAGGGACATCATCCAGGGCAGGAGCAGTATAGGCCATGCCACCTCGGATGGGCAGAACACCTGGTCTCCTTCTCGTGGTGTCCCCCAGCTTAAGCACCTGTTTCCACTCACGGGGTGTCTTCATGGTAAATTGCAGCTGGCAGGCAGTGGAGATCATGGCTGAAATAAAATGCTGCTCCCTCAAGGTTTACTCCTTGAGGACAAAATTCCAGAGAAGGAGTGGTCTTCTCTTCTAGCACAGCTTGGGGACGCAGCAGTGGGATATAGCTGTGCACTGGCTGTGCACAAGACCTCCTCTCTTGACACTGCTCTCCCACCTAGAGAGCAGCAGGCAGCCACCAAACCACAGTCAAAGAAGTGAAGCTTAGGCACAGAGAGGTAATGAGGGCCTGAGTGCAAGGGTGAGACCAGTCATCCTCAGATTATCCTTCCTAGCTTCTTGTTTTCACAAATTAACCTCTCGATCTGGTCCAGATCTATTTGAAAGGCCTTCTGTGCAAGCAGCTCATAGAGCATGTTTGGGGCTGGTCAGGTGACAAGGTGTTTAGAACTTCTCTGTCAGAGAAATCCATGCTCCAAGACGGAAAACACGTTGTGGGTAGCTCCCACTGGTCTCTTTTTGAGACAGAGACCAGTGGTAACCTCTGCAGACCCAAAAAATACTTGGAGGGCTCCTCATTCCCGGGAAGGGCTTAAAAACTAGAATTGAAATGAGGTTATCCTCCGTTCTCCAGGTGACGTGACACACTGGATGACCAGATGGCTATGGTGCCCTTCCAAAGGACCTTTGCAGGCTGAAGAAGTGGTCAGCCCCAGGAAGTGAGAGTGCAAAGTCCTGCCCCTGCAGGGGAACAATCCCATGCACCAGCACATACTGGGAGCCAACTGGCTGGAAAGCAGCTTTGCACAAAAGGCCCTAGGGGTACTGGTGGGCCCAGCTGAACCCAGTCCCATTCAGCTGCTCTGCCTAAGCAGGGAACGGAACAGGGCAGTCTTGAAATCCCTTCCAACTTCAACCACTCTGCCATTCTGGGATCATCAATGCAGAGAATACAAAAGAAAAGGAATATAGCAGCACTTGAAAAAAATCCTCTTCAAAAGCCCACCTGAAACAATCCCTCCCACAAAAATTTAAAAAACCCAAAAGAAAGAAAAATAAAAGAACAAAAAAAGAAATTCTCCTTCCCTCCAGCTGGTCAACACACTTTTCAGTTTGCTGGGAAAATTTTTATGTAAGGACCACTTAGTGCCTTTGTTAATAATATGACACCTCATTACCTTCTTCTGATTGCCATGAGACATTGCAGCTGCTTCCAGACCAACCACGGGGCTCTGTACTCAGTCCCATTGGGTCCCTGATGCCCGTGGGGCAGTCGTGAGCTGTGGAGATGGACTCTTGGCAGGGCCAAGCAAGCATGGGAACAGGTGACTGGCTGCTGCTGGTGACATGCCTGCTGGCCTGTTCCCTCCACTGGCAGAGTGACTCAGTGCTCCAGGCTGGCCCAACGCTGAGTCATAGCCAGGGAACTTTCCCCCACATACTCCAGCCGTTCTTAGCGCAGGTGGGCCGGGACAAATGGTGGCTCACGTGATTCTTCAGAAGGTGGCTGTTATTTGTCCATCACTGGCTTTGGATTTCCTAGAACAGGAAGGCGCTGCATTTTTGTTCAATAGTAGCATGAAAAATCATATTCACATCCTTTCTAAGGCTCTTCTGTAATCATGACACCACACACTGCTACCTTCCCTGTCTCCTATAAATGGTTGTTCTGTCAGGCCTCCAACACAGGGCAAGAAAAACAGGCTGAGTTTCCCAGTGGTGCCCCACCAGCTCTCATGATCCCTCTGTTATTCTCCTGTCTCACTGTAGGTGGTAGGATTGACCATGGGTAGGTCAGTCCCTGGGCTTCTACTCTTGCTAGCAAGGCCTGAAAAGCAGACCAGCTTCTCCCAGAGTCTGCAGCTGTGCAGGACATAAATTTCTGCTCACATCCCAACATGCACGGCTGAAAGGAATTACATTATTGTGTTTCTTGAGAACTGGTGGCCTGGAGAAGTCTGCAAGATGGTCCTGAACCTGGAATATCCTTCTGAGAGCCAACTTGCCTTAAAATAGGAGGTAAAGCTAATGTAGAAACCTTCTGTGTTTACTTTTTATGCAAATCAGATATAAAGTCCCATGGCCAACTCCACCCTGCCTTTTGCTCAGTGCTATCAAAACTCTGTTAGGTCTCAAGGAGATGTAATCAGAGATGCATCTGGGAGGAAGTGAAATCCAAACCATCCTCTCAGCTCCCCTGACTCACCATCCACAAAAGGAATTGGTCAAAAGTGTTCCTGATGTTGTAAGTTTCTCCTCACCCTTTCTCTGAAGCCCCGCTTCTGCCCCAGGTTGCTGGTGTTCAGCCAGGGGTTGAACTGGGAGGCAGAAGGCTGAAGCTGCTCCTGCCCTCATGCCAGGCAAGGCAGGCAAGCTCTGCCTTGATGGGGGGACACATCAAAGGAGGATTGCAAAACTTTGGCAGCACTCAGGCATGCTCCTGTCCTCCTTTGCACTGACAAATGCTTCTTACAACTCAGGAGATGTCCATAAAGAAGTGGTTTCCTGAAACAAGAGGGACTTGGAATAGCTTTCTGCCTTTCAGTAAACATTAATTTGTTTAATGGGTAGAGATGGGCATGAGGGAGCCTGAAATCCCATTCCCCTGTTGAATTTCCAGGAAGCCAAGCATACTGAATCCAGCTGGACGCACAGCCCAAGCCCACAGAAAACTCCTGTCCCTCGTTTTCTCATGACAGCATGTTCGCTCATCCTCTTAGACCCTTGTTTTCACACTTCCAGTGGGATCCTGCTTCACTTCAGGCTGACTGACAATAATCTCTGGGAATGTGAATCTGCTTCTCCATCCCCACCTGCAGCCTGGGGATGTATCCTGACAGCAGACAGGGAACAGCTCCAAAGATAAGCATATCCCATGGCAGAGCAGGGCAGGGTTTTGCCACTTCCCCTCTCCCTTTCTCCACACTCAAAATCCATGCCACCCAAAAAGGTTTTGGTTCAGACCCCTGTAATGAAGTGACTGTTCTGGGCCAAATTTTTGGAAAAGCTGGACACTTAGGTAACCTTTGAAAAATTAGATATCTGTCTGCTGTGAAAAATAGTGCCACAGGCTTCATCTAAAACTGTTTCTAAAAGGTCTTAAACCCCCTGTTCCTTTTAATGTATTTTTTTTAAACCTGCTTTTTCCTTCTTTTCTCTGTTGTTACTGCTTTCCTTATAAGTGGAGGCATGGGTCAGTTTTGCTTCACTGTATTTCTTTTCAGCATTAAATAGTGACCTGCTGAAGTGGCACAGGGATGTGCTGGCATTTTGCAGCCTTTTATTAGGCAGCAGTCCACTTGCGAGTGATGAAGAGGGCTTAACCACCATGGTTAGGAGGCAGGGAGAGGCGAAGGAAGGGTAATTGAGGGTTTGGACAGCATTTGGCTCCCTGAGACACCTACCCTCAAACCCAGGCAGGGCTATTGATCAGCTTCTCAAGTGGTCTGCCTCTCCTATTAGCACTGTCCTCAGCAAGGCACAAGGTATTGAAGAAGTATAGATTTTTGGTTGTGCTTTGTAGTGACACCAGAGGCAGGTGGAATTGGGAGGCACAATAAAATAGTAGGATGTGATCTCTTTATGGGGAAAAAGACAGGGTTGTTGCCCTAGTGCAAAGACAGGTCTTGGTGGTATCATCACCTTGGGAGTAGCAGTGCTTCTGAGCTGGTCTGGGACAGATCCATGGTAAATCCTTCTCAAATAAGGTAGTCTTAATTGAAAGTACCCCAAATTACAGACTGAAAGCTTTTCTGTTTAGGGACATGAGTAGTTAAAATGCAAAGAGGAGTTAGTTGTGCAGTTAAAAACAATGGAAAATTAGCTATAAAGAAAGCATCCTTGGTAAAAGAGAGGACGGCATCCTCTCTGGCCAAGGCAGTTTGATATCTTAATCATGGGTCTGAAAGAAAATGGTGGTAAACTTTACAGATAGGAATGTAATACAGATAGGTGGTACAGTGAATGCAGAGAAATCTGTAGTTTTCTGTGCAGTGTTTTAAGGTGGAAAACAGATGAAATAGATAACCTGTGCAAGACAGGGGTGATCAGTGCATGCCTGAGGCTATCAGGATAGTGTGGGCTGTGATGAACAAGTGACTTCCTCACAGCGTGCACCATGAGGGAGGAGAAGCCGGGGTTGGTAGGTGCCATCCCAGCAGTGAGGAGACCCTCACTAAAACAGTCTTGCTTCTGTGAACTGCTTCCCGGGGCAGGTATCCCCAGCCTGCTGTGTGGACAAGAAGGCTGTGTGAGCAGTCCGTGATCTGCTTTGGGGCTCCACCTGGACCTCACACGTTTTGCCCAGGTGATGCTGGACAAAATCAGGGGCACAGACACTCACACTGGGCACGGTGGGAGCTGTGCCTCAATGGCAAGAAGGGCCCTGCTGCTCTGCGGCTGTTTCACCCCGGGGAAGGCGAAGGAGGGGCCGTAATTTTGGGAGATGCAGTCCCGGAAGGTCTCGGTGCTCGGCGCGGCCGGGGCGTTCCGTGAGGGGCGGGAGCAGCAGCGCAGTGCGGCGGCAGCGCAGCGGGTGGCGCTGCGGATCCGCCGGCAGTCCGAGCATCCTGCCCCCGCAGCCCTCCCTGCTCCCCGGCTTTGGGGCTGCAGACAGACCCGCTGCTGCCCCCCAAATCGGTCACCAGCAAACGCGAGACCCTCTGCCAAAAGAGCGGCACAGCTTAAGAGTCCGTGCCAGCCTGAGCGAGGTCGGGCTCTCCCTGTCTCGGGGCTGCGGCTGTTCTTGTGTCAGTGACGCCGTTGAGCACGACGGGAACAGAGAACTCCAGATCAGAAGGCTAAGAAAATGAACTCTCCTTTATTTCAAATGTACCACTCTATATATAGAGAACATCGAGAAGACTAATTTCATTGGTCTTAGAGTAAAAACATGTCACACCATTGGTGTGTAGTGAATGACGCACAGTAGCAGAACATATCTATAAACAAGGTGAATAACAAGACAGATTACAGAATTATTTACATTCTTTCCCAACTGTTTCCCAGGCTGTCGCCTGGTTAGAAAACCTTTCTCTTTCTCTCTGACTGAGCTGAGAATATCCACATGTCAGTGGGAGGGTACAGCTGCAAAGCCTCTCTCCAGGCCCACAGCAGCCCACACCTGAAGCTTTTCATGGTTTACTGCAAGATACAAGACCTGGCTTTTTTCCTTTGAATGTACATGCTGCAAACTGGCCTTGAAGATGATTAGGGGGCTGGAGTGCCTCTCCAGTGGAGACAGGCTGAGAGTTGGGGTTGTTCAGCCTGGAGAAGAAGAAGCTCCAGGGAGACCCTAGAGCAACCCCCCAGTCCCCAAAGCAGCCTACAAAAAGGCTGGAGAAGGACTTTTTACAAGGGCATGTAGTGAGAGGACAAGGAGGGAAATGGCTTTAGACTGAAAGAGATGTTTAGATTAGTTATTAGGAAAAAAATCTTTACTGTGAGGATGGTGAGGCACTGGAACAGGTTTCCCAGAGAAGTTGTAGACTCCCCATTCCTGGAAGTGTTCAAGGCCAAATTGGATGGGGCTTTAAGCAACCTCATCTAGTGGGAGGTGTCCTTGATCATGGCAGAGGGGTTGGAACTAGCTGATCTTTAAAACCCCTTCCAACCCAAACTATTCTATGATTCTATGAAATGTCCTAGGACATGGTTTGCATTTGCAGTAATATTTTTGCAGGGGAAATAACCCAAGGAATGAGCTTCTTACTTTAGGAGTGACAGGCTTCTAAAATACAATGCAAAGCTTTGGTAATCCTATGGCAGACTCCTGAGGTTGAAGTGATCTTCATTTTGTGACATTCTGCCTTAAAATCTTGAGGAATTTTAATCCAAATTAATTTTAACCAAAATTTCCACAAAATTTGGTTCTTTTCTTTCTGCTCCCCATCCAGCCTGCCCAGGCGCCCCCATGCCATTGCTGGGCTGTGTTGGTTTCTGATCAGAGGAGACCAGCAGAGATGTGGCAGCACACAGATGACAAGATGCTCAAGAAGGCATTTGGGCAACAATTTGCAGCAGTCCTTTCCGTGGATGCTCCATGACCCCTCCATTAGCCTTGAAATGGAAGATGGGATTTTTTGCAGTGAACAGATCTCATTAGCTCCCTCCTCTCTCTTGGGGCAGGTGGCTTTGAGAGATTGAGCCCCGACAGTCAGTAGTTGAGGCTTTTAGGAGGTGGGCACCCACGGCCACGCCTCAGACATCCCTCACCCCTGAGTAAAGTTGCTGTTGATGCCGTTTTGACACTGGTTGAGCACTGCCCTGAAGAGAACTTTATCCTTGACTGGCCACAGGAGAGCATCTACCTCTCTCCTCTCTTGATGCTTCCAGCCCTTTGCAACCCACTCTTCCACCCTCTGAATCCCAAGAAAAAGAAGCCTTTGCCTGGGACATGGATATTCAGGGTTGCTACTCTCTTTGTGACTTCATGGCTGCAGGAACTCCGTCTGCCAGCACAGAGGAACTGTGTGCTGCTTTCTAAACATGCTGAGCAGATGCACCTGCCCAAGAGGGCACCTTTACTGCCATGATGCTGGCTTCAAAAATATTGGGGTTTTTAAAGGTATTTAAAAGTTTTCAAGGCTGTCTTAAGAGTTTGGACTTCAACTCCAGCAGTCAGATCTAGCCATGTACCCAGTCTGTCCCATTCTTACCACTGCAGGATTAGAACCTTTCTCACCTGCTGATGGATTTCTCAGCCCTTGTTACTGTGCCATGCACTCCTGTTTCTTGCTGGTTGCACTGTTTTCCAGTTTCAGTCTAAGTGCTTGAAGGACTGTAGGAATCTCACCAGGCTGTGGCAGGCACAGGCTGCTTCTCAGTCTCTCTGCATTTCTGCTGCTGAGCTATGGGAGGAATGCAGCCCCTCTCCTGAGAAGTGACTTGCATCTAGGTGAGGTGGGTAGGTGAGGGAAGGAGGGGAATCGAGAAAGGAAAACTACATCAAGTTTGCTGCAAATGAGAAGGTGTCACAGTATTTTTTTTGCCTGTGGGTCCTTTGTCACGCATCTGGGAGAGGGGACAAATGTTTCCCCCTTGCCATCAGCTCCAGCTGATGAATGTGCATCTCCTTGGGGAGGAGTGGCTGAGGGTCTCCACCACACCATCACCCCTCACTCCTGCCCCTGCACCCACTCCTTTCTTTCATCTTTTCTGTGAGGAGCAAAGAGCTCCAGCACTGAAAAAGAGGAGGCTGAGGTCTAAAGACAGTCATTGCCCTTGCTCTGCTCATGTTGCATGGGTTTGCACATAGAGTATCTCCATTCCAGCAGCGCTTTCCTGGGATGACCAGGAAGAGATCAGAGTAAACAGGTTTGGAAACTGTCAGACAAGCATTGACAAGGTCATCTTATCTGTGACTTATTCAGGGAAGTGGGAATCAGAATCTGAAAGGAGGAACATGCTGTCTTCGGCAACTGTGTTACCAAACTGGCACCTGTAATCAATCAGAACTGCAACTGGCACATCTCCACGTCAGGGAAGATGCACACCACTGGCTATCAATCCTGTAGGGTAGGGCCTGTCCAATCCCACATATTTAGCCATCATCTCCTTTAATGCATCCTGCAAAGGCAGACTCTTGGTAGCCCTTAATAATAGGAATAGCATTAATTATGAAAATGAAGAATATACTGTTCACTTCACAATTGGAGGGGCAGGCAAGGTTTTCAGGTTCACAGAGAAGATGTGGGGTATAACTAAGAGAAGTGGGAAGGCAGCAGAGGCTGCAGTGATGCTCCATGGCAGGGGACTGTGTGGCAGTCAGGGGGTCCAGGCATTTGCCCCAGCCCTGCTGCTGACCCGAGCATGGCTGAGATCCAGCTACATTTCACACAGCCAGATGCATGTGCATCTTGCAGAGCTGGAGGCTGAGATCTGCCATGGGGCAAATTCCTGTCCCCTGAGGGAGAACATTATTAATCTAACTATCAACCTTGCAAACTCATCCTGGATCTCACTGGAGGTTTTACAGGCAATTGTTTGTAGCAGGTCTCCCTCAGCAACAGCACACAACCTTTCTTATCACCTCTTGTTGCTGTTTGTACCTGATCAACATGCTCTCCCCACCATCTGTCCATGCTTATGGCAGTGTAAGCCCACTGCTCATTCCATGTGGTGGACTGAATCCCAAAGGTGTTGTCTTTGCAAGGCTGGAGAGCATTAAATGTCACTGCTGCCACAGCCAGTGAAGGGGACTTGGACAGCCAGGTGCAGCAGACCTCTCGTTTCAGAGGTGACCCTTGGCAGAGACCTCTCTGCAGAGGAGACCCACAGCTGAAAGAAGGGCAGGGTGAGAGCAGGGGAAGATTGTGTAGATTTGGTACAAATCCCACCAAACCCCTCCCAGGCACTCCCTTAAAGTCCCTGAGAGCTCTCTTTCTGCAGCATATAAATGGTGACAGTGGGCATCACTGATGTGGGAAGCTCTGCTTCCCAACAGCTCCAGATGAGCTTCTCCTGTTTCCATTTAGTCAGAAGGGTCCCTGTGGATATCCAAAGCAGTGAGTTCAGAGGTTCTCTGATGCACACCAGCCACTTACTTGCACAAAAGATGAGGGCAGCAGGGCCACCTCCTTACCTGCTATCCATCTGTAAGGAGGCAATTCTTCCACTATTTAAAAATATCTCTAGTGAATTTTCCCTGGCCTTGCAAAGTTGCCAGAGAAGCTGAGTGCCACTTCTGTAGATTGCTCAAGCAGATGCTCTGTGTAAAAGTGTCTCCTACATTAGAATAGCATCCTGCTTCCTTGCCTCCAGGCTCATTGGGAAGGGCTCAGGCTTCCAGCTGATCTGGCAGATATTTGGGCTTCAAGAATTTCTGCTGATAATGTACAGCTTGCACCAGAGCAAACCCAGCCAGAGGAGCACAATGATACCAGGGGCTGGGTACCTCTTCTCAGTGCTCCTGGTAAGTGCTGCCCACCAAACAGAAAATTGCACTACTGAACCCATTGTAGCTTTGTCTTCCACACCATCTTTTCAGCCCTACAGAGAGTTGCTGAGAATAACAAAAAATTAAGAATATTTAGTTTTTACTTCCCTTGGACCTAGATCTGAGCTGAACTAGGAGTCACAAAGGAGTTTCCTTGAGGACTGCCATCCTTTTCTTCTCCAAGTGCTCTCCCTTCTTCTTTGCGGGGATCTTTCTGTAAATAAACTGCAACTGTAGCAGCAGCTCCAGCAGCTGCTGCTCTTTTCCAGAAAAGAGAAAAACATCTCTGGATGTCTTTCAGGCTGTAAATGGTTAAGTGTTGGGAGAGATAGGAAGCAGCTCAGAGACTTGCCTAGAGAGCAGCACAGGCACAAAATACAATTAAAAGAGCAAAATGACAGCTTGTCACTGGAGGGCTTCAGAAGCTAGAATAAATGATTTAAAAAAATAGTATGTGGATCCATGAGGAAGTTCCCACAATGGCTGTGAGTGAAACCTTGACTCTCTGGCAGATGGAGGGGTTCCCAACTGTTTTCATCTGCATTCCACTGCTCCCCTACCCCCCTTTTCCTCCCTCCTGCTGGATGCAGTGACTGCAGTGGGTGCCCTCCAAAGCACCACTGGGGACAGAGAGCTTGGCTATGCTGAGAAATGACACTCAGAGACAGAGGGAGAAGGGGAATGTCAGGGTGTCACTCTGCCAGGGTCTGGGGACCCGTCAGCCATGTGGGAGCACGTGCAGTGGGGGCAGCTCTAGCAACGTGGAGCCTTCTCTCCACATGCCCTGTCCACTGCAGTGGTGGAAGAGCAGCTGGGATGCTCAGCCACTGCATCCCTCACACGAGGATGGCTGAGCTCAGCCAAGGGACACCCACATACAGCACCTCCCTTTCTGCCACACCATCTCTTAGTTAGGAAAGAGCATAGAATGGAACTTCATCAAGTTCTGCTGGAACTGGGAGGGAGCCCAGGTCAATGGTCAGCCTCTGGAGCTCCTGTTACAAGTCCCTGGCGGGTTTCCCGCTCAGGTCCCCATGCCCTGAGCACCAAACAGCCCTGGGACCAGGCACACCAGTTACTTTCCCGATGCCACTCACCTTTGTACTGTAAATGGGTGGACACATCTTGTTCTCTTGTAAAATGGTATATTAAATCCCATGGGAGGGCCCCTAGCAGTTTTAAGGAAATGAAGGACAGCATGGATGCTGCTGGAGTATAACAAACATTTCTTGACTATACTTAGTGGTTACTCCAATCCCAAAAAGCTGCTTTTTCTCCTTCTCCCTTGCAGGCAGCACAGACAGTTCCTGAGCCCCAGAACCTGTGCTAATAGCAGGAGACTGCTTGGACACCACTATTTCTGGCGTGACCCTTTGAGAGTGTTTTGGGTTCCTACTACAGGAACTTTAAGGTATGTTGCCCAAACTGTGGTTCAGTTAAGAGCTCACAAACAAATTTTCTAAGTCCTCCAAATCTTTTCTCACTTTTTCCCAAGTGCTTGCTTCTTTTGCAGCTTGCTCTGGGGTTCTGGGGCAGGCATAGTAATTGACCCTGCACAGAGGTGCCTTGACTCCTGCTTGCTGACCCCGCCAGGGTAGCTCTGTACTGTGATGGTGGGTGATGGAGCCTAATTTTAGGGCTTCAGCACCCACAGTGAGGAGACAAAGCCACAACACCAGGGCTCCCCAGGCCATGGGCAGCCAAAATGGAGTTTTTCTTCATTTCACCCTCCATAAAGTGCTGGTTGTGCAAGAAACTCAGGGCACAGGGAAGAGATCGTATGCCCAGGGACAAGAGCATTCCTCTTCTTTCATCACAGGGCAAGTTCTCCCCTTAATCCTGTTAAAATCCCACATCTCACAGTCCTATGGGTTGCCCACAGCATTTCCATGCCAACATACCAGTTAGAGTAATAAACTCAAGACCCACTTGTGTCTTTTTTCTTCCAGCCTCACTTCCAGCATGGTGATGACAATGGGACAGAGACCTCACCAGTAGCACCTCCACAGGCTCTGGTTTCAGACTATTCATCTTTGGCTATGGCTGGGCTGTTTCACACTCGTGTTTAGGCAGGGGTGTGCAGTTTTCCCCCTCAGCTGGTTGGCAACTGGATGCTCAGAAGTTCTACAGCCAGTGCAGGGATCCTGGCCCTGGGCTGCTCTGATCAGGGTGAGATACAGCCTTGCCTGAGGCAATGTGTTTTTGAGCACCTTCCTGCCAAGGTACAGGCTTCACAGAGCTGCCAGAGGAGAGACGTGGGAGGGGAGAGTGAGTTTGATTTTCTTCTGAGACAACTCCAACTTTGGAAAAGTTGTGTCTACATTTCAGGCCTGAAAGCATCCCCTCCCCTTCTCCAGGGGCCTAGAGTGCCCCTGCATTAACTTCTCCCATGTGAGGTACCTCCCCTTAGGTTTTGAAACTTTAATGTCATAACCTGTTTGTCCTGTTTAAAGCACAGGGTAGGGCTGGGGAGCTGACAGACCCTGAGCAAGCTGCGCCTCCAGCTACTCTGCATCCTTATGGCTCAGCAGGGAAGAAAGAGGGGGAAAATAACTCTTAGAACCTCTACATTTTGCTGTCTCAGGGTGGGATTTTCCCCCTCAAAAACAGCATCAAAAATAGCACAATGACATTTGGATGTAGGTCTTGGCTCTGAGAGGGCTCAGTGGAGTGTTTAGCAGTGTGTTCACCTGAGGGCTTTGTCCCCAGACCTCAGCCCATATGTGAAGGCCGCTCACAGTGATCCCTGAGATGAAAAGGCTCCTTCCCTATCTCCAGAATAAGTCTGGCATCTCTCATCCTGACCCATGTCAGCAACTTGTGCACACAAAGCTGTGGGGCTACAGCTGTGACGTAGCTGCAGCACAGCTGCTCAGCACCGGCACACCTGACTGGGCACAGGCACAGGCCAGCAGCCAGGGCTGTACACAGAAAATGCCCTTACTGCTTCATCATCTGTCTTTGCATGCCCCTGCCACTGCTGACCCCCAGACAGACCCCAAGGAAGACCTTACAGCAGACAGCCATCGATGGCAACACAGCAGGTGCACACACATTGTTGGTGAGCATTGCTGCTCATCCAAACACACCCTGGAAACACTCACTGTTTCCATAAAGCCCTGTATTGACACCTTGATGCAGTTGTGGCATGGCTAATGAAGGAAGTGGGCTATGATGTTCTTGGCATCCATAAGGTAAACAGTCAAAAAAGAGATAAAATGCATTTTTAATGCCAGCAGTGCTGTGTCCAGCACATGGCTTTTCTGGGATTTGTGTTTCCCGGGATCTCTGAGATTTTTGATGCAACTTGTCACTTGAAGAAAGGATGAGGCTTCAAAACTTTTTTAATAGAACAGAATTTTCATCTTAACATAGTCAAGACTATTTTCAAATACATGAGGTCCTATATATAGGAATATATTTGTAGAAATAGGAGATTTTTGTTTTGTTCTGTTCTTTAATGATGAAGAGAGTAGCTGTGCCGAATGTTTGGTGCCGAATGTGATAACGCCTGTGCCAGGCTCCAAGATTAATACAGTCGGGAGTGGGCCAGCACTCAACCCCTGGACAGTGTCTGGGCACCCAGGCTGCAGGATTTGGCAAGGTCACAGGTGAGGTCAGGTGTAATTCTCTGCCTGCTTGCTAGTCAAGACCCAACCCGAACCTGGTATGAGTAAGATGTCTGAGCAGTTGGCCAGAAAATACTTCAAAACCCACTTGAAGTGGCAGTGGGCAGCTACCTGTTACCACACCTTGTTTTCTTCAGTGAGTCCCTATGACTCCTTTTGGAATTGTGTTTTCAGCCCAAGAACAGATATCAAAGTCCTTTGACACAGGTGCAGGCATGTAGAGACATGAAGCCCTCGGACCTGGCACCTCCTGGGGAGGCAGCTTGTATGGCTTGGTGGCTCAACATGTGCTCCAAATGGTGCCAAGCACCTTCGCCTTTTGGAAGTGACAAACAGAAAGCCAAGCACCGCTGCCACCTGACAGGAAACATCTGCAATCAGTGAATCATAAAGCAAGCCCGTCATGTTTTATCCTTTTTTTTTTTTCTTAATGACAAAAATAAAGTGATAAGTTCACTTTGAAACTCCTTTAGTGCCTAGGAACTTAAAACAAGCTGATTTATGCCCCCCCCCTCCCCTCACTCTGATATCTCTACTTGCAGGTGGCAGAGGCAGGCTCAGCCTGATAAGATTACTGATAGGGGGGCAATGCGGCACAGAGCAAATGTGCTCATTAAGCAGGAATCTTAAGAAGCCGGGGATATTTGCCTAATGCCCTCCTCCTCCTCCCCATTCTCTCCGGGGCCAGGCAATAGCTGGTCGAACCAGGAGGGGGAGCAGAGGGGCTGGAGGCAGAGCCAGGCTGCCCAGGCACGGCCAAAACTCAAGCAAGGACAAAGGGTAGCAGGACTCAACTGATCCCTTGCCATCGGGATTGCAGCCCAGGCTGGACATGGGTCCCTAAAGGTACTCAGGGCTGTCTGGTGAGCCTAAGCTGAGCAGCTGCACCAGACTGGCTTTGGCATAGCACCTCTGAAGACACCACTGCAGAGTGCCTCCAGATTTGGTGTCATCGTTGCTTATGCAGTGCAATAACTTGCCCTAGCTTAGCATGTGATAAATGTCTTAGTCATGGGACCAAAGACAGTGAACAGGCCTGCAACAAGCACAGCTCTGTTCCACCTTTATTTGAAGACCAATTGTTAAGCAACCCATTTTTGTTGGCCTTTTTAGTGGTTTAGCGGTTACACCAGACATGTTTCGCTCTTGCCTTTTTTCTTTTCAGGAGGGGAGAAAACTGTCACAGTGAAAGGAAATAAGTTCCTCAAACTGATTTCTCTGTTTTCTGCTTTTTGGCCAAGCACTTCCATATGCCTGAATTCAGAACTTCCTTCTTCCTTATTTATTGTTAATTAAAATAAAAGCAACAGCTGTTTGCCATGATGGAAATAAGAGGGGGAGGCACAAAATTATGCCCATCATGTATGGGGTGTCCTCTCCCTCCTTGCTCTGCTCCTTCCCTCCCCTGATGGAGCAGGTGAGACAGCCAGGGACACCAGGGTTCAGGGGCTACTCCACCTTGTTCAGTCTGAAGTTTTACATGTCATTGGAGAGATATAGCCCTAAAGAGTATAAATCTAGAGTGTTTCAGCCAAGATAAAACAATTACAGGGAGAACAGCACCATGTTAGAAAGGGCACAGATTTGGGAAACTCAGAGTCCTTAATGAAAGAGGATTTCTCACATTTCCAGGAGTTTATTTGCTACCCAGCAGCAGTAACAACACCAAGAAAGAAATGCCTGGAAACTCAAAGTGGACTGCTACGGTTGAGTATATTTATAACTTGGTTTGATTACATTTCTCAGCTTGACTCTAAACTTCCTTTGGGAACTTACCAAAAAGTAAGGATAGGTCCCAGTCTCCACGGCCTCACACCCCTCCATGCAGTGTGTCCTCTCTCTGGCACAGCCTTCTCTCACCACATCTCATCTGTCAGCTCTATGGCAATTACTTAGGGCAAAAGATAACATGCAAACACCTAATTAGTATTCAAAGTTCCCTGCAATATCAGCTCATGTAACCACTATATAACAAAGCACAGAGACCGCAGATCACAGCCCGTTGCCCAGCCCTGTGACTTGCCCAGGGAAGCAATATCAGATGTAAACACAAAAGCTGCAGGATCTCTTTTGCATATTATCGGAGCAGGCTGGGCAATCATGGACACAAGAAGACTACCCTGGTTTCACTGAGCCTCCTGATTTGCTCCTGTGGCCCATACTTGGAGATGTTTCACCTCTGTCTCCTCCAGGCATATCCTTACAGTGGTTCAGGTACTTCTCCTTCATCCACACAATCAAAACTACCAAGGTTTTCCCCATGACTGATCCCTCACTGAATGCACTGCCTGGTGCTTTGCAAAACCCACCTCCAGCAGCGAGATGTGGCCTGAGTGGACAGGAGGAAGATTTCACAGACCTCTTACCAAAAAAAGAGTGGCACCTCTTTATGTGCCATGCTGAGGACTGCACAGCTGAGTTGCAAGGTGAAAAGGGAAGGTGCCATCTAACACGACAAAGCACAACCCTGAAAAGATATTAAGTGAACAGGGAGGGATGTATGGAAACAGAGAGTGCAGGTGAAGGATGGAAAAGGGCTTGGTGAGGCCTGGAGAGATGAAGGATAGGACTGAGGCAGGGAAGCACAGACGATAGGGAGTTCAGGGAGGGATGAATGGCACAGACCAACTCCTTCCCTTGCACACCCCGGCTGGTGAGGGAAGTGGTGTATCTCCTGCAGCAGCACAGATGTGGCAAAGAGCCCTGCAGAGGCAGACCCTTTTTGCTTAAAAGAGCACAGTGTGCTGTCCATAAACAGGGTATCACTCTGGCCCTTCTAGAAAAAAAAACCAAAACCACCCCAAGTGAAACTCACTGACATTCCAGAAATAACAAATCTGCATCCCTTAGTGTCTAAATCACACAGGCGGCAGCTCAAGCTGGAACACGCTGGCTGCTTTCTGCCCCGTGCCGCGTTTTAGCCAACTCTCCGAAGCAAACTGAAAGCCTGGGCTCCTCCTCCCGGGGAGCTGAACAGCCAGCAATAAAGAAAGACACCCTAAATTACTGCAAGCAGAAGAAGTCTTGCTCAAGGCTGTGCGGTGCCTCAGTGGGGATCCATATAAAGCAGCCGGTGTGAGAGGACGTGACACGACCTGCCGCAGGAATTGTACTGAAACTCGGAGCATGTCAGAGCAGGAGAGCATCAGGGCAATGACTGATGAAGATTAGCCTAGATATCGAGGAGGAATGGTATGTCAAAGAAGGAGGGGGGAGACGATATGGCTAGAGGGAAGGGAAGACAGGGTGGAGCCAGCAATTCAGGCTGGTGCCCTGCCAAGGTACATATATGTTAATTGAGCAATCCTGTTCCTCCACTTCCCTGGCAGGCGACAAAAGGCATGCACACCTCTGTGGAAAAGGTGCATGGGGAATGCTCCACCGGCAGCACGGAGCTGGTCCCCAGCAAAGCCCTCACCAGACAGGTGCCCCCTGCCCTGGGATGGGCCAGGGTTTACAGCAAGTACTGCCAAACCATAGGGGAGCTAGCTGGAATAAAAAATAAATAAAATAAAATAAAATAAAATAAAATAAAATAAAATAAAATAAAATAAAATAAAATAAAATAAAATAAAATAAAATAAAATAAAATAAAATAAAATAAAATAAAATAAAATATACCAAAAGCCAATGGCAGATGTGTAGGAGAAGTATTATCAGCCACTTGTGGCAGGACAGAGGTGAAAGGGGTTTCAAGGTTGCTGCAGATAAGGAAGCTGGCCAAAACCTCCTGCTGCAGCAAGGAGAAGCTGGCTGCTGCCTCAGCAAGGGCCACTGCTTCACCCAGACACCTTTACAGCCACTAAGGCAGAGCTGTGTGGCCACTGTCCCCATCACAATTGTGCAGTAGAACCCTGCCATCCTCTTCTCTGGTGGCCTTTAGCCCTGGGGCTGCTGCCTCTGCTTATGAGTTTTGGCTCTCCAGTCTGATGTCTGCACCAAGCAATGGGAATAACTGTGATTTCTTGGCACAGAAGAACTTGGGAACCTGCCCTCTCTGAAGAGCTGCGCTCTGCTGCACCAGCAGGCATAAGGAATATTGCCACTCCATTGCAGCTTAACTCAGCAGGCTGCAGTGCTCATCTTGTGAACCCTTCTCTGACGAAAGGAAAAGGAAAGGGAAAGGGAAAGGGAAAGGGAAAGGGAAAGGGAAAGGGAAAGGGAAAGGGAAAGGGAAAGGGAAAGGGAAAGGGAAAGGGAAGATGTGAGGAAGGATTTTACTGTGCAGGTGACTGCACAGTGGAACAGAATTACCCAGAGAATTTGTGGAGTCTCCTTCACTGGAGATTCAAGAATCATCTGGACCCAGCCTGTGCCATGAGCTCTGGTACGGCCCTGCTTGAACAGGGAGGTTGGACCTGATGACCCACTGTGGTCCCTTCCAACCTGACCCATTCTGGGATTCTGTGAAAGCCTAGGCAAGGACAGAAACTCATGGTGTAAAGTTGGGTTTTTATGAAGCCCAGCAGCAGCCATTGCAGTCATTGATGCTCCCCCACTACAAATCATCTCGACAGCCACACAGACTCATAAGTCAGCACATAACAGATAGTGAACGAAGCCTTCATAACTTTGGTGTCCTTCCACATACTCAAGCCTTTCTTTGAAGGTATTTTTTTCCTAATTGTCATGGCTTGAGCAGGTCTTTCCATGGCCACTAAGGGTGCTGAGTGCATGGGAGGAAGGTTTCAGAGCAACACAGCACCTCTCTGTCACAAAGCTGCAGTGCTGGTGCCCTTTGGTACCCAGGCTGTTCTCCCAGAAGTAGGAACATGAATGTCCCCAGAGATAGTTGAGGTCTAGGGCTGTCCTTGAGAGCTGTCATAATGCATGAGCCTTGTTGTCGAGTCTCCTTTACATATGCACTGGCTTTTGTTGCTGTTGGTATTCTTAGTTTTGTTTTCTTATAGCAAATCCTGATGGCACAATTTGGATGGCAGGAAACTCTCCCTCCTCTGAGCCAGTGAAGAAAAGGGTATTAATTTTCTGTGTTGCCTGCCTGCAGCCCACACATCACAGATGATCCTTTCTGCTGGAAACCCAGGACTGCAGGCCATGGAGCAACCCGGGGCAAGACCTCCTGTTGAGAAGCAGTGCTGCCTACAGGAGGAGTAGGGCTGGGGCCAGCCAGTGGGTTGGTTAGCACAGGAATAATCCCTGGGGCCACTGCTGCTCCATCAGGGACAAATGCTGTGAAGCATGAATTAATCCCAAGTAGAAAGGATTCCGGTGGCAGCTCCCTTTCCATCCTCCCAGGGATTTCTGCTGGTGTCTGCAAGCTGTAAACAGCTCTTAAGAGCACTTACCAAATAGGAAGCACTTGTACCTCTCCACACAAGTATATATTCCAGACAAGAGGTGTGCAGGGTTCTGGGAGTCTTGCTGCATTTCCGTGCTGCTGGGAAGCACTGGGACAGGTTTCAAGGAGAGAGGCTGTATAAGGCTTGTTTCCAGCTCTGTTGTTTGCCCTTGCCTAAGGAGGGCTAAAATACAAATAGGGCACCCGGAAATAAGGCATCTGTAGGTTTACACTCCTCCATTCCTAAAAACAGTGCCAATCTTCACTGGTGCCTGGCACTGGGAGGGTGAAATGCACAACACATGGCAGCAGAACTATCTGAGACAAAGGGTGTCCTGAGCTGGAAGCCCTCTGACTGCAGTGAGAGTGATGGGTCTTTAGCCCTGTCTCTCTTGCTGGACAATATGTGACCAACCAGTTTGTGACATTGCTGGCTATCAGGCACAGGCTGCACAGGGCCACTGGCACCTTCTCAGCTAGCCCAGGTCCACCCAGAGCAATGTCAGTCGTGACTCACATGCAGGACTTCCACTGTCCTTTCATCAAAGCACTGAGATCTGTGACATCCAGGCTATCCACAAGACACCTTTTGTATGTGCATTGCAATTTCTGGGGCTGTCAGCAGGTCATCTGTTGGTCACAACATACAGGTGCTAGTATGGTGTTCACAAGGTTACACCACCATCTCGTCCTTCTCTTAAACAGCCACCATTAGACATTGCTGACACCCAGCATTTGCATAGATTTGATTATGTGGCAAAGTAAACTGGAGCCTTTCTGTTAAGAAGCCAGGGGCAGAACATTTCATTTGCCTCTCCTCTCATTCACTTCCTGCCTATGTGCAAACTAAATTTGAGTGATGGTGCTGCAAAAGGCACCCTTGGCAAAGCAGAGCCCAGGAGGAGCACAAAGCAGGGGAAATTACAGGTTTGCTATTTCTTCACCACAGTGTGCTGTGATCAGGCTCCTTGGGGTGTGCAAGGCAGCAGGCAGGCCAGATTCACAGGATATCTGCCCAGCCACCAGCATTTACACCCTCCTGACCCAAAAGCAAAATGGAAGTGATGACTTGCCAAGAAATAATTGCATGAATTTTCATGAGCCCAGTTTTCTTTCCACTCTCGCCTATGTCCACTGTTTGACCCTTGGGGAAAAGGCATAAATGAAGATCCCTCAGACAGTTCTGTCACACTGATGGATGTATTTTGCCATTTGAATGCACAAGGGAATTGATGCTTCCACATTAATGGGGTGAAATATGCTCTGTTCCTTGAAGTCTGAGGCAAGAGCAGAGCCTCTGAGCTTTCTCTTTTCAATAGCTACAAAATGCCAAGAGAAAGTGGAACTGACCCTCAATGCAAATTATGTGATACTGGTGAAACAGGAACACTTCAACCAGAAAGGTTGTAGCTCTAAGCAGCACAGGGGTTTGTTTGCTGTGAGGAAAGCATGTATATGAGAAATCAGGTGTAGTGCTTAGGGCTCTAGTTAGGTCTTACACCAGCTCTGCTCTCACTGAACCTCTGATTTCACACACACATGTCTTTTCTTGCTCTTTTGTTTTCAGCTGAGATGAACAACAACAAATGGTCATAAACCAGCATGACAGCAAGGGAGAAGGAGAGAAGACATGCCACCACACTCCTGGTGGTCAAAGCGTGTTAACAGAAAAGGAACCTCTGCAAACTTGGTAAGAGGGAACTCACATGCTGGGACCTGTTCAGGCTTAGAGAGTTGTTTGTAGCATCTGTGTCATTATTAGCCCCACATGTCCCATAAAGAGAGAAACAGCATGGAGCAGAATGCTAGCAGGTCACAATTGCAGGGTAGGAGGGAACACAGCAGGACAAATGACAATCATCCTCACCCAGGGACCGAACACACAAGTCATCTACACAGCAAGTGCAGCAGAGACACAGATGCAGTGAGTGAGCCATTAGATTTCTCAGTAAAGTAAAATCATCAAAACTATACAAAGCTGGACTTCAAAGGATAACTTTAAGTGGCACCAGACTTTGGGCAGCTGAAACATGTACTGTTCAAGGAACACGGGTAGTGTGTGCACAGGGCCCAGTGCTCGCTGCACAGCTTTCCTTAAGGATGTGCATGTTTTGGGCCCACATTTGAGACACCTGTTTCTGAAGACATAGCCTCAGGGCTTAATTTTATAGCTACATTCAGTGATAACCAGTACATCCAAGCAGGCAAAGAATGCAGTTACACATGTGGCCAGCTGCAAGCAGAGCAATAGCTCATTAAATCTTTCATACTTTGCAAACAGACACCAAGCTTATCATCTCTGTTGGTATATAAAAACCAGCCAAGGCAGGGCAAGGTGGACTGAAGTTCCATAGGCCGTGCAGAAATCAGTGCTGTGCAGTGGCACCTTGGCTGCAGCCTTTGGGTACACCAGTGACCTGTGCACAAAAGAGGTCTCAGGAGCCACACAGAGGACTGGATTTTTCCCTGGGCACCTGTTGTAGTTTAACCTCAGCTGGGATATGAGCACTACAGAGCTGCTCACGTACTCCCCCAACCAGTGGGATGGGAGGAAGAGAACTGGAAGGGTAAAGTGAGAAAACTAATGGGTTAGAATAAGAGCAGCTTAATAACAGAACCAAAATATAACAATAGTAATACTAAATTGTAGTAAAATGAAAATAATAATAATAGAAATAAGTCAAGAATTGCTGGTTACCTAAAGATACAAACAAGCCAGTATCAATTTCAGACTATAATTTAGACTGCTTCTAAAAAGCTCAGTAGGTGCTTAGGTGCCTCATGGGCCTGAATCATCTACAAACCCCAGCCTTCAGCCAGCATTGCTAATACATTCTTGGTCAATATGACGTCTGAAGAAACAGTTTAATGCATGTTATATTCAGTAAAATGTCACAGCATCAGTATAGCTCCTTTGAAGAGATCATTTAAGGACACAGGTAGCAAGGGAAGCAGAAAACATATCTACTATTGCAGGAAGGGTTATTGCAGAAGAAAAAAATGACAGATTATTGTTACCAATCCTCTGCTGTGACAATGAACTGCAGCTGGGGGTGAAAAATCTCTCTTTTCCTGGGTCACATTTGACAAGATCTCTAATCAGAGAAACTAAACCACAGGCAATGGTGAGCTTCCTCCCATTTCCTTGATTTGCTTCACTCACATGACCTTTCATAATCAAAACTTCAACTTCTGCTCAGAAATACTCCAAAGAGGTGGGCTGGGGGTCTGCTCTGCTTTCAAGTGTTTCTTGTGACAAAGCTTTAACACTCTGGGGTGTTAACACAGTGGGGTGAAAATTATGCTTATTCTGGTCTTAGTGTAGTTTAAACTGAATAATAATTTCACAAACCATCTATTAGGATAAATTTGTAAATGCAAATTTACAAATTTGCAGTGAACAGAGGTGTTTTGAATTAATATTATGGTATGTGTGCTGTCAATAGGGTTTTCCTCTTCCATTTCCAAAGAAAGCTATCAAAATAGGTAAAGGTCTGGGCATTTTGGGATTCAGCCTTTGTCTCTACTTGCAGAGGCTGGCACCAGGCTTGCACCAAGCCACATTTGTCAGCAAATGACAAACACCTTTCCCAACAATTGGTGGGACCACAGTGGCCCAGCATCATTCCAGCAGGACAAGGCTGAAGGAAGGAAGACCACTGGGATGGCAGGACGGGGTTTAGCCTTCCCACTGTGAATTGGAGTCCATTATATGGCTCAGAGGTGACAAGTGGCACATCCCCAAGGGACAGCTTCCACTACCATGTGCCAACATTGCAAACCATCCACAGGAGGAGATTCAGGGGAGCAGTGAGAGACATGGGCACACCAAAGGCCACATCCCCCTTGCCTGGGGCAGAGAGGATGAATGGTTGGGAGGGTTGGTGGTTGGGAGGGCCAGTCAAATAGACTGAAACCACACATGCTCTCTCCAGTCTGACTCTTGTTTCCTGGAAGAAGTTTTATTGCCACTGAAATGCTTCATGCTCTGTGAAGCCCTTGCCAGCTGGAATCGTCTCTTTGCACCTGTCTTTTTGTTTACACACGTCCCTTCTCTAATAGAGCTAATCACTCCGCTTTGATAAATCTGCCAGGCCCCTGATATGAGCTCCCCCCATGCTAAACAAACAGACCATTGTCTTGGCGGGGCCAGCCAGCCTGTTAATGGTTAAACTGGGAGAGGGCAGGATGGGGGAAAAGAGGCATTGGCCATGGGCAGCCTCTTTCTTTTTCCTCCCCCTAAACCTGCAGGTTTCCCCATCCATTGTGGGGGCTTGAAACTCTGCCTGGGTCCCTGATGTCAGCTGGGGACACCAAGCATGGTCTGACTGCTTGGGGATATGCAATTCACTGTGAAGCATCCAGGGCCAGGACCTAGTAGGATGGCCATTCCCAAAAAACAAGTGATGGGGCAGAGAGAGGTACTTTTAGGATGTACTGAGGAGGACATTAGGCAGGGCAGAAAAAAGCTAAGTCAGTCTGAAGCCTGACTGACTTAACAGTGAGGTTTAAGAGTGTCCCAAGAGTGTCCCAAGGAATATTGACTATCAAGAGAAGAAAGCTGAGACAGAAAAATGAAAGCTTGGGCATCAAATAACAAAACCTAGGTAAAAGCAAGGAACAGGAGATACTTGACTTCACTGGTGCTTTCCTCCAGCTTTGGAGACCTGGTCAATGCCAAAACCTTGGAGTAATGCAGAACCAACAGAACACCACATTGTTCCCAGTGCTCTGCTGCACCCACATAACCCTCATTTAAAGTGGGTGATGCTGCGACAAACAAAAGTTTGCTGCAGATTTCTCTCCCTTGAGGAAACACTATATGAACTGCTTCCCATCACAGAGCCTTGGCTGGTCATTTTCCAGCTTGTGTTGCCGAACTGAAGAGTCACATCTGGTGACACTTCGATCCAGACTCTTCTGCATGCACAAGGTGAGCAAATGCAGAAGTTTTGACATGCTGTTTCATGGTAATTGAGCAATGCCTGCAAAATTTGGTCATGCCATCTAGCTCCAAGGCAGACCAGCAAACAAACATTAGCCTTCAGCCCTTGGCTGATATTAGCTGCATCTGCAGGAAGATCTTTGAATGCAACAGCCAGGAGAGTTCTTTAGCAAGTTGTAATCAGCCTTGTGGTGTTCAGATGAAATCAGTATACCCTTTACACCAGCTAACCAAATCCATCAGCACCATCGGGATTGCCTTGCTTGGGCCTGCTGTGTGCTTCAGGCAAGCATTATTTGTTTAAGCAGGGAGACAGGAGGTGCCCCCGAGGCAGCTCTGGCAGCCTCAGTTACACTCCAAGCACCAAACAAGGATTCAGCCTTGTGTCCCATCTGCGTTTGCAGATCGTGTCCAGCCCACCCACATCCCCACCACCATGGAATAACCCCGTGTGCCTTGATGTCCTTCATGGCCCTAAGGGAAGAAGCAGCTCCCAGGTTATTGCTGTTTGGAGATGCCATGCATAATGGGTACCCTTAGGATCTCAACCTAAAATGTGTGCACTCGTGTCAATGCTTTAGATCCTTGACTAATGAGAGGTAGAGAGCTCTTCAGCCGAGGCTGGCACAGGTTGCAGGCTGGAAAGGGGTAGAGGGAAATGGCACCAGAGCTGCCACAGCACCATCCTCCCCTGAGTCCCTGCAAACACTGATGCTGCTTTGCGGGGAGCTGCCACACACCTGAGACCGGAGATTAACTCCCTGCTGGGAGGGGTGAGGTGGCTTACCGTGAGATTGCCAAACTGTATTATTAGGGACTTGTTCGTGCACAGTCTAATCCTTCTCCACTGCTTGTGTGGGTGCAGGAGCCTTCCAGATCCTTTATACCCACCCCCAGAACAGGACAAAACTTGTGCCTGAGGATCTCAGGATGCAGGGGAGCTGCAAGGTCAGGAGCCTGGCAGCACGCAGCAAGGGATTACACACGGTACAGGGAGAGAAAACAATAGCAGGAACCAAGGGCGATATAAGACACTAAGAGGTTTAAACCATCAATACCTTTAGCAAGCATTCGGATCCTGAGGCATCATTCAGAAATGAAACGGTAGAGGAAGGCAGAGCAGATGCGGGGTTTGGGTGCAAGAGCTGGCTTTACTGCAGCACCCACCGCTGCCAGGCACCACCCAGCACCAGACAGCCCCCACAGCCTCCCCAGCCACTCGGGCACGGGCACACAACCAGCACCGCGCGGCGAGAGGAGGGGATTTTTTCCCTTCTTCCCCAAACAATTAATGTCAATGGGGAGAGGCAGGTGCTCCTGGCGCCCTGCCCTCCGTTCTGTTTACAGAACACTCCCTGAAGATTATTTGTATTGAAATCTTTCAGCTTTTCTCTCTCTCCGTCTTTTTTTTTTTTTTCCCCTTCCCCACCTTGTTAGCATTCTTCCATCCAGTTTTCGTGACGCCAGGGCCCTGGGCGAGCAGCCCGGCTGCGCCCGTGCAGCGGCGGAAGCTCAGGCCGGGCCGCCCCTTGCACTGCCCCGGGCCGGGGGGAGCGGAGCGGGGCTCCCGCCTTTTTGTGCCCGCGGGGAGCGGAGCGAAGGGGGCCATTGTCCAGGGGCGGCTGCTGACCCTCCATTTCCATCTGAAAAGCCGCTTTCAAGGGAAAGGGGCAGCTCCCGTCCCCTCGCCTCGCCGCGAACCCCCCTCCTTCCACCTTTCTCTTCTCCCTCGCGGTGCGCTCGGGCTTCCTGTCCCTCCTCGCCCCTCCTGTCCTTCCTCCTGTCCTTTTCTTCCTGCTCCCCCTCGTTCTGTGCCCAGCATCCTCATCGTCTCCCCCTTCTCCTCCAGCTCGGGGAGAACCCGTGGAGATTGTCCTGGGTGAATGAGAGGTAGGAACAATTGCGGCAGCTATAGCCAAAATCCTCGATGTGATGCAAGATGCTCGTCTCTCCTTGGAGCATGAAAAAATCCTAGCTGTGGCTCTGCAGAGCCTTTTGTTACACATCTCAGCCATAGAAATCCTTCAGCCAAGTTTATAAAGAGATATTATGGGGTCAATTGAATAAGCACAGCTTCTTTTCTTCCAGCCCTCTTGAAAGCATGCCCTTTTAATGGCAAAATGCATGAAAAATTAGATAGCTGGCTGTATCACCTTCCTGAGGGATAGGTACAGCAAACCCAGGAATTTACAAACGAAGAATTACACAAGTTCCTGCATTAAATGTCTTTATTGTCTTTCAAATCCACTCACTTGGCTGCACATTTGTACTCATCATCCCCACAAGGTTCCAGGCAGATGGAGGTGAGGCTTCAGGGGCACCCCACACTCTCATTCACCCCTGGCTGGTCCTCACTCTAAATCCCACTAAATCCCACTCAGGGACCCACTCAGGGAGCACAGAGCCACCGTCATGGACCTGTAGCATTTTGTAGTGAGTCACCCTGGTGAGACAGACAGTCTATAGGGAGCTTTGAGTCTTCTCACCATTTCAAAACAGAAAGTGGCTGAAACAAGTTTGAGGCAGTGTTTAAATGTTGCAAAAGATTGAGACAAAAGACAACAGTGCACTCATTTTTTAATTTTTTTTTTAATGAAAACTGACCCTGAAATCTCTCATAAAAATTCCCATTGATTTCATCTCCACCAAAATTTTGCTTCATGTGCTAAGGATGGCTCTGCTCAGCAGCAGCCTGTGATCCTCCCTGCAGGGCTGAGGAGGGCTTCCAGCAGCTCCCCAGCAGAAGGAGTCCATCACTAAATGCTGAGTGAGCACCCTGAACTTTCACTCAGAGGAAGGTGGTGACCTTGAATGGCATCTGCATCCACTCAGC
Source organism: Vidua macroura (assembly GCF_024509145.1). Lineage (NCBI taxonomy): Eukaryota > Metazoa > Chordata > Aves > Passeriformes > Viduidae > Vidua > Vidua macroura. The sequence continues at coordinate 45,362,029 of NC_071576.1, read as the reverse complement.
ACCTCTTCTGGGCTCCCAAGCAGCAGTGGTCAGGCTGAACTCTTGTTCTCCCCAGTCACTGAGTTTTGGCAAACAATGATGAATGCTCTGGTTAAACTGTTCCAGCAGTATAGCTCAGCCAAATATTTCTCTGCCTGTAAAATTAGCAAACAGCCAACAGTTTAAGTTGATTGGTGACAGGAAAAAAAGGCATATTACAGAGTAAACTCCCGAGGCATTAAGAAACCACGAGGAGAAACTGTCCAGCAAAAATTGAGACATGCAGGCTTTTATGCTTTTATGCTTTGCAGTGTACAGCCAACACGTGAGTGGGACAGCTGAGTGTAGTGGCAGCAGAGAAGAGATTTAACACAGACTGGTGTAATATTTCCAGCCGGTTCTTTAGTAAGAGAGATGTTTAAATCTTCATCTTGAAATGACAGGCCAAATGACTTTCTGTCACTTTGTTATCATCATGTTGTTTTCTCTGCTGCTGCTGCTGGTCCTCACACAGCAGTCAGCATTTCTGCTGACAAAAATAGGTTTAACTGTGTTGATTTTTATAGTTTTTTGTCCCATTCATCCTACTGAACTGGGATCAACATCTCTGGCAGATTTGTCATGGCGGAGACATTCCAAGCAGCCAGGCAGTGAGGGCAAATGCCCCAAGGGCCCCTGGGCAACTGCCCAGCAGCTAATGCAGCCAGTAAAGAAAGAGCTGCCCAGGAAACTGCAAAGGGCTCCTCTGCTTGGGTGAGGCTCTCAGCTGGGCTGCAGGCAGTAAGGGAGCTCCAAAGCCACCATCAGGTTCCTGGAGCTGCAGTTCTTCCCTGCCAACACCAACAGCACCTGAATGCACAATTTCACAGATCAGATTATTTTCTTAATTTTTAGCTTTAAGTTTCATTTCCTACCCACCCTGGAGCACTGCAGGCTGTGCCTTTGTGGGGGATTGCTGCACAGCTCAGATACTCCAAGTCACTCCCTCTGGAGAGCCCAGTGTCCCCGAAGGTCACTGTGGCAGGGCCAAGTCCCCAGCAGCAGTGTGCTGCTTGTCAGGTCGTGTTGCTCACACAAAGCATGCAGAGCTTGTCCCCACTGCCACCACATTTCCCCTGGCAGGAAGAGCATCGCTCCAGCACACTGTGCACAGGCACAGCATCCATCCCTGTGCCACAGCCAGTGATGTCCACACACACACACAGAGGAAAATGAGACCTGGCCTCCTCCATTTCCTATGTGACACTGCAACAGTGGTAGGGACCCTGCCCACAACATGGGATCTGCCATCCTGCATCTTCTTCAGGCATCCCCATGCCAGTGTCAGGATGTGGCAAGAGAGGTGCCCATTACAGTGCTCTCCACGATGAGGCAAGCAACTGAAATGTTCCAAAAGCGGCTTCCTTTTGAAACCAGAATAAAAGCCAGCGAGCAGTTTCAGCTAATCCTTTCCTCCTTGTGGTATGTTGCTTGTGTACACGGCTGGTTGGCTCTCCAAGTGTGCACAGGGCAATGTTAAACCCAACAAAAAAAAGAAGAAAGCAGCTCAGAAAACCAATCCCCCAAGGACCACTGGAAATCAGTGAATGGGTTTAGCTGTGCATTTTGTTACCCAAGAAAGGCGGCGTTGCAAAAGGACTTTCTAACTCATCATCTGGGCCGAAGACTTCCTTGTAAAAAGCTGTTGGGCTTGTTGCAACATATTCCAGGTGTGTAAGTGATGCCCTGCCTTGTGCCTTTCACAGTGCAGAGCCTGGGGCCTTGAAGTGAGCAGGGAGGAGAAGGGAGGGAGAGGGGTGTGAGTTCAAATTAAATGAAGCAGAAAGAGAAAGCTGGAACCCACAGTGCCTGGGGCACCACTAATTGAACAGGTTGAACCTGATAGAAGTGCAAAGGAGGCAGCAGGAGGGATCCTCGGGATCCTCAGGATCCTTGGGATCGTCAAGCTCCTGGCTGGTGATATAGAGCCAGAGCCAGCCATGGTTCATGAAGCCATGCTTGAAAAGCTAAGGTAGTGGGAGAGGGGGGACAAAGTGATGAGGCAGCTTATTTGGGGCTGGAGAAGGGAGACTTCAAAAGAAAAAACTAATTCTTCATAAGCATGACAAAGGGAGGCAAATGAAAGCAAGGACAGGCATACTCTTACTCTGCTTGTTCCTGGGGTCCCCAGCTGCAGATCTCAGTGAGTGCCCCACTCTGGGATCAGCTCTGTCTCACAGGGGCACATGGAGATGCAGAGATGTGCAGTGAATGAGCATAGAGCTGCTCAGCAGCCCTGTGCCCAGGGAACCTGGGGGCTCCTGGGGGCTCCTGCCTGGCCTCCTCCTCGAGAGATCCCAGATAACATTACATGCAGTATCCATTCCATCCTCAGCAGTGCCCCAGTTGCAGGGATGTTGTCCAAAAGCCAGGGCACAGGCACAGCTATATTCTCCTTCTTTCTTTTTTCCTTTCTTTTTTTACCTTCCTCTTCCTGTCTGTGGCCTCTGCATCACAGAACAATGAAAAACAGTTTGAAGGGAGAAAACATTGCACTGTGGAGACCTTTGTTACTGACTGCAACAAAAACAGGTAATGTGGTAACCCAGTGTCCTTTCTGGACTTGGTTCCCAGCTGCTCTGTGAGCTCTGCAGGTCTCCCCCCACCCTGAGTCCCCAGTGGTGGCCACATTGCAGAAGTGGTCCAACGTGGTCCTGAGGACACACCTCTGATCCCTGCTGCTTAAAACAGAGCAGGTCAGCCGCAACTCAAGGAGAAAAGGACAGTTTTGTTGGGATGAAAAGCTAACTTGAGGTCCTGCTGTTTTTATGGGTAAGCTTTCAGAGCCTGGCCTCTGCCCACCTGGATGCTTGCCCTCTGGACAGTAGTGACTCCAGGCTGCTAATTCAGACCTGTAGGCATTACTGCAATATAAACTGCAAATAGTCATAATAATAATTAATAAGCATGCCGAAACAAAAACATTCTCTGTTTAATTAACACCAGTCTTCAGCAGCTTTATCTTGGGGTGAGTGGCTACTTTGTTGGCACTCTGCCTTCACACTGTGCCTTACCCTCTGTGGCTGGGGCAGGCAAGTCTTCACTGTGGAAAGAGGAAAGTTTCTTTTTTGCTTAAGCTCTTACCAAATTACTCTGAACCAGCATCTTCCAGACTGCCTCTCACCTGAAAGTAAGGCTACAGCCAAAAAAATAGCAGCTAGAGAAGCCCAGTAGCTATTTTTACCTTGCTGTGGATAGTCTTAGTACATCCAGGGACAAACATTACAGCCAAAGGAAAACAAGAAGTGGAAAGGCTCAGAAAATAATTAATGGCTTGAAGTAAGGAGCTGGTAGCACCCTGGGACAAGGGACAATGCAGCCTGAAGGAGCACAGCACTATAGCTTCAGGAGCAGGGGGTTACCTGCAGGCTGCAGACCCTCCTCAGCATAAACCAGCCATTGGCTGCCAACAACCAAAAAACCGCAGGTACAGCTGGAGAGCCCCAAGCAATAGGTGCTAAGTGCCCACCTGTATCCCCTGGGTGACAGCCAGGTTTCAGATGGGTGCTGAGCAGCGCTTGGGTCAAGTCTCTGGAGCAGGAGCTCTGTGACTTGGCCACCTCATGCACGTGGATCCCCAGCCAGGGACATGGCACTGGCCACACCAAAAGCCAAACTGAGGCAGCTGGAAGCCAGCAGTGAGCTTCAGCCTTGCTCATGGCTCCCTCCCACCCGCCTTATCGTGGGGGCTGAAGGCTCAGCCCTTGACCCTTCCCAGGCAGATGGGAAGGAAAGGCATCCACACGGGCTCCCATGGCCCTGGTGGGAGCAGGGTGGGCATTTGCCTGTCCTATGCTCCATTCTCTGTTGCTTTGAAGAAGCACATCTATAATCTTTATGAGGTCTTGAAGATAGGAGCATTCCATGTACATGTTAAATCACACTGGCCATCTGCTGCCCTCTTTCTCTGCTTTACCCCAGAGGATTTTGGGGAAATGTGGATGGGAGAGGCCATCAGAGCTGGTGCCAGGATCCAGGCAGATCCAGAGTGTGTAACGTCAGGGCCCTTGTTGCTGCTGGTTCTGAAATGTGTGTTAAGCACACAGAGCACACATCACGGAGGGCAAAACAGAGAGTGAAAGGGGAAACTGAGGGCTCTTGACATCTGAGATGCCTGGCCTAACTGGGCTCTTGGTGTGAGCTGGACACTGGTGGCTGCAGAGCCATGTTCCAGCAGAACTCATCCTGGGCAGTGCAAACAGTTTGGGCTTGCCAAAACGGGGCCAGGACAGGGGTGCTCTGGCAGCCTGGTGTGGGCAGGCTCCACTGTGGGCCAGCCATGCCCTCTCCCTCTGTTGAGATGCAGGAGATAGGGCTGCTGCTGCCTATGCACACCAGGGATAAAGAACTACATGCAGGCTCCTGCAGGATCAAGCTTCCTGATGGGGATCTGGTGTCCTCCTGGCTTTTTAATGAGCACTCCTTGTAATCAGCCCTGTAAAACTCAGGGTGGGGAGCTGTTACTGATTAACGTCTGTTGTCTCCAGGGAAAGTGGAGCAGGGGATCTGCTGGCAAAATCCACGTCAAAGGAGCTGCAGCACAGCAAAGTATGGCAGAGGTACACACCCCTGCACGTGTGTGTACCCACACATGTCCTCTGGCTGTCTGGTGTCATCACCAACCCGCCCCTGCCACCACATCCTTTGGTCTCTGTGGGTTCTCAAAGTTCTTTGCAGCTGCTTGCAAAGTGAGAATGATAGCAGAGGTGCAAAAGTCCTTTCTGGTGATTAATACATCATGTGTATCAAGAAGGTCTGTGGTAAACGGAGGCTGGAGCCAGGATTAATTGCATACCTTGAAGTGGAGAGATTTATGTAAGGAAACAGACTTGGCAGGCTGCCCTGCTCTGGGCTGGGTTTACCTGCCTGTGCCTCCCCACACCTGTTGTGCTGCAGCAGCAAAACATTATTTAATAACATTTGAAGGGAGATCTTAATAATCATGTGCCCTCCTTGCCTTACCCCACCTCCCTGAGTGCTGTGGCGAGGCTCGGCCTTGCTTTGCCAGGCTCCTGGGCAGCCAGTCTGTCCACTCCACACCAGAGCGTTCCTGCAAGGGGCAGCCCAGTGGCACCCTTCAAGCACCCATAGTCTGGGATGAGGACAGATGGGATGGCTGCAGAAGAAGATGAAACAGGCTAATGCTGGAGGCCAGCCCCTGAACTGATGGCAACTCCAGTAGCTCCCTGCCAAATCCATGAGCAAACCAAGGTTTCCTCCTCCTCAGCTTGCAAATGCTGGCTGGACACACAAACATTTGCATGCATGCAAGACTGCATGTATATGTGTGGGTATATAAATGTAGGAACAACAGAGTTCAAAATGTTCATACTGATCATTCAAATGAGAGACAAATAATGGGTAAAACCCTGTTCAGAAATGCTTGAGTATGAAGCTTTTTCTTTAAAGGGATTTGGCTATTAATTGAAGTTTGTTTGTTAATTTGCATCCTTATCTGCAAAAGGACAAGACTAAAAAGGGCCTCTGGGCCTCTAAATGGGAGCATGTGAAGCTTTATTTCTTACCAGCAAAGCCTCTTGGTGATTATAAGCAAATGAGGGGGCACTAAGGACTTTTGGATGAGTGAAAGCAGAAAGGTATCCCACCCGCTGGAGAATGACCTCACTCACCAGAGCTTTCCTCCAGGAATTACAAGCCCTAAATTGATCTCTAGTTGTCTCTACTTAAGGTGCTGGCTATTTCACCTCCTCCCCTGCTGTCACAACAGGTGTGTGACCCATGGGGTGATCACACCGAGCTGACAGCATTGCCTGCCTGAGAAATGCCAATCCCAGCAATGAGCCACCACCATGAGCAAACCCTCTCACCCAGAGGCCTAAATTTGGTCCTTGAATGCCTCCAAATCAAAACCACCCAGCGTCAACTCACACCGTGGCAGTGTGTTAAGTGCAGGTGTAGTTCAGATGGTGTCATTGGCTTTTCCTCCTCAGCCTGCTGTAATGTGCCAAACCACAGCACAAGGTGTACCCTGCTGCTTTGGGGAGAGCCACACTGGCGTTTGCAAGGATGTCAGTCTGCTCCAGCCAAGGAATCCCAAATATAAGCACTTGGCACAAGCAGAAATGGGAACACCTTCCCTTTCCACTCTCCTCCAGTGGCAGGGATGAATAATCCAAATCCCAGTTGAAGCCATGAAAAGGCATTTTAAGAAACGAAGAAATCATTGCCATCACTTCTTGAAAGCAAGGACTCTATTCTGTCCTGTGTCGGTACAGCACTAGCAAAGCCAGGGTTAGCTACACAGACAGGAGACAAAACAGGGAGGTCAAGTGAAACTCTATCCCCTGTGAGCAGCTACCCCATGGTTTTACACTTTCTCTTCTCCCACAAGGCAGGTGAAACAACTCTTTTTGGCACCACTGTTGTCACTAATGCTGACTATCCCAATCCTGACTCCCCTCTGCATTACTGAAGGAAAGCACTGGGGTTTGGGTTTCTTTTTACAAAGTTCAAAGGAGCGATTAAGAACTCTCTATTTCAATACGAAAAGAGCACGGGACCTGTTTTCCAGGGCCCACCCCCCCCCGGTACAAACTCATCCCGCCTCATTTCACCCGATAATCTCAGTGTGGGGCTCTGGAGGGGGATGGCCGGGGACAGGGGGACAAGGTTCTCCAAGGTTAATCGCAAACTGCTGCTGTATTCATTGCAGCCGTGCCTGATTGATGGGCACCATTAATCACTGCCCAGAGAGGCTGGAGGTAAGGCAGAAGCGGGGGGGGGAGGAGAGAGGGGGGTGGCGGAGATGTGGGGACAGGGAAACGGTGCCAGGACAGGAGCAGTGACACCAGATCAACACGGGCTGGGAGACACAGAATGGCTACATCTGTTCACCTACAGAAAATACACATGGTGGGGCTTCTTTCAAGGAACAGAAGTGTACCTGCCCCCTCACTTGCCGTGTCATATATACATGTCCTCCTGCAAAGCAAAGGACAGGAGCGGAGGCAGAGAGGAGAAGATCTCTCCAGCCTTTTAAAAGTGCCCCTGGCTTTCAGTGGGGAATAGGGACTGGGGATTCTGGCAAAGAGGAGGGCTCAGGGCAAGGTAGGGGTGGGCTTGTCTTGCAGCCATAAGGGAATTAATAGATTTTCCATCTTCTTTATGGACTGAAATGCCTCTGAGGTTTTTACAGAAACAATGAAGGCAGTAAAAGTCACCCAAGTGAGGTCAGATGAGGAGCTTGTTGTGGGCGAGTGATTCCATTTAGAGACAAGATACTGGCATATGCATTTTCTGTCATTCCTGACAATTTAATATACTCTTTCTTTCATACTGACCCAAGCTGTTGCTCACATTTCTAAGCAGGCCGAGGGTCTGCCTGTAGTAATGAAATGTGCAGCAGTGTTACCTACCTGGCTGCAAATGACAGCTGCGAATGGCAGCAGGACTTGACACACTGCAATTGGACCTGTTGCATTACGGAAGCTTCTTGTGCTTTGCACTGCAGACATATGAGCCTGGCTGGAGCAGCTGTGCCAGGAGGCTTGGGATGATTTCTTTGTCACACTGCAATTGCTTCTGACATGGAACAACTATGGAACAACTCATATTACTAATTAATGTGACATTTCTCTCTTGTCTTCTTCATCCCAGCTTCTGCTGCCTCTTGCTTTGGACACAGAAGTCAGTGCCTTGAGAACATGTACACACAACAGTCCTTCTCCTAAACCTCTTGTCCAAAGCAACAGGAAGGAAAGTGTGTTCCCAATAGGAATATCCTGCAAGTATACTTTTTTAATTGTTCCCCTTTAAACAGCTGGTGTGACATTTTCAGTTTTGCTCTTGCAATGTCAAAGGCAGTGTAACATTTGAAACTCGTATGACTGCTAGGACACGATAAATATATCACTCAGATTTCGTGGGGTGCATTTAGTGTCATTTCAAGATGAAGGGTTGATGCGCAGTGCACGAAGGTGTGGGCTTTTTTCAGTCTGTCCCTTGTTGATCAGGTGTGGTGACCACCAGCAGGGAGCTAGGCTCTATTTCTGATACTGTCTCAGAGGGTACAGATGTGATACAAAGGCCACTGGAACCTACTGCAACCTGGATTTCAGAGAACTTTGGGGCAAATAGGTGGTTTTTCAGAGATGACTTCTGGGATGGGGAAAGTGCTCCAGCCTCCATGAGCGTCCAGGTATATAGGGCAAGAGGCAACTCATCTACCCGTGACCACCTGAAGCTGGCTACCACTGACATATCTCTTCACCACAGAACCACCTATGGATGTTGGGAGGGCCAGACATCATGCAGGAGCGGCTGATCCCATGTCAAACACTCATCCTAGGGCAAGCAGAATGAATTGCTCCTAGAAAATGCCTCTGTGTTTGTGGTCTGCTAAAGTAGATGAGCAGTCAAATGACTAACTTAAAGTAGACACCGCATTTCTAGATGGCTGAAGGGAGGTATTTGGGCTGGATTTTTATCCTCTCCCATTATACCCAAGAGCGCCTCTTTCACCAGAGGCTGTTGACTTTCAAACAGAGTTTCTGCAATATCCAATGACAAATAAGAAGAAATAATCAGAAAATGTGGGTTTATTTGATTGTATATTATTCTTTCCATAACTAAGGCTGTTAGGCTCGTGGACAGGGTCATTTTTTAAAGTATGGCCACCTCTGATCCTCCAGCAGGGCTCTGTAAATATGGGATTATGCTGAATTAATTTACTCTCTGACAGCTATCTCCTCCCAGCAGCACATCTTCCTTTCTCTGCTTCTGGCCATGACTGCATTTAGTTCTTTCACAAGGAGCATCTCACAGCATAAAAGTTTCCCCTCAGAGAGTTAATCATCAATAGCTACAGTACTTTAAAATTTTATTTTAATCTGAATTACAGTCTCTGTGTTGACCAGCATTTTAAGAGATGTAAATCCCAGTTTAAGTAAGAGCCATCATTTCTCAGATGCAGTGATTCTGGGCTCTTCCAGCAGGGTCCACAGCTCTTGGGGACCTATGGAAAAAATCAGCTTCATCAGGAAGCTGCGCTTAGATAGCTGGGTGAATACACATCCTTTGTCATCTCCACCCAACTTTTCCTTCGGGATCTTACTAGTGCCTAATGAAACCTGCCTGTTGATCTGCATAAACAGCAGCTTCTTTGTGTGAAGGGAGGCATGGTTCTTGGGTCTGGAAACATCTCTAAGTTGTTTTGCCATTCTTGGTGCATGTTCAAACGGCAACATTATTGTAAAACAGCTTGGTGTTTACTTTGTGTACAGAAAAGATAAAATCAGCATTTATATGCAAACATGAACCAACAAGGAATTTCAAAATCCTGCCATTTCACTCTTCTGAGAAGAAGAGCCAGAGTTATTGTGTAACCAGATACATCTGAAAGCTGGGGATTTTCTGGGTCTAAATTCAATTTAGATTATAAGGGACTAATTTAGGATCTGACTGTATCACCTTGGGCAGCCAAAATAGGATCTGAAACACATGGAGACTAGGGCTTTGGGGTGGAGAGCTCTCCATTTGGGACACACTGGGGCACTGTGTGGATCTGAGCTTTCCCTTTACGAATAAAGCTGGTGAAGTAACACAAGCCAGATGCTCAGCCAGGAAGAGCCACCTGAGCCCACTCTGATATCCTTGTCTGCCCCTGGGAATAGGGGGTGTTCACATGTCCATCCTAGACCTGCCTTTGCAGTGTGCACAGCTGGAACAGAACTCGGCACAGGCGTATCTACTTGAATGTCAAGGCCTGAAAGCATCAGACATGCAGAATAAAGGCTTTCACTGTACCTGGAAACCTGGAGCACTGTACCGAGCCACAGTGCATTTATGATTGTTTGGGAACATGTGCAGGCTGGGGGCACTGGAAAATATGGCAGACAGCAGAGGTGAAGCCCCATGCAGGACCAGAGCCCTGGCAGGTGACTGAGCTCTGCCAAAGCAAGCAGGGACTAATAAAGATGAAAAAAACCAGCAGGAACTGAAGGGGAACATGCAGGGGAGAGAAAAGCCAGGAGAGATGTGAACAGTCCCCAGGCACAACAGGATGGGCTGTAAGTAGGCTCATGCTGCACAGAGCCCAGTAAACGTTTTTTTCCTTCCCTGTGAACATACCTGTGCAGGCTGTGGCTGGACATTTGCTCTTCAAAGGCCCATGTGTCCACATGCAAGTGCCCTTGGCTACCCCAACTCAAGCCTGGCTCTGCCCCTCCTATGGTGCTGGCCGACATGGGCATTTAAATGAAGTGGAAGTAGGGATGCACTCTGTTTTGGGGTGAAATCTGCATCTCCACCTCACTGTGGGATGCTGGGCAGGCTGAGCATCCCTGGTGCACAAGCCAGTTCCTAATAACTCTCTCATGCTCAGTCCCCTGGTGTTACCCCTGCTTCGCTGGGGCTAGTGGGGCTGCAAAAGGAAGCACCTGCCCCAGGGCCAGCTCTCTCCATCCCAGCTTCTACCCATCCCTTGCCTCAGGGTTTATTTACCCGGGGGCACAGGGATAAATGAGGATAAGAAGGTAGAAAAGGTCATCTGGCTGGTGGCCACAAAGGGGGACATTGTGCCTTCGGGGAGGGGGTGGAAACGCCCGAAGAGGCGGGAGCACTTTGATGCAGTCTGGATGAAAGCGGGGAGGGGAGGGAAGGGAAGACAGGAGGGGAAGCAAATAGGGGGAGGGGACGACACCAAAACCCAAAAGGCAACAAAACCTCTCCCAGCTGGGACACAAGTCAGGATAGTCCCTTTATTTAGATGGATAGAGCCAAGCACAATGTGGGGCAGCCAGGGGCCACCCTGCCCCTGTCCCTCAGCAGCCCTTTCAAGCCCTTCCTCCCCACTCCTCCCCTCCCTCCTCAGCCTCTCACTTTCTTCCATATTTTCCATTTTCTTTTTTTTCCTTTGCTCCCTGTGCTCCACCTCCCACTTCCAGCTTTCTCCCATGGTGAAAGCACTGAGAAACAAAGTGGGTTGATGTCTGATGCAAAGTTAATTTTAAGTAGAGATGGGGAGAGGCAGACAAAGGCACTGGAGAAAAATGGGCTTGGAGAGGATCCTGTGGGAGAACCCCTCCCTATAGGTCTGTGCCTCAGCAGAGTCTTCTGGTCCCCAAGCTGTGTGCTGCAAATCTTATGGCAGGGCTGAATCTTGGGCAAAGAGCACTCAGGGCTGTTAATGCCACATAAATCCTGCCCTCTGAGATGTTTTAGGAGTGTATTTTGAACATCAAGGCTACCCCCATGGCTGGAGGGGTTTGGGGACAAGCTGTAACACACATCCATACCTCTACTTTTTCCAACCTGCTGTTTTTCAGCTGGCCACCTGACTTTTTCTCATGCTATCACTTTGCTAAGGAAGACGTAGAGCCCAGAATTTTTGTGGTAACTCAAATGTCATCACTGTACTTTGATGTATCTATAATTCAAAGGTACCTCAAAATGAAATTTTAAACTAAGTTTGAACTAAGTTTCACCCAGAGTGAAATCTTTTCTTCAGCAAATGGTCTGCTGTACATTTTGACCATGAAGAAATTTGTCAATCTCAATAAAATGTTCAACATTTTGGAATGAGAAATCATTGCATTCAACAGATCCCAGAACAGACCATTTTCTAATGCCAATGCTTCACTTCTAAAACTCTTCTTATTCACTTCATCTGCTTTTTTACAAAGAATGGTCCCAAATCCTGTCCCCCCAAACACAGCAGAAGAAAACATCTTGTAGGCAGCCTGTGTGGCCTCCTGTCCCAGTCTGTGTCCCACTTCCTCTGCGCCCTCTCCAGATTTCTGCTCCTTCCATGATTTCTGCAATGTGCACACTAAATGCAGCCTGTGTCCTACACCCCAGATTCCACCAAGGAACATGACACTGCCCTGGCTTTCTCCAGCGGTTTTACTGCACAGAGTAAGTTGGTTATGATTTCTGCTAGGCCTGAAAGAGTGCCCAGAGGTCCCTTTAACAAGTTGTGTGTTTCTCTTTAACAGTGAGACTTGCCTGCCGGCAACCATTAGCACTCTTCAGCATCATAAACAATCAAATTTAGCTTACACCACGTCTGAACTTGGCTTAGGCACTAGTTTTTCTGCCAGTACATCACTGTTTTCAACTTCAGTCAGCACTGTTTTGAAGTTATTACTGTCTGGTGGCTGGGGTTTTTTTTGGTGGTGTATGCATCCTAAATGAGCTTTGTGGTCTCCCCACTTCAAAAGCTTTTCTGCTCTCACTGCCCTTTACTGGCTGTCCTCTAGCAAGACCAAAGAGTATAAACTATCTCAGCAGCACTCTGGGTCTGTGCAGGGATGCAGCCTGTGGGACACTTCTGGGGGCTGCTGGAGGGAGGCTTGGGGGAACTGGGCAAGGAGATGGTGCAGAGCTGGGCTGGTTCACCCAGACCTGGTCCCCATCCTTGTCTCCATTCAAATCAGGCCCAAACACAGCGTGTGCTGCAAACTTCAAGCTGCTGGAAGCACATCTCGCCCTCTCCATTACCCAGTTTCCTCTGGTGTCTTCTGGGTGAGTAGAAGAGGACTGAGAAGCACCTTGACACTGAATCACATGCAGGTGTTTCACTGAGGGGACCAGTTGCTTCCACTGACACCAGCTGGCTTTCCTTTGATAAAAACAAGCCCATGGTGAAAGCAGGCTGGTGCCAGGAAAATGGGGGTCAGCAGCCTGTGCAGAGGGCTTTGCAGGTATTCTGCTGGTAAGGGGATGATGGTATTTATTAATACTTCTAGGCTAGGCTTTTATTTACCCTGCTTTTTCTATGGATGGTTCTGCTAAAGTGTCTGTGGAGCCTTGAAGGAACTGTAGGTGGGAAACAGAGTGAAAGGGAAAATGTGTTATAGTATTGCAACACTTCCTACTAGTATATAACATCCTGACAAAATTAATCTTTTCTACAAAAAAAAAAAAAAAAAAGTCTTGAAGTGCTTCATTCAAGGGAAAGATATTTGCTGTGTTATAAAAGTGACAACATTTCACTTACAAATTGGTCATTCTTTTGGTAGTGACTTGGACAGAAAATTCCCCTTGGGGCTATCATGCCTCTTTTTTGGTTTCTCTTCCCTAAAAAAAAAAAAAAACAGGCAAAACCAAACAACTTAAAAAGCAAGAACAATTTACTGAGTCTGGTGACTGGATAACTGTTGTACTGCAGGCTGTGAGTGCTGGGTCTGAGGCCAGGAGATGAAAGGAGAGAAATTAAGCTTCTCCAGCAGCAAAGTGGATGCTCACTGGTCAAAGCCTGAAGAACTGCCCTGGTCCCTGCAGCCTTACCACAAGTTTCTCCTTTTCTGATGTTTATGCTTCTGCTGTTATTAACATCTACCCATAAACCAAAGCATTTATGGAAGGGGAGGGAAGGGTGTCACAGACCAATACTTGAAATAATTTCTCTGTGCTTCTTGCTCTGATTTAATGTGCTATGCTCTCCACTGCTGACCACTTTCTTACACTTGCTTCTCCTTTCCATTTCTGTTTCTCTACATGACTGCTTATTTCTCCTATTGTATAACAACACTGATGGCTTTGGCAGATAACAAATGTGTGTCTAGTCTTGGGTTTTTCCTGCTCACCATGTATTGATGCTGGTTTTGGAGCGTACCATCTGGCTGAGGTTTCTCTGAGTATCTTTCTCCTGCCTCACCTGTAGCACAGCTCTGATAGGACTTGTGGGCATCACTTAATATACTCTTTTGCCACTTCATTATGCCTGGGGACAAAACAGAGGTGACAGCAGGAGTAAGGGGGCAGGCAGTGACATGCAGAAAATGAGAATTTAGTCATGCTAATCTGAGCAATGATCTTTGTCTGATTGTAGGCTCTCGAGAACAGGAGAGACTCTCAATTTAATTTACAGCAGAAAGCTCAGTCTCTGATGTTTTTGCAACACTTCCCCAAAGCTAAGGATGCTGATGCTCCCCTTCAATTTTCCCTTCTTGAAGATGGTGACAGCAGAGGTGCAAACCAGCCTCACTTACTGGGAAGGGCCTTAACCATGCCTCTCTCTTTTTTGTACCAGCTTTACCATTATTCTGAGTAGATCTTTGTTATGGGAAAATAATGGGTGGAAGAAAGTACTCAAATATAATAAAAAGACTGAGAATCTGTAAGTGTAAAACCCCTCCATGTTCTCAGACTCAGCCACAGGAGCATCCACTCACTTCTCCAAAGAGCAAGTCCCAGGGACCGGCTTGAGAAGACCTGCAGTGAGTGCCAGGGCTGCTCTGAAAGCACCTGGCAGAGCTCCTCTGTTCTGTGTGCCAGAGTGTGCACAAAGCTCCAAAGGAGCTGGGTGTTGATCGTGTCTCCGGAATTCTAAGCCATTTGTTATACTGCCCGATAGCCTCCTTAGGGTGTGACATTAACTTGTGATTACACCTGGTGCTGCTTTCCTATTGTTAGTCCCATTATTCCCAGGTATGCCTTTGGCTAAGGCTTTGTTGGTGGCAGTTTCTGGGAAGCAAATCGAACCCTCGTTGGCCAATGCCCAAGCTGGGCAAAGCCAGTGCAGCTCTGCCTGCCATCAGCTGTGCAAGGGGCTGCCTTTCACTCCTAGCTATGCGCCCTCCCAGGCTCCTGGCCCGCATCCGATCCAGATAAGAAATGCCTGAAAATTGTTGCTGTTAGCCAGCCGTTCTGTGACCTGCATGAAAAGAGTGAAATGACCTCGGGACAGTCTCGGCACACAGCCGTCTGCCCACAAACCGTGGCAGCTGAAAAGCCTTGGTACTCAGACCAAAGGCTGGCAGGAGAAGTATCTTCTTGGCGGCTGCTCCTCACGGATGGGAGGGGAGGCAGCAACAAGCTGATTTGCTGCCTGCTGTCCCTAACAAGATCTTTATGAGGTGTTAATGTAAATTGAGTTGTTTTACATTGAAATCAATCGTGGGCGATTTTCTGCACCACGATCTGTGGCAAAGAGGGTATTTACTGGTGATATCTTGTGGTGGTAGGAACAGGAGAGAGCCCTTTTCGCCTAGACTCTTATCTCCAAATGTTCTCTTTTCTGTGGTGCTGGGCTCTGCTGAAGCCACTCTCCCTGCAAGGAGGACCAGCAATGCCATTCTGCCATGGGGATGCTGCCGGGCATCCTCCTGCCTGCTTCCTAGGTCTTCCTGTGGTGTAGAAGCCTTCCAGCAGGCTGCACAGGCCCTTCCTTCAAAATTATTTTCAGTAGCATGTGGAGAAATTTGGAAGGAGTGTAGCCATGGAACCGAAACTGAGGTCGCCCATGATGGACAACATCATCATTTAAACACCACCAGGCCATAATGCATGGGACTATTTTTACCACATACTAGGCTTTAAGAGCTTTGAGTAACAAGAAAAGCTTCAGTCCGAGTAACAAAAAAATGCCAAGGAGGGGACCCTGGTTGAAAACTGAAGGGTTCTTTCTGCCTGGGGATGAGGGCAGCTAAACTTGACACCATCCTGCAACTTGTTTCTGCTTCATTAGCCACGTCTGTGGCCTGTGAAATGCTTCTTGGGAAAATGGGAACCCATCGGTGGATGGAGATGTGAGAGATTTACAGAAGTGTGCTTTGTATCTGCACATTGACAAGAGTGTGCCCCCTGGACTCCCCAGCCTTTTTTTTTTTTTTTTTTTTTTTAATTCTCAGAATTCCTCAGCATATCTTCTTCTGCCTGAATCTGACCAAATGACTTTCCTACAGCCCTGTACTTTAGAGACGGGTTTTTGTCTTGCTGGGAGCTGGGGTTTCCATTTTAGGCACTGAGTTTCTAGTTGTACATCTAAAGAGAAATGATGTTCTCACCATAGGCATTCCCCATCCTGGCCACAAGCGTTCCCGTGTAGTAGTTTAGGCAGGCACCCAGGCTTTCTGGAATCCCTCAGGGGAGCTCCTGGTTGATGACAGCTAACCCAGACACTGAGAGTCCCATCAGCAAATGTAGCTGGCTCCTCCAAGCAGGGGAAGTACCTGGCTGAGAGACAGGTCTGCTGTTACTCTTGCTGCTGACAGGTGACTCTCATAGTCAGAGGGCTTTCATCTCCAAGTCTTTGAACTGGCAAGTATTTTGCATAAATGGAGTAGAGTTCTAGGTGTGAGTATTTAGAGTCATAAGTCTTCTCAACGAGGTCCAAGCAGTCTTCAGGTGGTGCTGAAGATGCATGAGCTGGGCTGGCTGAAGGTACCCGCTGCAACGGCCACAGAACCCACCTTGCATCCTCCCTAATGGTTCCTTTAAAGGGCACAATGATTCAGTACCCTTCTCTCTGGTGTAGCAGAGCTCTCTTCAGCAGGTTGATCTGAGAATCTGCTAATGACTTGTCACCGTGACCATGGTTGGGGAAAGGAGTCCTCTGTCCATCCTGTGTTTCTAGAACACACATACATCCTTTTTCTTGCACCTTCTTCCCCTTCAACTGTTTGGAAGACTCATGACCACTGTGGTTATTTTTACAATAAAATGGTACCTTCCTGATTTCCCTCTAGCTCTGACTGAAGCACTGACTGACAGCATTAAGGTAACTTGTGATGCTGACTAAGCTCTTTTTCTCCCCTAATATTAGTATTGCTTAAGTGAAAATTGCTTACAGCTGATTTCTTGCCAATAGAGTTACAGTTGATACTGCTTCAAAGTTGCTGCAATGGTATCTTGGGTGATCAGATGAACATGGTAACAATGCTGGGAGGTACTTGACTGAGCCAAATACTGCTTTTGGAAATACTAAAACCATCAGTGCACCTAAGGGAGAAAAACAAACACCCTGCCCAGCAGTAGTAACATACTTTAAACAAATGCATTTTGCAATAATGGGGCACTTGTGCAGACCAATGCAACAGTCCCAATTTCTAAACTGCTTGGAAAAGATGACATGATGTTGGTTTAGGCTGAGAATAAATATGTGGGAGCCTATATGAGTTTATGTTTGGCTAATTTTTTGGAGGTCACCTGTGAGGATGAAGCCCTTAAACTCTCTCTGGGGAAAGGTACCACGTTACTCCCCCATTCCACCAGCCCTCCCTGCTGCTGCTGAGCACAGCCCAGGTCAGCTCACAGCTCTTGCTCCTACCTGGGGTATTGTTAAAGAGCCACAAAGGGTATAAAACCTTTGCAAGACATTTATTAAGCACTTGAATTCCCTGTGCCTTTCAAAGGGACTGTTTATTAGAGCAACTTTTATTAGGGAATGAACTTGAAGCACAGTTCAACAACTATTGCTCTTGATTGCAGGCTTCTAAATGCTGCTTGGGCTTAGAGCCTTCATTTTCCCATGGCTCGTTTTAGAGTTTTGTTTTTTTTCCTTCTTCAAATGGAATCATGTATGTGGAATACTCTTACAGATCTGGATTACAGAGCATCTGCTGCAATTACTGAATCTGGAATTGCTGAGTGACACTCCTGAAAAATTTTACCTTCCCAGTACTAAGGCAGCAGAGATTATACACAGGGTCCCTGTAAAGTAGGCCAATTTTAATAACCATTTCTGCTTTGTGTTCGTTCACCATATTCTACAGGCCAGCCCATTTTGCTCTATTCAACTCCTAACATTCACTAGAGCTCTCTAAGGGAATTAATAGTCTCTGCCATAGTTTTTCATGCCATCAGCCCTGTGTTTTATTTCACAGCATTCTTATCCACACAGTTTTTACCTCTGGCTTACCTCCCCTGAATGAGGTCTTCAGCATGAGCCCAAAAGCAATGGACAGAGCTTATGAGTCTGACTATAGTTTCCAAGGAGCAATTCCCATTTGCTTGTTGCCTTTAGATAAAGACTCTGTACATGCAGCTCAAGTCAGAGTAGGACAAGATGGGACACTGTGGTTATGTGTGGTTTTTAAAGGACAACACTGTTCTCAGAGGTGCTGCTCCCCTGAATAAAGGCACCCCAACCTACCTCCTGAGAGCAGCTGCCAGGACAAACAAACTTTAGATACCCACTTCCTCTTTACCTTCCCATGAGTCTCCCATCATCCCAGGCAGGGACAACACAGCCTCCTGCAGCTGCACTTTCTGCATGTTCAGGACAGGGGTTAGCAGTACTGAACCTGTCTTATCTCCTATGCACATCTGCAGCTCCCACACATCTTCCCTGCAGTACCTGCTCCAAGTGCTGAATTTATAAAACCTGAATAGGAAAAAAAAAAAAAAAGTAAGCCTGGAGATTATGCTATGCCGCTCCTTATTCCCTTCTGCACATGAAACCTGGTCCAGGGAGAGCTGCCTCTCTGCTGTATTGCTCCTTACTCCGCTCTCCCACCCCTTCAGGCCACAGTTAAGTCACCTTGGGTAATTCTGGCAAATACACATATCTTACAGCCCTGAAGCCATTTATAAATAGATTTTTATTTATAAAGTCAATTTACATAAAATATGATACTCTCTTAAAAACTGCATATGTATAACATAAGAAATCCTAGCAAGTGCATACAAAAATGCCTTCAATACATTTTTTTTTTAAACTTCAGCTTTCAGAGAGGTGGGCCTTCACACTAGGCAAACTCAGACACCACGTTAAAACACAACATAACTTTACAGTCTTTTACCAAAGTGTTTGGAGAGAATAATTTAAAAAAAAAAAAACAAACAAACACCTTTGCATCTATAAAGTGTATGTTACCAAAACATTCCAGCTGGTAGTGTTCAAGAACGAGTAGACAGGACCTGCTAAAAATAGAACCATCTCATCCCTTTTTTCTAAGGTTTCTTGTACAAAAATAAGTCTTCATACACCAGTGTCCCTATAGGCAGTTCAAGTTACATATAAAATAGAATCTGACATGATAAAAAATACCCTCCCCCTCCAGAAAGAAGGAAGCATCAAGTGTTTCCAATTTCTTTTTTTTTTTTCTTTTCCACCCCTCCAAAGCAACACCAGACAGCAGCGGCGAGTGAAAGCAGGTTTACTCGGGCATCCTCTCCGTGGGTCGGCAGCTCCCGGCGGGCAGGCGGAGTCGCTGTCCCCGCGCAAGGAGAGGGTCCCCGCACTCAACTACGCCATAGAACTTTCCACAACCAGAATACGACGGCTGAACCCGGCGAGAAAAGCAGCCAGCGAGGCCATGCCGGGGTGGAGGTCAGTACTTTCGGGGGGATGCTGCCGACTCCGAGACCGCGGGTGCCGATGTGCTGCGGACTGAGCGCGGCTGCGGAGAGACATGAGGAGAGCTCCGGTGGGTCTGTGCCCCGCTCCCCCGAGCGCCGGGGGAGGAAGCGGTGCCCCCTCCCCTCCGGCTGCCCCTCACCTCCTGCCGTGTCAGTAGCTCCCTAGCCAGCTGGTGAAGTCCAGCAGCTCCCGCTCCTCGGGGCTGAGCGCCGCGTCGTAGCCGCTCTCCTCGGAGGAGCACGGCGAGCCGGGCGCGGAGGAGGCGAAGGAGGGAGAAGCGGAGGAGTAGCCGCCGCCGCCAACTTCCCCGACGGCCACCCGCCCGCGGCCGTCGGGGAAAGAGGCGACGGCGTCGTGCTCGTCGAGGAGCCGCTGCAGGGCGCGGATGTACTCGACGGCGGAGCGGAGGGTCTCTACCTTGCTCATCTTCTTGCTGGCGGCGCCGTGAGGGACGTGCTGACGGAGGGCGGCGAAGCCCAGGTTGACGAGCCGCACGCGGTTGCGCTCCCGCTCATTCCGACGGGCCACGGCGGCCGCCGCCGCCGCCGCCCCGGTGCCCGGCAGGGCGGCGAAGGCCAGGCGGCGTTTGCAGCGCAGCAGCTCGGGGGAGGCGGGCCGCCGGCGGCCGCGGGGTGCGGCGGGGGGCAACGGCGACAGAGTCCCGCCGTTCATCGCCGGGCGGCCACGGTGGCGGCGGGCAGGAAAAAAAAAAAAAAAAAAAAAGCAAACCAACAATCAAAACTTTAAAAATAAAAAATAATTTTCAAAACTACATTATTTAAAGCGAGACAAAAGAGGCGGGGGTGGGCTGCGCGGGGCAGTTCATGCCCGTGCTCTCCCGCCGCCGCTCCGCGCCTCTGCGGCGATTCCCGCTGCCGGCCGGCCCCTTATCAACGCGCCGCCGCATCCGCTCGCGGGCCCCCGCCGGCCGCACGCGCCGCGCACGCCGCGCCACGCGTGCCCGCCGCCGTCGCGCCCCCGCCCGCGCCCTCCCCCGCGCGCGCCCCCGCCCCCGCGTGCGCCCGGCGCGTGGCACCGCCGGCAGCCGCCCCCTCCCCCCCCCCACACACACATCCTCCCCCCCCACACACACCGCCGTCCGCGGCCCTGCTGCAACCCTCCCCTCAAATCACCGCCCCTGCCCTGGCAGTTTTTAACATTTTATTTTAATTTAGTTTTTATTATTACTCGGGGGTGGGGCCGCACTCTCGCCCCGCCTACCCCGCACCTCACGGCGGGCGCTCAGGAGCACGCGGGACTCCCCGCTGCCCCAGGTGAGGTGGAGGCCCCGGGTCCTGTCCCTTCAGTTGTGCCACCAGCCCGGCCCCTCCCCACACCGGGTACCCCGCGGGTGCCGGTGTGAGGAAGGCGGTGGCCCGGCAGCGCGGCTGCTGCCAGGGCTTTACCTGCGGAGCGGAGAGTGCCCGCACCTGGCTGCCGGTCGGTGCTTGCCTGACAGAGGGGACACGCTGGGGCTCTGCTTTGGTACATCCAAAAAAATGTATAATAACAAAGATTTATAGTAATGAAATGGGTCGTCTTACCAACGCCGTTCTCCACAGACCGGCTTTTTGGGCTTCAATGGGAGTTTCAAGGATAAAGGCATGGAGGCAAGAAGGAAAATGCAAAGCTTTTGTAGCTTGGGGGTTGCAGCCTAGCTTCCCTCTGCCATGCCAAGCAATCCTCCTTGACTCTCCATCAAGCAAGCCTTTCTTCCAGGGCCGGTGGGAAGAGCTGGGAGGACAAAGGAGCTTCTTCTTGGAGTCCTGGGAACTCGTGGGAAGAAATAACTTGCATGGTGTTTTGCTAAATAAACAAGATGGATGTAAGGGGAGCTACATGAACCCACTGCCCTGGAGCTGTGTTCACTCTTGGCTTCAGTACACCTGCATGATGTGCTGTCCTCAGGGCTCTGCTCCCACCCAGCCTTTAAAAAAAAAAAAAATTAAAAATCCAACGGTGTGAGGCAATTCAGTTACAGACCTTCACTTTTTGGGGGTGAACATAACCCAATGTCAGGAAAATGCTCCAAGCTGGTGTCTTTGGCACCAACTTGGTGGTGGGGATGTCATCACACGGACAGGTGCCAGCAAGGCTCTGCAGCACGATTTGGATATCGAAGTATCTGTATTCCCCTGGCTGCCCTTAACCACATTGCTGCTGGTGCTCACTAAGCCAGAAATGGTAGTTAAAAGAGCTGTTCATGATTCCTTGATGTGACATGAAGGGGGCTTTTTTTGTACCTATGTGGGGTATTTAGGGAACAGCAAGGCTCCATCATGTTGAAAGAGAAATATTTTCACTGGGGATTGGTTGCAATGGCAGTGGCTTGAAGGGGCCAGCCCCTCTGCAGTGTCATAGGCAGCCAAGCTAAAATTCCTGACCGTAAGGATCCTGTGAGCACTTTGATTTTCTGGTAGTCAAGCACACAGGAGACTTAGCACCCAAATTCAGCAGCTCCTGAGACATTCTTGACCCTGTTGTAGACCTGGGGACAAAGCAATGAGCAGCCCTACAGCTTCCCTGAAGGACTTGACCCGAGAGGAGCAGCTCATGGCATGCAACGCAGGCAGGAGTGTTTTTCCTGGTGGATTCCCAGCAGCTCAGGGGAGCTGTCTGTGCACAGGTTGCTTGCTCAGCTCAGGCCATAGCATGCACTTGCCTCCAGCATCTGCAAAACTGCTCTGGCTGGAGCAAGGGGCTTCCCTTCTGCTCGCTGTCAGATGTAGCTTAGTCAGTAGGAGCATTACTTCAGTGGAGTAATACTGATGTTCTTTCATTACCTTGTCTCTAATTTCTGCTGAAAACCTTTCACACAGGAAAGGGAAAGCTGCTGCCCTTGAAACTTTTCAAGAGAAAGCCTTCTGTATTGAAGTGCCGCACTCAAGAGTAATAACTGTATTTTTATCATATAAAAATATCTACAGGGAATTTTTTTCATTAATAATGCACACCAGTAAACCTAGTCTCAAGGGAGAGCATGCAGCCTCCAGCACAGAGATTCTACACTCAGCTCAGGGATGAGCTTCACTTGTCCAAATTGGCTTTAGGACCGCTGATGTTTCCAGCCAGATGTGGCCATCAGGTCTGGGCCTGAGCACAACATGCAGCAAGTGCTTACACTTTCCTAGCAGTGCAGCTGGCTTCCCAACAGTCTGCAGGAAGGTAGGTGGATAGGTACATCTTGTACTCAGACAAACACAATCTCCTTTGAAATCTCTTTACAAAGTTAATGACTATGTAAGGATCCAGTAGAACAAGGCATCATTAAACACTGTCTGTGTTCACAATCAACTTCCTGATCATAATCTGGGGAGAGAGAGCATCCAGCAATGTGCTACCCATCCCCAGAGACTGGGGAGAAGAAATCCTCTTCTCCTGGAGCAGGTAAGGCAAAAATGGTAACTGCATGGTTGGTGGGGACACCTTGCAGCTCCATGTGGCTTCAGCCACAAGCCAGTGTGCTGCAAGGTGGCCAAATGACACTCAGGGAGAAGGGAAAAGGGCCTCTGGAAAGGACCTCTACACTGCATGTTAGTTCTTGCACCTGCCAAAGGTGAGAGCAAAGCACTGCCCCTGGCTTGGCACATGTGTCAGCAGGAAGGCTGCAGGTGGGGTGCTGGGTCAGTCCTGGTGCCACCAGTGCATTACAGCCAGCTGACATGAGCTTTTTAGAGTATTTCACCAAAACTTTCAGGACTTCAGTGGAAAGCAATGGAGGTCCAGTTGCAATAAAGCTTGAGAGGATGAATGTGAGAAATAAAGGGTGATGGGCAGTTAAGCAGCCCTGTTCTTGGTAAGCCAATTTACCAGGCTGGGCTCTGCTCACACTGGTTTTGCCAGGAGCAGGGCTACATGGGGCAGGGCTTGCATTGTGTCTTCAGGTCTATCACCTGCACAGCTGGCTCCTGGGCAGTTATGATTTGCAATTATATAGCATGTGAAAAAGAAAAAAATAATTTAACTTGAGTAAGGCACTGTGCTTTAGAGCTGTAAGTACAGTTCTTTCACTTTCAGTGGAGAAAGAAGTTCATATGAGTTTATTCTTTGAAGGGAGCTCCCTGTCTTCAGCTTATGCTCTTTTGCAATGTAATCTTTCTCTGGCTTGATGAACTATTTTTAATAACTCTTCTGATATTTTATTTGCTCACCTATAATAATTTCAAATTGCCTGGGAATCACTAGAGGATTTCTGAGATACACTTTGAAAATAATAATAAGTAAAGAAGTGCTTTGGAAATATTATGATTTCTCTCTGGTTTTATGTCTTCCACGGCAGCCTCCAGCCAGCCTTGTTTCCATTCACAGTGGAGTTGTATAGTGCATCTGAAGCTTGGCAAAGCCCAGCACCACCCCGCCCCTCCCTTTTCCTCCTCTCTTTCCTTTCTTGAAAAAAGATGGCCCTGGGTTTAAAAGTTGATTTTTAGCTTTGATTGTGTGTATGTGCTATATGAATGCTAAGCAGCCTTTACAATGCATCCTTGTGATGTGCCTGGGAAGGCAGACACAGGCTGTGAGGTCTCCCTGGTCTCCCATCATCCCTATGGCTGCAGTGCGGTTTGATATGGACATGTTTTATTTATGAGCGAGCTCTAGGGTGAATCCAGCCATGTTACGGGTAGTAGCTGAGGGACCAAATGGGCTGAGCCACTGACTCTTGTAAATGAGACACACTGGGGAGCTGCTTTCTACTGTGGAGAAGAGGTATTTTCCCCAATGGTGCTGTGGGCTGGAAAGGGAGGAGGCTTCTGAGAAGCAGCAGGGACCTGGCACAGGTGTGTCCTGCCTGGATGATGGGTGTAGTTTTGGCTCCTGGGTGACATCCTCCTTCTTGCTTCCAGCCCATCCTTTCTCAGGAGCATGAGTAGCAGTGCTCCAAAGCCAAGGGGGAAGTTTCTCTTCCCTGCTGCATTGACAGAGTTCAAGCAGCTACGGCTGGGATGTTGCTGTTCCATCACTGGTGGCTGCACTGATGGAGTGAGAGCCAGAAAAGTGGATGTCAAGAAAGCATCAGTATGAATTCAGCCTCTTCTCCATTTGTGTTTAGTGTCCCAAGTTCACCCCATGCAGCATTAACACATCAAATCCCCCAGCTCTTTCAGAACATCTCTCTGACAGAGTGGGCATTGTTTCCCTCCAGTTCAGAAGAGGGTTGGGGGTTTGTAGCTTTGCAAAAAAAATATGATCTGGCTTTGTTCCCTTTTTTAAATCAACCCTTCCCTTCTGGATGAGATCGCACATCCCTCTGAGACCCATGCAGCTGGGGATCAGGTTTTTCATAACAGAAATCTGCAAGCTGCCACAAGGCTAGAAAGAGAGCATCTGTGCTCCCTGGGGTATTTTCAGACTCACTACCATCTTTCCATGCTCCAGCTGATAATGAGAGATAAGGTACGAAGCCACAGGCAGGAGCTGTGGTCATCTGTGGTTTTTGCACCTCTTTTTTGGGAATGATAAGTTGGGCTCTTGCAAAGGGAATCAATTGATGAAACCTGCCAGGGTGGGCAGGAGGCCGAGTCTTGCTGGAAAAGCCATGCTGCCATCCATGCTGGCTGTGAGGGTGGTTCCCTGGCATGCCACCAGCTCTGCCTCTCTTCCCACTGGGATGAGGTTGAGGGGACACCCTGCTTCTCACCTCTCTGGGCAGAGAGGTAGGTGCATGCCTGCTGAGGCAGGTGTGTGCCAACAACCTGCACCCAGAGGAAGTTTAATCCCATAGAAAGTGAAGTGTTGCACAGATTGCCTTGTTGATGGGCACAAGTAGGATGAGCACACGGAGTCCCCTGTTCTCCCTTCAGCAGTGCCCTTCCATCTACCAAATGTGCCTTCCTTAATCACAGCCCAACATCTTAATATCCCAGCTCTACTGATGCTCCTGCTTTCTTTTGGGTGAGGGAGTAACTTTCCTTTTGGCTTTTTTGAATGTGAGGCAGCAACTCCTTTTGCTGTTGTTATTTTTGTGATGTTAGAAATCCACATATGCTGTGCCACAAACAGGAAACTTTCAAGGCATACCTGTATGGGATAGTGGGTAAGAGAGAGGAAAAAGAAACAGCAGAAAATCCTTCCCCCTCTGAGCCCAGCAGGCAGAGCAGTTAGCGGAAGGTGGGCACAAAGGCAAGCACCAAGCACTGCAAGTGGGAGAAGCATCAGAAGACATGGTCAAGCTACTCAGGAATAGTAATTTTCAGCCAAAACAGAGGAAGGAGCTGCTTAAACACAGGTGTTTGAAGTTACAGACCTGCTTTCAGAGCTCCTTGAGTCAGTGAAGGTACCTGTTTTTATGACTGGAGACAAAAGGAGGCAGGACATCTTTTGTGAGAAAACTAGCAGCCCTTGCAAGGCGTGTAGATGACGATTTTGGGACCTCTCAGGTGGACATGAGGTGAGGTGCGAGGCTTCTGCAGGAACTGAGGAGACTTTTATGGAACTGGGGACGGAAATGCCCTTCAGAAAGCCCATGTCGATTATCTCGCCCTTCGGGAAAGGGTTCTGCTGGCCTGTGGGGACCTCTAGCGTGAGACTTGGCTTCGCACAGGTTTCTGCGGTGGCAGATGTTTAGGACTGGGGAAGAAAGTGGGATCCAGGGGGAAACGGAGACCGGTTCCATGTTTCAGTCTTTAAGTCTTTGACTAACGCCTGGATCCGCTGGATGTTGGCTTGGATGGATGTGCTCTTCGATGTCAGATTGAAGCAGCACATCCCTGCAAAGTCCTCGCAGCTATGGCCATGGGCGAGCAGCAGAAAATCGATGGCCGCTCTGTTCTGTAAGGTGGCGTGCCTGGTGGTCTCTTCCTCTGCCAAGAGGTCTGATAATGCGGCAGATGTAGCGTTGGCCTGCTTACTCATCCAACACCCCAGGTGAGAAATCTCACCGAGGGCTTTCGCTGCCGCGTACCATGGTAGAAAAATAGAAGCGGCAACCCTCTTTCCCTCACTCCAATCATAAATTTCGGAATCGCAATTTGGGTCAAATTCACCATACGATCGCTTTTTGTGTGCCAATTGACTTTTCTTCTTCCAATCCAGAATTTGGGTTTTATTGGGGGTTAGCGTCGTAAGCTTGCCAAGGCTACAGGGACCCCCTTTGGTATTGGAGGGGATCCCAGCCCACGCCCTGTCCCCACAGATGAGAAACACACCCCGAGGGAGCTCCTTAGGGAATGGGTAGGACTTGGACAACACAGGGCTTGTGTAATTGCACCACTCATTGATGTATTTTCTATTTGCTGGTGTTATGTCTTTGATGTTTTGCCCTGGTTTTGTTTG
Organism: Vidua macroura; assembly: GCF_024509145.1. Taxonomy (NCBI): domain Eukaryota; kingdom Metazoa; phylum Chordata; class Aves; order Passeriformes; family Viduidae; genus Vidua; species Vidua macroura. The sequence continues at coordinate 45,335,697 of NC_071576.1, read as the reverse complement.
TGGGGCCTTAGTATAAAACCGAATACAAAAGTGGACCCTTGTGGACCCCTGTAGGTCCAATTCCTGGGGTTCCTGTGGTGCCTGTGGTAATGTCCTCATCCAACTCACCCAGGAGTCTGCCGGGTTGAGTTTCATCCCTGTGAACAGAAAATCATTTTCGGACAGGGGGACTCCCACCAGGCATGTAGACAACGGATTGTCTACACTGCCCATGGCCATGCAAAGCTGTTCTTGTCCTATAGACTTTGCCAGCGTGACCCAGACGTTTTCCTTGGGCTGTGGCATGAGCCAGCTTCCTGCCAGGTGGAGCCATAAGATGGTGACGAAGGCAGCTGCAGGAAGCCGGTCGCTGCGGGGTGTTCTGACTGATGTAATTGCCATCTGGGTGGTCAGTAATCTAGTAACTCGGACATACAAAAAGAGAATAAGACCAAGGTCCCTTCAAATCCCCATCCTCCCCCGTTTAAATTAACATTGAAACAGAAAAAATGTGGGGTCAGGTGTGAGGGTAAGGGGGGCGAGGAAAGTGGTAGGACGGGAAAGGGTAAGGAATGGTTGGGGATGGGGTCAGGGGGTAAACTGTCCAAGCCAGTGGGAAGTATCGATTAGTTATCAGAGTCCTTGTGGCAGTGTCGACGGGTCTGCTTCCATTCCTTTTCCTCCGACTCCAGGCGACGGTGGTATCCGCTGGAGCCGTCGTCTCGGGGGAGTGGTCCGGGGGGTGGCTTTCCTTCACGATGTCTTCCCGGTATGGTTTTATAAACTTGCCTGGGATCCACCTGGGGCCCTGTTCTGTGGAGACACAGCCATACCCTCTCCCCCACGTTATCAGCGGGTATGGACCTTTGATGTTCCTGGACTCAAGGTCTTTAACGAGCACTGGTGGTCTTTCTTTCAACTGCGACCTGGTGTTATTGTGAAAGTGGCGTAGTATCGGGGGGTTTGGCTCGCAGTCTGAACAGTTCATGAAATTGAGAACATATAGGGCTTTGCACAACCTCTCTACAGGGCTTGTGGTAAGGGCCGAATCATTCTGCTGCTCTAATAATTTTTTGATTTCCTGATGTTTTCTCTCCACGATTGATTGCCCTGTAGAGTTGTGTGGGATACCTGTAATATGGTCAATGCCCCATTGTTGCACGAATTCCATGAATTGTTTGGACACAAACCCTGGTCCATTATCTGTTTTGATAGTTTTAGGGACACCCAAGGTGGAGAAAGCCATGTGTAAGTGTTTGATGATATCCTTTGCTTTTTCCCCCCTGTGGGTGGAGGCAAACACTGCCCCCGAGAACGTGTCTAAAGACACATGGATGTACTTCAGCTGCCCAAAGGAGGGAAAGTGTGTTATGTCTGTTTGCCAGGTTTCCAATGCCCCCAGTCCCCGAGGGTTAACCCTCGTCGCTAAGGATGGTAAGGCGTGGGATTGGCAATTGGGGCATGTGGCTAAGATGGCCTGCGCCTGCTCCTTGGAGATTTTAAACTGACGGCAAAGCGCCAGAGCACTCTGGTGGAAAAAGGCGTGGCTCATCTAAGCCTGCCTGTGGACATCTGACAAGGTGGGTCTTAGAACTGTAGGGTTTACAGAGGTGGAGGTGGCCAGCATCGCCAGGGCGTCTGCTCTCCGGTTTCCCTCAGTGATGTCACCTGGCAGGTCTGTGTGTGACCTACATGCAGAACGTGAAACGGTTGCTTCCGGTGTGAGATAAGCCAAATGAGTTTTGAGAGCAAGCTGTACAATACTTTGTTGTGAATTTCTTTGAGCAGGGCGTGTTCAGCCCTTTCTGCTATCCCGGCCACATATGCCGAATCAGTGACGAGATTGAAAGGTTGTTGAAATTTTTTGAAGGCTCTCACGACCGCTGCAAGCTCAGTGATCTGGGGGGAACCCTGAACTATTTGGACGTCAGACTCCCACTTCTGACTGTCCGGGTCCTTCCAGGTGATCACCGACTTGTGGGATCTACCTGACCCATCGGTGAACACCATGAGAGCACCTTTCAATGGAATCTTACTTTTGAAAGATTTTGGGGCCAAATACAAGGTGTCTTTAAAAAGTTTGTGTTTGGGATAACGTATTAAAATTTGACCAGGATAGCTGTCTACCGAAATCTGTAAATTTTCATTTGTTTGTAAGAGGAAATCCAATTGGTCCAAATTTAATGGTAAGTAGATGCATGCTGGGTCACACCCTGCGAGGGTCCAGAGGCGCTGGCGGGCCTTGATAATAAGTTTTGCCATTAATTCCGGAAAAGGTGTAACCGTTTTTGCAGGCTGATGTGGGAGGAACAACCACTCTATGATTAAGAGTGAGTCCCTCTGGCTGTCGTCCCACTGGAATAAGAGGGCACGTAAGTTCGGGGACTTACCTAAGATGGCACAGTTGATGGGGAGGGACCGCACGACCTGATGTGCCTGGCGGGACTTGATGGCAGCTGTGACTCTCTCCAGGGCCTCACGGGCATCCGGGGTGAGATGGCGTGGGGATGCCAGGTCGCCGTCGCCTTTCAGCAGTTGGAACAGTGGCGACAGCTCCTCTGTGGTGAGTCCTAGGAGCGGTCGGATCCACGTGATGGTGCCGCAGAGCTGCTGCAAGTCCCGCAGGGTTTGAGGGTTGTCCTTGATGGTGAGGGACTGGGGCGCGACGGTTCCTCCCGTGATTAGGAAGCCCAAATATTTCCAAGGGGATGACAGCTGGATCTTTTCCTCCGCAATTTGGAATCCTGAGTCCTTGATGGTCTTTATTGTCTTTTCCAAGGCCGCTTTCAAGTAGGTCGCGTCAGCGGTGCAAATTAAAATGTCATCCATGTAGTGCAAAAAGATTGCCTCGGGAAAGAGGCGACGGACCGGGGAAAGGACCTGAGCCACAAAAGTTTGGCAGAGCAGAGGGGAATTTTTCAATCCCTGGGGCAGAGTGGTCCACTGATAGCGTTTATATGGTTCTCCTCGGTTGATGGAGGGAACCGAGAAGGCGAATCTGGGAGCATCTCCAGGATACAAAGGGATGTTAAAGAAGCAATCCTTGATGTCAAGGATGGCAAGCTGCCAATCCCGGGGCAGCATGGAGGGAGAGGGAAGGCCTGGTTGCAAGGGGCCCATATCTTCGAGGACATCATTAACCCTGCGTAGGTCTTGGAGCAGGCGCCACCTGTCTTTGCCGGGTTTCTTAATCACAAAGACAGGTGTGTTCCAGGGGCTGGTGGAAGGTATTAAATGCCCCAGGCACACCTGCTCCTCCACAAGTTCATTGAGCGCCTTTAGTTTTTCAGATGGTAAGGGCCACTGGTCCACCCACACCGGTGTGTCTGTTTTCCAATTGAGCGGTGGGGAGGTGCACTCCACAGTGGCCCAGACTAAAAATCCCATGCAGGACTAGGGATGTCAAGTCGGGCACCCCATTGGGACAAAACGTCCCTACCTAACAATTTGATGTTGGAAGCTACCACAAAAGGCCTAATCGTGGCAACTTGACCCTCCGGCCCCTCCACACATACCAGATGTTTGCTCCGGTGGGAATTGACAGCACCTCCCACGCCGGAGATTGTGCCACAAGGGGACACCAGCTCCCAGTCGCGAGGCCACTCTGCCTGGGGAATGATGGTAACATCCGCGCCAGTGTCTGCCATCAGGTCTAGTGAGATGGACTTTCCCTGTAAAACAAAAGAAGTCTTAATAATAGGTCTCTGTCTGCTTACGTTTTGCACAAGAAAGGCCGAAGAGTCCAAATCCGAAGAAAGGTCCGTTGAAAGGTCCATGCCGGTGTCTTCTGTGTGGACATGCAAGATGTAGCAAAAGGGCTAAAGGAGACCCCTTAGGCAAGGAGAATGGAGGCTGGTAACATACCACGGAGACGGTGAGCTCTGTCCCCGGCTCGAAGTAGACGACCTCTGGGATGATGGTGAGGTCATCCGGCGTGTTGGCGGTGTCTCCTAACAACAAGACAGTGGTGGGGTAGTCACAGTAGGGCGGTGGCAGGAATCCCGCCGGGACGCGAACCAAGTCCTCATCTGGAAACATGACGTGAAGGCTGGTCCAGAGGACTTGGCGACGGGCGCAGTTCAGTTGCCTGGTTCTTCTGAGGAGCCGGAGCCCGTCCTCCTGGCTGCGGATGTCCAGAGAAGTGTACCGCTGGGGCCGTGGTTCTCCGGGAGAGATGGCAGCCCCGGGCGCTGGGACGGGCCATTTGGTGTCATGGCGCGGCCCATCACTGCGCTCTGCCTTCCGTTTCCCAGCCGATGGAAGCGGGGATTCCTGTATGTTGGTCTCGGGGAGGAGCTGTAAGGGTGGTAAGACCTATCTGCCGGCCAGTGTGGGCAGTTCGCTTGGATGTGGCCCAACTGGCCACAGCCGAAACAGCGGGTGTTCATCAGGTCTACCATCGCCTCCCCCACCCCTTTGCTCACCGCAAATGCCACTTTTGCTCCATCGAAGTCGCCTTGGTGCACGCCTCTACCATCTTAGCGATGGTAGGCTCCGGATCCTGGGGAAGAGCCCTCAGGATCTTCTTGGTCTCCGGGTTGGCATTGGTCAGGGCCATCTTTCGCAGTTCTTCTCGAGCCTCGACGTTCTCAATTTGCCTGTCGATGGCCTCCTTTAACCTGTCCACAAACTTGATAAAAGTTTCATCAGGGCCTTGAAGAATTGATGAAAAGTTTTGGAGGGGGGTGGTACCATCGGGGATTTTCAGCAGTGCCTCCTTCCCAGTGTCCCCTATGTCACTTAACAAATTCTTGGGAAGGAGGATTTGGTCCTCAGGTCTGCTAAATTCTCCCTCCCCTGCCAAAGCTTCAAGTCCCTCCTCGCCGTCTCCTAACACCTCCCTGAGATCATACTTTGTTAGGAGAGGCTTAATCAATTTTTTCCAATGTATCTCCCACAGAAGGAATTCTGTGGGGGACAGCAGGGCCTTCGCTATATAGCGAAGATCATGTTGTACAAGGGAATGTCCCGAAAAGGTAAGGTCTAAAACATTTTTAAAGAAGGGAGAATTTCTCCCATAATCCTTTGTGGCTCTCCTCAACCCCTTCACTTCAGCGTATGGTAACTGTTCCCACCTTGGCTCTTTTCCCCTCTTATGCACAACTGGTGCTGCAAATGGACCTAGATCCCTTGCAAGATCTAGGTCCCCATCCTTGATGGCCTCGGCCCGGATCCGGGCCCAGCCCTCCCCCGGCTTGGTTGTGGGCCGGGGGTTGTCACTGTCCTCCTCCTCTTCCGAGGATGACGCAGGGCAGGCTAGGGCGCGGAGCCTCTCCCTTGCCAGTGGGTCCCGGTGCCGGGAGACCCTACAGGCCAAGATGGCCTGCTTCCGGCCGTGCCTACTTTCGGTTCCGGCAGCGTGGGAAACGGGAGCAGCAGGAGAGGGGGCGTGGCCTGACCCACCCACTGGGGCGTGGCCTTCTGGCAGGCCTGTCCCACCCACCAGGGGCCCACCCAGGGGCGTGGTCAAGGAGGCAGGATGGGAGGGTCCCGACGTCACAGAAATCGACGCGTGATGGGGGGTGGGACCCGACGTGGGGGCGACAACCGATGGAGGGGGCAGAGCTGTTACAGTGGCGGGAACCCGAGGGGGTGAGGAGGAGGCGCCCTTTTGTGCTGTGTGGCGACCGGCCACGAGGCCGTCGCCATTTTGAGGTATTAAAACAGCATTGGAACAACCATGACAACTGGGGATAGAACTAGGGTCAGGGACTCGTGGAACGAGGGAACGGGTAGGGCTCGTGCTGGGGTGGCCAGTCCCAACACAAGGAGAGAACAGGGTGGGACGGGAGGCAGCAGGGAGACGGCAGCAACCCTGTGCCTCATTCTGGCAGGATCTGTCTCCCGATCCACCCTTAGGGGAAGTGGGGTTAGGAGCGGGGGGGTGGAATGAGGGGTAGGAGAACTGGGACCCAAACTTTCCCCTTTCGATTTAACTAAATTAAAAATGGAATCATAAATTGGAAAAAATCTCCCCACTTTAAAATTCCCCGTAACCTGAACATCATAAATGTAACGTCCAACTTTCCCCCAAAACGAAACAGAAAAGACGTCGTCCATGGAGACGTCGGGAAAATGTTCAAAAATAAATTTAACAAAAGATTTTAAAACCCCTTTTTTAAATGAAACATTCCCCAGCACAAGGGCAGACTTAAATTGGATATAAAACTCCCGTCGTGCAGGGGAAAGGCGGTTGCCCATTTTTCCCGCTGCAAGAGAGATCCCCGGCCAAAGCAAAAGGAGAAAAGAAAAGAAAAGCCTGCGTCGGCTGCTCGCCTCGAGCAGCGAAACTCACCAACACCGGGACGCAGCGAAAAGAAGAAAGCTGTGGCGGGGCGGTGGAGTGCTGCCGATCTCGTGAAATCCGGCGCTTCCCCCGAAGCTGCAGGGTCAGATATCCACGAGTTGTCAGCAGCGCCAGGAGGCAAAAGCCTTCTAACAATCGAAGTACAGCTGCCCCTGGAAGCGGCGGCAAACGGCGCTTGAAATCCCGGAGCGCGGGGTCACGGATCCGGACGCTCACGGGAGACGCTCCTCGGTGACCAGGGCAGTGGTCGCCGTGTTCGGGACGCCACTTGTATTAAAATACAAGTCCTCCGGGCTTCACCCGGGTGCCCAGCCTGTCCAGGGGAAAACCCTCAGAGGACTGGTCCGCGGGGAGGATGTGGCGGGACCCGGATAGCTCCACCGTAAGGACGAGAGGGCTCCGAAGTGGCTTTATTCCTAGAGGCTTTATTTCAGGAGCGTCGCAGGAACAGGAGGGTGAAACGAGGGGCACGAACTCTCCAGAAGGGAGCGAACTCCGGAAGCCCCGAGGAAAGGCGGAGCTGGGTATTAAGGGCAAAGAAGTGGGTGTGGTTAGGGTACAAGACAGCCAACGGGCAACGGGTAAAGCGGGGGAGACAGAGTGGGGTGACATACAGAGAACTAATCGAGGTACAGAGGAGGAGTGGTATTCTAACAGGAGCCAATGGGGGTAACAGAATAACTGAACTTTCTGGAACTGGGGAGTATGCTAAACATTGATGGACAGCTCAGCTGGGGTGGAGAGCAGCAGCTGATTTCTAAACTGTTGCTGCCTCCCAAGGGAGAGCAGGAACCCCTCCCACAGGCATCAGCTGCCTCACCAGCCTGTTGTCGTCTCCCCAGTGCCCTCCTGCTCTGCTGTCTGTCCATTGGTTTTCCTTAGATGGTCTCCAGCTGGTGGCCAGAGGAAGAAGGTCTCTGTCTGAACATGTCTCCTCTTGGGCATCAGGGCAGGGACCCGTGAACCATGGGGATACCTGGTTTTGGCACTGCCTGTGGCAGCTCTCACTGGTGTCTCGGGAGGCTGCAATCAAGATGATCTGCAGGAAAGCTTGCAAGAAAGCTAGTGATGTAATCAGAAAATCATAATATGCTTTTCCCTGTGCTCATGGCTTTGTGCAACTTGCTTTCTCTTCTCTTTGCTTTACAAAATGCATCTTCCTTCCTTTTTTCACTCCTCTCCTCCTCCTTCTTTGTCATGTTCCTGTTACTGCAGTTACTGTTGTGGAATGGTTTTACTTTTTTACTCCCTTTGTTTGCCACCTGATGGGAATGCAATTATTCACCTGTTCTCCACCAGTCTGGTTCCAAAAGTAAGGATAATTAAGGCACTCAGTCATTCAGGCTCACTTTGGCCAGATCTGTCTTGAGACTTCTTTGCAATTTACTTTTAAGAAATATGCATTCAGGAGACAGCTGGTTTTGAAGACCAGAAATCACCTGAGTCTTCCGCAGCCACAGGTCTTTATGGAGTCTTCAGTGCTAGGAGAGGGGAAAGGAAGAGTTAAAATGTCCACAGATAGTGAGGGTCTCCTGAGCAGGGGGTTATATGTTCATATAAACAGTTTCCTGAACAAAATATTACCAAATGTGCTTTTTTCCATTATCTGCAAATGCAAGTTCTAATAGAGGCTCAGCCAAAGGTTATTGCCATGTGGTGCTTTTACACGGGGGGAGAAGACTCTTACACAGATCTGTTTGGGGGGGGGGGTGTGGTTAATCTCTGCTTTAAACAATAGGTTATTTTTAAAAATAATGTTTTCCTAAATGTTTTCCCGAAATATTATTTATGTATATTATGAAAAAAATGTTATTGACAGTGTTCATTAAGCAAAACTGCATCCCAGTGAAAGTCAAAATCGGGATGTTTTGACACTGACTCTTGACTAAACAGTTTAATTTTTTTTTTTAAAGGCGCTTTGCTCCAAACTCCATGAAAGGTTGTTTTTCTGTATGCCTTTCCTTCTTTCCCAGCTGACTGTGTGGGACCTGACAGCAGCTGACTGAGAGTCTGTGCAGAAGGTGACTGCCCCAAAGAGGATTTAATAATCAGGCAGGAGGAGGTGCATCAGCATGTGGTGGGGACTCCACTTCCTGAGAGGCCCCACCGTGGCCATGCCTCCCTTTGGTGGAAACCCAGGCTTTATCAAGAGCTGGAGAGACCAACTGCCAGCTCTTTCTGGGGACAAGCTGCCATGGAACTGAGGTGCGGGCTGAGGACCACCAAGTACCAACTGCTGGTGACCAGCCTCTGTGTCATGGTGAGCAGGCAGGTTTGGGGGTATCTCTGCAGAACCGAGGTGAGCTGTTGCCTTTCCCATCCCCACTCTGAGAGGGGATGGTTTTCCCACGTTCTGTTTTTGGCGGGTGGAGGGCAAGCACAGCCAACTGCCTGAGTTATCATTGCACCATAGGCGGTTATTGCTGGCCACCAGCATCCCCCGCCCTCCTCTGATAGACTTCTGGTTTCTCAAGGCTGTCACACTACTGCAGCTCTTTCACAACTCAGCAGCTTCCTCCAAGGAGAAAGAAAAGGTTGCTGCTGGCTGAATGGATGGGAACAAAAAAGGTATTTGCTCCTGTCTCCTTGGAGCAAAAGAGAGAGGATGGATCTGGTGCAGTCACACTTGCTGCTGGGAGGGTGGTCAACTGCAGGTGGGATATCAGTGAGGATATGAAACCATAAGGCTTTGGTGGAAGTGTGTATGAGAAACATGTGAATCAGCACTGCAAAGTGAAAGCAATTCCAGGGACTGTTTTTATCAGCTTTTGAAGCAAATTCGAGGAGAGTTTCTGGCCATCTGCTGTTAGAGCTGATGGGAAATGGTAGAAACTGGAGAACACTTCTCATGGATGCTTTGACTTGTATGTTCTTGTTGCCTTTTCACTTCATCAAAACTTGCCAGCATAAAAATAATAACAACAGTAATAACAATAATCTGTATTTAGTTCAAAGAGGGTTGGTGGCTTGTTAAGGGTTATTAAAAGGTAATACCTTATTTTGGGCCATAAATGAAGTTTGTAGTTTTTCCAAATTTCAACATTCCAAGACTGCAGTGGCTGTAAGGTGGTTCTCCCTTCCAAATAACAGAATATGCCACTTGGAGGAAATGAAAGGAGGATTGCTACTAAGCATGTTTAGAGGAGACATAAGGCACAGCTGCTGTGAATGGTTAGAATCACATTCTCGCTGTTGGGAGGATTTTAGACTGGTGTTTCTCAGAAATCGGAGCTAACTGGTGTTGCACTTAATATTTTGCTGGGCGTGGGTCAAGATACGCAGTAATGCCCAGTCTGAATGATCAGAATGTGCCACAAATTAGGCTAGACAAAATGCTATGGTTTGGATGGATTTAGTCTCTGAGACCATAAGCCTTCAGCAAAAATTATTAGAAAATGTCACACAGTGGGAATTATTTTGAGATCACATTGTCACATTTGACACAGGTATAGCTGCCTCATGTTTCCATATTATAAAGGCACAAAATGATGAAGCCTTATCTTCAGAGCTAGGAGTAGCCTTACATTTTGTATTTTCCAGGCTCATTGCACTAGATTTTGAGTTCATTTCACTGCTGGGGTCTTTGTCCCAGCTCTGCCACCAGTCATGCTGAAAGGAGCCCAGCCCTAGAGCCAGGTGCCATCAGAAATGTTCCCTCTCCATCACCTGGAGAGGTATGGATATGCAAGTAGTTACCCCATGCCTTAAGCATACCAGTGCTCTTGGGGTGGGACAGAAACAGACAACACCTTGCAGAGACAGAAACCAGCACACACGACTTAGAGTAGTACAGGACTCGGATCTTTGCACTCTGCCATAGGAAACAGAGTCAACAGCAGGCAATGAGACTGGTATTGCAAAAAGGGGAGCAGAGAACTTCACCCCTCCTCAAAACCCCTATTGAAGCTGGCAGCCCTCACAGCCACACATGCACAGTCTGCAGTGTGAGGTGGTACTGCACAGGTGTGCTGCAAGAGCATCAATTCTCTCAGTTCTCTTCATGTGATGGGAATTTAATCCATAGGCACTGGCCAAGAGACTGTAGGCTGCACAGTGTCACATGCACTCATTATGCAAGAGAGAAAAACAGCTTTAGTATTTTTAAGTGTCTGGGGTTTGTCCTTTTATGTGCATTTTGGGGTACATGTGGTGGTATCTGGATGATGAGGCTGTCTGCATTTGCATGGGGCTCAGGGGCATCCAGATACACCTCAAACCTTTCTGTGCACTCAGCTGTTGCCTTGTAAATCCCTTCCTGAAACCCTTCTTTTCCAGCTGCTGGGGCTCTCCATTGCCACGCTGAGCACAGTCACCCACTATGGGCTCCGTTTCACTCTCATTAGCAATGTCTCCCTGGACAGCAATGCCTACAAGGTCATCCACCATACAGGTACGTTGTGGTCCCATCCCAGTGAGACCTTTGGTGATACCAGGAGCTGCAAAATTCTTTAAAGCTGTAGAAGAAAATTCAGGGGTATCTCAAGAGAAGGAAGGGGAGCTGGGTTTTAGAGGATGCATTAGGACTAACACAGTCTCACAGGCACTTTCTTTCCCCATATCAGACCTGCATGCCTGTAACCAAAGGATGCTGTGGGCACATGGGGTGCTCAGGTGCTTCTGTGTTTGCACCTGTTCCTCTATTTTCTGACCCCTGTGCTGTGGTAAGAGCTCAGGAGGAGCTCCTCAGTCACTAAAAGTGCACTGGGGCTGGCGGGAGACTGGAAGAATGAGGAGAGGAACTACAGGAGTTGAAGCAGAACATAGAAAATTGGGGCTGGGAGGAGAAATGCACGGCAGCACCTTGAGCTTTTCTGAGGAAATGTGTGGTATTTTCGCTTTCACAAGAGAGAAGTATAAACTGAGCCTCAGGTACAAGGCTAGAGCAAAGATAGCCCGGATACTAAAATGCCCTGCTCACCACTGCTGCACTTGCATCTGCTGCTTCTCCTGAGCTGTACTCAGGGCTTAAACATTCTCATATCCTCTCAAGATCAGGTTCTCAATTTCAGTTTAACAAAGCAGGTGTAAAAACTATGTTAGTCCAAGGCTAAGCTTTATTCCTTCCCTGTTCCTACACATTGGCACTGACTGCAGCCTTGCAGTCTCTCCCACCCCAGCCACCCATCTCCAGCACGCTTCCACTTGCCTTGTTTACAGGCATTACCTCTGTGTGGTTAGACTAGTGTTTGCAGCACTGTTTGCAGTGCTGTGGTCCCTGAGCCCTGCTGCAGGGTACTGGCTGTGATCCTGCCTGAGCCAGGAGGAAACCAGAGGGTGAGTGTTGCACCAGATTAGCAGTGCCTGGAGTCCTGATAGAGGCTGTGGGACAGCTGCTGCACACCAGCACCCCCCGTTTGGGGGGCATCCTTATCAGAATGCTGAAGTAATTGGGAGCTTCTGGTCTGCTGGGTGGACCAACATCATTTTAGGCTCCAGCAGGCTTCACTCTGCTGGAGCTGCAAGAACCACTCAGAGGCTTACAGCCTTGCCAGACATACACAGCAAAGCACACACAGACAAGGGGTATTGAATAAATTACAGAAAATTTTCAGTTCTGCAACCTGGTCATTTGGGGCCAGCTCCCCAAAATGCATTTTTTGGTCCCTCTCTGGGTGAAGCATCAGACTAGGCCTCTGGCATCTGACCATAACGCCCACAACTGTCTTCTTTGCAGCTTTCTACTTTGGGATCTGCCTGAGCATGACCCTGATCCTGGCAGCCCTGCTGAGCTCTGCCGCCACGGTGCAGGAATCACAGTGCCTCACTGCCACGGTGCGTATCCATACCTGCAGGGACTGGGTGGGAGCGGCTTTTTGTCACCTGGGGCTGGTCCCCTTAATGTGCAGTGCTGGGGTCTGCGTTGCCTTATGCCCAGGAGAATGCATGCCTGGGGAAGGAGGTCCTGTTGTTCCTTGTGCTGCAAGGAGACATTTTTTAAAAAGCATCACCTTGCAGAGCTCTTTGGGCTCAGGATTGCATCATTCTGTGCCTAGTTTCTTTTGCCAAGGTCCTGTGTATGCTGCTTTCAGAGGGAAGGTATTTGCCAAGCAACTATGGTGATGACAATTCCCAGGGTATTTTTTTTCTCTTCAAGTCAACACATGGTTTGTGTGAGGAAACTTTAGCAGTGTGATTTTGAGTCTCACATGCTTCGCCCAGATAGTGACAGCAAAATTAGCCCCTCTTTTTCCCACCTCACTGTGAACATTCATACAAAGCATGGCAGTAGGCATGGGGGATTTGTGCAGGACCCTGAATTTCAGCCTACAAGGAGAGGATGGACAAGTAGCATAAGAGTTGAAATTCCCCCTTTCTCCTCTCCATCAGCCTGTGTGGGCCTGGACCATGTTGACAGTAGTAAACTGCAGTGTGAGATAAGCTCCATTTCAAAACAGAGCCTGCATGTGGGCCTTAGCATGCACAGAGCAGCTTCCAGCCTTGGAGCTGGAGGGATGAGTGGTAAAGTGCTGCTCACTGTGTGTTTTCCCATAAGAAGGGCAGGAGTTAACAGGTAGGTTGTTGCTTAACATAAAATAATTGCATTGCTGTCATACACTAACTTTAAAGAGATTTATCTAATCTGTGTAATCGGGGGAAATTATACCAATGGCAGAAATGAGAAGCTGACACCTGAAAATTCAGTGCAAAGCAGCCACTGAAATTAATGTTTTCACCTTCTCAATACATCATCTTCCTTCCTCTGTTTGAGATGCCCAAAGGGGTTTCAGTTCCCATAAATTAAGCAAAATGTGTAACTCCCCTCTCTTTTGCTAAGGTGTCTTTAATGTGTGCCTGCAATTACCACATCTAAACCAACAGAAGGGTATGTACAGATCAGCGGAGAATGTCGTGGCTGTCTGAAGACACAGTCAAACTTCTCTATAATGTTTATTTGTTGCCTTACTCTCTGGTATAGTTTGGAGCATGCCACTCCATAGAACAGGCTGTTAAAAAGAGCACCAACAAGTACTGAGCGAACTCCAGGCATGTTGTCCAAAGAGCATTGTCCAAGGGCCACACAGTGCTGCTCTCCCTTCCCATTTTAACATGGATGATCCTTTCCTTCAGTCACCCATTATCTCCCACAGCCCGGCTGGTTTGGGGTATCACAGCCAAGCTTTGCCCGCCAAAGCAACCTCTGGTTGGCAGAACCCTCAAACTGGGTATTTATTTTTGTGGCTCCTAGTGCAACCTGTTGGCTTGTCTTTAGCTTACACAGTTTGTGTCCTCTGGGGGATGTGGCCGGCTGTATTTTAGGACCCTGATGGCACGTTTGTAGGGAAGTCACGGTATCGCTGCCTTGCGAGGAGCAGAGGAAAGCTGCGAGGTGCCTTCCCCGCAGCTGTGGCGACGGGGCTTCATGCCACGCTGCTCTAAGCAGGGATAACGGGATGCCTTAAGCTCGGTTTCCGCCGCCTCCGTGCCGAGATGTGGGGCAGGAGGCGAGAGGGCCGCTGGCAGCCGCGCGGGGCCGCTCCAGCGCCGCGCTCCGCCGCTGGACGGGGCCGCGGGCCCGCCGGCGACCTGCCCGCTCCCGCTCCCCGCCCGCTCCGAGGATGGCGCGGGACGGGAGCAGCCTCTGTGACCGCTGCGGGGTGGTGGCATGTTGTAGATGTCGGCGAACCCAATGGGAAGAATGATGATGTCTAATTCTATTTCAGAAGGCTGAATGATTGCTTTATTATAATTATGTTATAATACATTAATATGCTATATAAAAGAGGATACTAAATACTACATGCTACTTTAACTATCATATCTAACTAACTCACAACTCGTGACCCTGTTCTCCAGAGCCCAGACACAGGTGGATCCGATTGGCTCTCAGGCCCAAACAATCTACCGTGATCTAACCAAGAGCTCACTCTGGGTAAACAATTCTCCAGACACATTCTACAAGAGAAAAACAAGGAGCAGAAATAGAAATTGTTTTCTCTTTCATTTCTCTCTGTGCACTTCAATAAAAAATCCTGAGAGAGAGAGAAATGTGCTTGCCACAGTGGCACGTCCCCGGTCCTCTGGAATTAACGGGAAGCCTGGCAGAAACTCAAGAGTTGGCCACTAGCAAGGGTATTCTCGGCTCCAAGTGGTTGACGGAGCTCATTGGCGTCTTAAATCACACAGGGGGTACTTCGCCTATTATAAATCACCCCTCCCCTCCCAACCGTATCTTCCAAGAGCCAGCTCGCTGCTTGTGTTGCCCCCAGTTCCTACTCCCAAGGCACACATTCAATCTTTGATCTGCCAGTAAGATGCGAGAGCAGGGAGAGCCAGCCCTGACGGCTGCAGTGAGGTGTAATCGCAGGCAGGAGTGGGGTTTGGCCCTGTGGGGCAGCAAAACTGGTGAGTGTGTTGTCCATCCCTGCTGATCCCTGCTGTGCTGTAGCTCACAGGAGCGATCAGCCCTGCTGCTTTTCCTCCTTCTGCAAGAGAGAGAATCTGCAAGAGAGACAATCTTTCATCTTCCCCCACTATTGATTTTAAAGGACTTTTCCTCCCTGCATAGAGTGTGTCTTATTTAGAAGACCATTTAATTAACTCTTTAATCAAAGAGGGAAGACACCAGACTATTTGCTTGACATCTGTGGCTGTCCAGGAAACCAAGCTGTGCGTGGGGGATGTCTGCATCGATGTGGCTGGCCCACCACAATCCCACTTGGTAAACCAGTCACCCTGGGGAAAAGCAGACAAGGGTGCAGATTTGGCTTACAGGAGCATTTTGGGTGATGGTTTTTTTTTTTGTTTTGTTTTGGTTTTTTTTTTTTTTTGTTTTTTTTTTTGTTTTTTTTTTTTGTTTTGTTTTTGTTTGTTTGTTTTTGTTTTGGGTTTTGTTTGTTTGTTTGTTTCTGTTTGGATTCTATATTGTCATGCTGCCTGGCTATCTGGAGGTTTGTGTACCTACAGAGGAGGAGTCTCTGGTCTTTGCAGGCCTTACTGGTGCTGTTCTAATAACAGTGGTTAGAAACCAGGACAGGTCAAACTGGTTTAAGCACACAGGTCTCAGGAGATTGTCTTCTAGCTGCATTAGCAGCATCAAGAGACCAGATGCTACTGTGCATCCAGTGCTGCTTGTGAGTAAGCTGGTTCCAAGAAAGTACTTGGGAACTTAGGGATAAAAAAATGTGTTCTAAAATCCAGCATTATTACAACTAAAGCTCCTCTTAAACAGGGAAAATAGCAACAGGCTTATTGACTGCCCTCCAGCCCAGGCAAACTCTGCTTTCTTGTGATCCATGGCCCATCATGCAGTCAATCCTGAATGTAAATATCCTGCAGCTTTATAGCCCCTGGAGGGGCCATGTCGCTATTGAAGGGGAGGAAAAGGAAGGAAAACAGAATTTTTCCTGTTTGCATAAGGGAAAGACTCTGGCACCGGTTTAAAGCACCATGTGTTGTTACCTGGTCAGACAGAAAAAGGGAAAGAAAAGACAAAAATAGGGAGCAACATGCCAGCTGAAATTCTCATATCTGAACTTTATAGTCTAAAACTATAAAAACTAAAAACAGTTTTTCATCAAGATTGATGAGCTAGTAGGGCCAGCATACAGCACAGGCTGTTTGCTTTATTATACCCAGGTGTAGGCCAGTGTGTAGAGGGTCCTTAATATCACTGCAGCACACTTCAGCATCTTCCTTTCTAATTTAATCTGCCTCCTGTGCTCTCCCTCATGGTGCAACACTTCTGAGTGAGGCATCTGTATGCCAGTGGCAGAGCTGGTACCAAGGACAGGTTCCTCTTTTGGACTGATGTCACTGACTCATTTTTGCTCTGTGGAAGGGCAAAAACATTGCATGCTTTTAGATGAACTAGGTCAGGCAAAGAGGGACACAACCTGATGGATGCCATCTGAAGTTTGCCCCCCCCTTCCCTGGTCTCTGCAATCTGGCAGCAATCTGGCCTTTGCAATGACTACAGCAGCACCAAAAAACAGCTGGAGCAGAGCAGGGCAGAGGTCTGCTCCTTCCCTGGAAGTGTGGGAGTTTGGCAGAACACAGCTAGAGAGCACAGTATGAGCTAAAATATCTCTCCCTTATCCAAAGCAGGCCCCCTTCACCAAAGGGGAAGCATCAGAAAGGTGCAAAAGAAACAGCAGCCAACAGACAGGGTGCTGTTCCTGTGGATTCTGTCAAATCTGTCAAAGAGAAATTGTTCCTTGCAGCAAGGATGGAAGCAAGGTCATTCATAAAAGAGTAATTGAGGTCTGCCTGGTGACAGCCCTCCACAGGGCTGATGTGGCTGTCTCTTGCAAAGGGAGCAGGCAGCAGCCTGTGGCTGGCTCCAAGTAGCTCCAAGGGTCTGGGAGATGGTGAACCAGCCTCAACCCTTCCACATTTTGTATGCAAACTGCACATTGCCTTTTTCTTTTTTCTCTGAATGTCTTCTAATGTAATTAGACAGTTGCTATTCCAAAAGCCTTTTGGCTGGGAAGGGAAAAAGCAGGCTATAATTCATTTATAAGATGTTCTCGGAGCCATGTAATTGCTGTGCACCAGCTGGATGGAGGGGGAGCTTCCCAAGGGGCTGCATCTTGGTATTTCCAGAGAAACCAGACAGAAATAAAGGGAAAGCTGATGCTGAAGGACTGAGATGTGGGGTGGAGCTGAGGAAGGAAAGATGAGAAAGAGTACTTTTATCTGCTAGGGCTTCTGGCCCCAAAGAGATGTTGTAAGTGCTGGAGCTGGTCGGGAAGGAAGGGGAGAGCACAGGGGAAGGAATCTGGGCTGTCACTGGCATCCTATTGCTCATGCTCTCTGGGTTCATGGTGGATCACCTGAATTAAAACTTTAATGGAATGATATGCAGAAGAATGGTCACATCAGTGCTGTTTTTTCCATCTGATTAATTTTCTTTTTTTTAGATTTTCTTGTCTTTGAACTTGATTGTGGTGAAAATGCTGTTTGTTTGGTGGGGAAGTTGTTGGAGGCAGTGCAAAATGCAGGATCTGGTCCTATGAGGCACATCCTGACATGCCTGTGTAACTTCACCTCCTCCCTTCAGTTTGTGCTGTACCTGCAGGGTTGAACCCCCCACTCCAGTTGGGTTTTGGTCTGAGATATCTTGCCCTGTGTGCTCTTCCACATCTTCATGACTTGTAACCACCTTGTCAGTGTTTGATCAGACTTTTCCTCTCATCTTCTTTAGGGTCTCGGGTAATCTCATTTTAGCTCCTAGCAAGGCAACGAGTGATCTCATTAGCTATATGGCCAGGCAGCTGCCAAAAAAATAAATGAAAGGAGAGACTGGGCATACATAATTTAAGATTTTTCATAAGAGCTGTACCAGGGTTTTCCCCAGTGTCTGATGCAGAGCCTGAAACAAGATGGCCCCAAAAAAAGTGATGAATACCAGTAGCAGTCTTGTTCCAGGAGCAAAGTCCCCAGGCACGGCAGAGAAACAGAGCAGATGGACAAGAGCCATCGAAAGGATTTTACTGGCACATTCACTTTCATTTCCAGGATTTGAAGTAATACATTTTCCTTTCTTGCTGCTTATGCATGAGTTTGGAGCTTTTTTTTTTAACTATATCTTTTAAGCAATTTATTTTTTGTGAAGCAGAACTGGTAGAAGCAATGTTCTTCTTCCTCTCTTAAGCTTGAATTTGGTAAAATTTCATGAAAGGTTTAAACTTTTCCAAGTTATTTCAACTATATCATACAATGAAAACAGTCATAGAAAAAAATTAGAAATCAAAATAAGGTGCAGTCAGCTGGGTAAGTTTCCCACGTAATGTTGTGTTGAAAGAGGCACAGTTTAATGGAAATACTTGTAAGGGCATTAATTTTCAACCGATGCTTATTCATCACCTTTTGTCATTCCAAGGCTAAGCTGTGGATTCATATTGGATGAGCCCATTTAGCCTTCAAATGCTTAACAGGCACTTTTCCTTTCATTTTTTTCTTTTAAATGTGAACGAGATCATTTGGTCCAGCTGTCACAGCAGGCAAGTGCTTTTTATATCAGGGTGTGGGATTTTTGGTCCAGATTTGTTCAAATAAAAACACAAAGCATGTAACTTCCAGCTCTGCAAGCCTAAGGAAGAAGACAAAAGTCAAGCCATGTCCTGCATCATTGTTGTTATTGCTTAGACACTTCAGGGTCAGTTTCTGGCCTTGATTATATTTCTGTCATCCTGTTGTCTAACTAGAATGGTACTGATCTAAGGAAAGCAGCTTGGCTGTGCAGCTGCCACCTTGCTCACAAAGTCCAACTCTTCTTCCAGAGCAGGTTGATTTCTATCTCTGTCCCAGTTATTTCTTTCTTTGTGGGCTATTTGTGTGGGTTTCTCCCTCTTTGAAGCCAGTAGCCAAGTTTTAAATGCAGGGGATTGAATCCCATGATTATGGAGCACAGTCCTGCAGCAGAAGGGAAGTGTACTGTAAATACAATGTTTTATACCTCCTTTTCTTTGTCCAAGAGGAATTTGGGCAGAATGGATTAACTGCTTTGCAGGAAGCTGCCTGGTTTTTTGGTCAAACTCTTCAATTGGCTACAGTGTAATTAGAGGGCTCCTCATGGAGAACCACATTATTGTCCATCTAATTTCTTTTCAGTAACTGACCTTATGAGGGATATTAAAAGGTGATCTTTAATGCAACTTGTTCAAACAAGCCTATTAAATATGTCCTGATTGTGTTTGCAAATGGGTATTTTTCTCCCCAGGCTGTAACTGTTGGTATTTTTCCTTTTTATCCTCAGGGATTTTTCTGTTTTGCTCTGGCCTTTTGTGGATTGATCCCAGCTGCCTGCTGGAGATACACACACAGCACGGAGGTGAGTGTTGGCTGCTAGGAAATACTACCACCATCTAGTCAGAGATTTTTTTCATAGCAACTATTCCTCCCATAAAAGGGACATCTGGTGTTAATTAAGCCATCCATATTGAGGTCTATCAGATCCATGCTCTGTTGCATCAGTCCTTTGAAAGATCAGGGTCACCTTCATCAGATGCCTCTTCAATGGGATCATCTGAAGGGAGAAGCCCATGGAAAAGCTCATGCAGGGCAAATGCTTTGTGCTGAAGGCAAAACAAAATGCAAGTCTCCTTAGCTTTGGGATTTTTTTTTTTAATTTTTTTTTTATTTTATTTTTTTTTTTTTTGTCAGGAGATGTTTGCTTTGTTTTGTTCTTTTTAAATGAGATGCTTGACTTTTGAAAAGTCATTTCCAGCTGGTTCTAATTCCTGCTAACATCAATTGGGAGCCTCTATTTGAAAGCCAGGGGAAGCACCCAGGAGATGTGTTTACTAACATGCAGCAGTGGTACATGAAAAACACAAGAGTGAAAAATGGTGTTTTGGGTCACTATGAGGCTGCACCAGAAAGAGAAGATTATAGGAGGCTGAATTTGGAAGAAAGTTGGGGTTTGAATTTTTAACCCAGAGCTTGCTGATGCTGGGTAGATTGGTGATGTGGGAGATACAAGGTGCTGGGTTAATTGGTCTTTATTCCCCTTTTTACATCCCTGCACTCAAAAAATACAAAATTTAAGAGACTCGGGAGTGTAAAAAAATCATGACATCTTTCTTTTGAAAGCAGAACACTAGTATTTTTGGCGAGTACCTAAATAATTCAGAGAAGTGCTTGGGACTTTGATAGGTGTTTCATGCAGTGGCTCAGTCCTTGTCTCTACTTTGCTCCTCCCCAGCCCTGGGCACATGCAATAACCTTCAATGTTCTGGGCACCAACGAGGATGTAATGTGAAACATCATCCCAGTGAATTAGGGATTGATGCTGCCAGCTCAATCTTTTTACGGTTACATATACTGGGGGTGGTCAAAGACCAGTCTGAAGTGTCAGAAGGCTGGCCTTGAGATTTCTTTCTGTGATGGAGGAGCACAACTCCATCAAAATCCCAGAGACTCAGTCCATACTAGGACTGTGGCAATTGCCTTTGCAGGCACAAGAAGTCCTGCCCTGTAATGGTTTAGTGTCCTCTGCATAAATTAAAACCCAGTCTTTCTGAAAGTGAAAGCAAAGGTTAAGGTGAGAGATAAAGTCCTGCTTCTCTAGAAAGTTTTCCCAGAGCTGGCCAGTGCCCAAAGTAGTTGAAAATCCTTTGAGATGTGCAGGTGGCTACACTGGACCAGGCTAAAATTGTTGGCCAAGGTAGGAGCTGTTGGCCAAGGAGATTTTTGACCTGCTGTTAGCCAAGGTAGCAGCATAAAAACCCAGCAAGCACAAAGCAATGCTTTTTCAGATGCCAGCAGCTTGTGTCCCAGGTGTCTGCTGGTGGCAACTGCTGGTGCCTGTGCCTTTAATGTTCTCCCTGGGTTTTTCCTCTGTGAATTTGTACAACTGCTTTGGAAATGTTAGCACAACAGCATCTTTTATCTGTAGGCTTAACTGGCTGAAGTGGATTCAATCAAAGCTGAGACATCCATGAAAAAATGTCTTTCCACAGCCTCTTTAATTGTTTTTTTTTCTTATTGTTTCAGGCAAAACTATCAACATTTATTACATTCCCGCTAACAGTTTAATATGGAAATAATTTGGTTTTCATGACCAGCACAGAAGGGAGCACACTTTCCTTCTTCTTCTGCCGACATTAAATTGTAGATTGAAGCACAGGCCATGTCAGTGAAGAAGAAAGGGCACCAGAAACTGTCTGGTTGGCATTGTGAAATTGTGTTTTCTAAGTAGACTATTTAGTTTTACTGTTAATCCACATACATGGTGTAAGGCATAAAAATGCTGCAAGAAAAATAGATTTTGAACCAGGGATGTGCCATGCAAAAAATATTTTGCTGAAAATATTTAAAGGAGTATTGCTTCATATGTCTCTTAATCAGTACATCTGTTTTTACTTCAAATTATTTTCATTGGGTTTTTTGCTCTGAGTGCTCTGCTCACAAATGCATCCATGGTTATGGTTAGCTTTGGTAATTGGTTCAACTTCCACTAGGCAAAATTAGGGGGTTTTGTAAAAGGTTGACTTTCTGGGCAAACAAAACCAGGAGTGTTTCTGATAACAGAAAAAAATACCCTTAGAGACCATCTTGTGTTTCTCTGCTTCCTAAAATCCAAGGAAAAGCAGGGAATATAAATAAGGAAGATTTAATTAGAAGTGTCACTTACAGAACATGTGTAAATTTAGTTTCGACTGAAAAGTAGCCTGTCTCACTAGAGAGAGAAATGCAGATGTGAGAGAAAAATACAGGTGACTGAAAGAAATGCAGATGTGTCTGCTCCTCCAGGACAGGACAGTGATACAGAAAATTGAATGAAATAGGGATAAGACTTCTGAAGTCTCATTATAGAGCTGTTTGTTTGCTTGTCTTTCTCAAGAGAAAGAACCAAATTCAAGCAGGTATCCTGTGCTGCCTACTGCATGTCAGTACTCTCAAAAATAGTTGATTGTGGTAATCTGGGGGGAGAAAATCAAACCCAGCCTGATGGGATGTACACAGCTATCAAGAAAGGAACAGAACTGAGGATATAAAACTGAATATGGATGAGTATGGCCATTACACATGCCTGAATCACTAAGAGCACCGAGGGGTACTGCCCCCACGTTCATGGCTAGAACAAAAATTTCAATTTTTCCCATGAAAAATACATTGATTTTCCATGCCAGACATAAAATTAGGCTGTTCATTTTGGAAATGCCAGCTGGGAGCTGGTGTCAGTAGTTCCTGTCCTCTCCCTCCCTGCTAGCAAGGTGCCGAACACAGGCAGCACTGAAAGCAGAGTCCTCCCCTCCCTTTGCAAGCTGGGGATGGAAAGTCTCCCCTGCACTGATCCATGGCAGATGCTTCAGTGGTTTACTCCTGTTGGAAAAAAAAAAAAGATTAAAGAAAAAAATCTACATTTTCTTCATAAAGCAGAACCCTCTCACAGAAAATCATCTGAAACAGTAAGCCCCAATACTCAGTTGAAAAATTGTTTTCATGGTATTATCAAGAGACAATAGGTAGAAATGTAGTTTGAATATGATGAAAACAAGATGCCCTTTTTGCCTGTGTGGCCCTTTTAGGGTCTTTTTTTACAGTACTTCCTACAGAGAAGCTGGGCAGGGAGAAAGGAAGAGTTATTTGTAAATATTTTATATTCTCAGACCTGGGCACTGTAAACAAAATTAATCTTCCTATTTCCCATTCTTTTATACTTTCATGACTTACTGTAGCTTCTGGATGAATTCTTTCAGGCAGATGTCAAATATTTTAATTTCAAGTTATCCACATTCCAGATGGACTCGATGTCACCATAGTCTGTTTTCTTGTGATGTATGCCAGACACGCAGCAGTCATGAACCTGAGATTTATCATGCTTTATCCTAAAAGGTTGCATCCCAATTGTTTCTCCTCTCAGTGGGAGATGTGGTCTTGGTAGGGAAGTGTTGCAAACCTGTCTGAGGAAGGATAGTAGCACAATCAAAGCAAATGAGAGACTGACGTGCATGGGAGGGCAGAGGGGATGGGATGACCTCTATGCAAGGTCTTTGCTGGAACTCCTGTGGTAATCACAGAAATCATGAGGTTTTCGGATGGTTTTCAGCCACATTAGGAAATCCTGGCTCCTGAAGCTGAAGAGCTGAGTCTTGTTTTCCAAAGTTATTTTTGTGGCAGTTCCTCTCCCACAAACTGCTGTCTGTGTAAGTGAGGTCCCTCTGGCATTCACAGCATGGCCAAAAAGAGCAGGGATGTGGAATGCAGAGAGGGATGTAGGAGAGACATGCATGTTCAGTTATTTCTTGAACATTTCCAGGGACGGTGACTCTACCACCTTCCTGGGCAACCCATTCCAATGCCTGACCACCCCTTCAGTGAAGAAATTCTTCTTGATGTCCAGCCTGAACCTGGAACAGCTTGATGCTCTTATGCCGTCACTTGTTGCCTAAGAGATGAGACAAACCCTCGCTATGCTACAAGCTCTTTCAAGGTAGTTGCAGAGAGCAATAAGGTCTCTCCTGAGCCTCCTTTTCTCCAGGCTAAACTACCCCCAGCTCTGTCTCACTGGATTTCCTCTCCAGACCCTTCACCAGCCCCATTGCCCCTCTCTGGACATGCTCCAGTACTTCAATGTCTTTCTTGCAGTGAGGGGCCCAGCACTGGGCATGGCCATCTAGGTGTGGCCCCAGCAGTACCCAGTACAGAGGGACAATCACTGCCCTAGCCCTGCTGGCCACACTATTTTTGATACAAGCCAGGATGCCCTAGGCCTTCTTGGCCACCTGGGCACATGCTGGCTCATTGTCAGCTCTTACCCAGCACACCTAGGTCCTTTTCCACTGGGCCCCTTTCCAGGCACTGTTATCTAAGCCTGTAGTGCTGCATGAGGTTGTTGACCTCAGTTGACCAAAGTACAGGGCCTGGCACTTGGCCTTGCTGAACCTGAAGTTTGGGGTTATGTTCTGGGCCCTGCTGTGAAAGAGGCCAGAGGAGTTTCTATTCCACATCAACTTCTGCTGTTCCCTTTTTCTGCAGCAGCTTCTTCCAGCAACCCTGTGGCCCTGGCCCCATAAGCCAGGATGGTAGGGTGAGTCAGTGACACTAAAATTGCTGCAACATAGGAGTTTTGCAACAGAATGAGCATTTTATTTACAGAGATTTATTCATAGGTAAAAGTGTAAAATTGATTAAATTACAATTTCCCAACTCAGGAATTTGAAACTGGTGCAAATAGTTATCCATATTTCTGTAAAGGCCTGATTCCTCATGTCCTCTGAATGAAGAGGTTGTTTGAATTTGCACTAGCTGCAATGATGTGGTAATCTCTTAATTATCAAGTGGTTTCTCAGGTTGCTGGGTGATTTCAAAATGAGTTTCACCTGTGGCTTTTGGCTCCACATGAGTGGAAAGGCATTAGCCCCTCTATGCTGTGCTTCTTGTACTTCAAGAATAAATGCAAGGATTTAGCTTTTTATGGGCAGGGAATTAATAACAGCCATTTGTCTACATCATGATTCTCCTGCAGCCTTGCTCTGCTTCCTTCAGAGGAATTTGTCTGCTGTCCCCTCCTCATGCTGGGAAGTGGAAATGGAGTCTTCCATGCTTTGTTAGCAAGCAAGGTGGTACCTTTTGAGATGGTGATTTTCTAACCCGTTAGAAAGCCTGGAGTATACAGCTGGAATTAACAGCTGCAGCTGTTAAATAACAAACATTGCCACACTTGGGTCTTCTTCTTGAACAAAGCAACTTCCCTCCTCCCTTCTCTGCATATGGAACCAGCACTGGTCTTCTGTCTGTGGGTCTCCCTTCCAAGCAGCACCTTTGCAAAGCCAGAGGCAGCATTGCCTGGGTTTCCAGGAGGGAAATCATCTCTTACCATGCATAAAACCAGCACATGCATCTCGTTTCTGCAGGTATGTAAGGAACGGCCCATCACTTCCCAGTTAATTTCTTAAGTGAGACTGTAGAGGTCCTTCCTTTGTGGATTTCCTAGGGTGTGTTTGTGTCTGCCATTGCTGCCTCTGGTGTGTGTTGGGGCAACTTAAATGATTAAATGCAGGCTGAAATCCTAGAGATTTTAATGGGATTTAAACACAAGCTGAAGGTGTGCTCAGGTGTTTTCTGAAACCAGACTGAAGCATACAGGTAGATTCCTTTCAGGCTTTGATGCAGGGGGGCTGGATCAGGATTGTAGCTTCTCACAGGGGTCTTCCAAGAGCATTTACAAAATCACTGATGTTGCTGTGAAAACACTGTGAATTATCTGACATGCTCCTTGCTCTTACTCTTATCTAGGAGGCACAATTGCTTTAAAAGCACTGAGCTTTTCCCAGTCTCTGAACTCCATGGGAAAAACAAAAATGGGGGAAAACCCCTCCCTCTTCCTTAACGTTTTTAAATACTGTGCCTCTTTCCTAGTGTTTATGTTCTCACCACCCAGTGGCAGCCCACTCCCCCCAGCGAGACACTGCTCTCCTTTGTCTGAGCCTCCACACAGGCATTTTCACTCACGGGTTCTATAATTTATGGCTGCCCCAGTGCTGAACCCACGCAGCCCCATTTCTGCTGTTTTCTGTGGCAGAGCTGGAGCTGCAGCTCTGGTCTCCAGCAGCATCAGCCGTGGCACCTGAGGCCACTCAGACAGTTGCCATCACTGCAGCACATCCAACCTTCCTGCACCTGTAGGATGCTCACCACAGCAGGACAGCCACCACCCATTCAGAGGTGACAGGGCTGCCCCAGGACTGGCTCTGTTGCTGATATCACTGGTTTATAAGCTAAAACTGTTTGTTTTCAGTGTTGTTCAGTGCTTTCTGTTGGGAAGCAGTCTTGCCTGGCACTGGTTTCAAGTGCTACAGGTGAAGGCTCAGGGATGGCTGAGATAATTTGACCACAGTTTTGGGGAGGGGGTGTTCACAAATTATTGTTTTGTATGTTTTGAAAGACAGATAAAGAATCAGTGTGGACCCTTGGCAGCTTGTTGGCTTTGCAGTTCTGTTATAAAATGGACTGAAAATTTAAAGTTTTCTTTAAACAAACAAACAAAAATAAAAACAACAATCAAAGAGCAAACATAAAAAAGCTAATCCAAAAAAATTCCAGAGGACCTTGATATACTGGTGACATTCACAGGTGTGCAGCCACAGATTTGGAGGATTTAGGGGGAAAAATCCTTGTTGATATTGATTAACTGCCTGCCTGGGTTTTCTGCGCTTCCCTATAAGGCATCTAGTGCTATGTCACAGACACAGAGCAATGCTACATCTGAGTAGCACAAAGGTGGCCTCTGGGTTTTATGGCTTGGCTGAGCATGAGGCTGTGATGTCCCCCTGCCCATGGGCCAAGAGGGATGTATAGCACCCACACAGCTAGAATCGGCTGTTCTTTTGGGGATGTGGAGATAGGAAATGAGGAGGTGAGCAGTGTAACAGCTCAGCACTTTCTCATGTTTTAAATGTTTTGTGCAAGAATGGAATGCAAGTGCTGAGGCTGGAGAGAAAGAGTTTTTGCTTTTTCCGAATTTTTTGCTCCACAGCAGTTTTTTGCCTGTCTTCTTCTGTGTATATAGCAGAAAGTAGAGGGAAGCCCATAGGGTTTGGCTTCGGGTTTTTTTAATGTATGTATGTATAGATAGAAAATCTGTATGCATATACAGATCTGTGGGGAAAAAAAGATGAAACCATTTGGCTAAAAGCCTCATCTGGATCTTATGGCATCAGTGGTCTCCAGTGACCACTGTCAGTCAGAGGGGGAGCAGCACCTTCTTATTTTGTGCCATTTTCCACAGGAGACCTCAAAGACTGCTCTGATTTGCAGCACTGGCTGGATTTCTGCATCTGGGAATGACTGGCTAGACAAAGACTCTAAAGGAGACAAGCTGATGTGCAGTGAAGGAAATAAAAATGCTCAGCAAGCTGCAATGACTGTGTTAGATGGAACTTGGTTGAGCTTGAATGGGGGAAGCTCATCTTACCATGTGTTTGATCCATGTGGTGGAAGTTGCTCTGCAACCTGACTAATGCCCCCAGAGTGGCTTTCTCTCCCCTGTTTCACTGCAGTTGCATCATTGCTTTACCCAAACCCAAGCTGTTGCATCTGCCCCCACCCCTGTTTCTGACACGCTGTGATTGCATGCATTTCTGCACACTGGGGAGGAAAGGGAAGACAGAGACAGCAAAATGCAGAAGTGTTTTTCTTCCTGGAACAAGGAAGAGTTTTGACTGAGTTCACTCATTTATTCCAGTTCCACTTCTTAACCGTCTAGCTTGTGGTTCATAGCTGAGCATGAGAGTCTGCAGTAGCCACCTCTAGAGGGACATTTCTGAGTGAGGCTGGTGAGTGCATCCTCTGGTGATGCTGAAAGAACATGAAGTGCTGAGGTTGCAGTTTCTTCTGAGCCTGCACTGCATCTGCTCAGGGCACAAAGACCCATAGGAGAGGAGGATCCTCCTCCTGCTTCCCACGCTTGTCTTCCTCCTCTGCTGTGTCAAGAGTGTTCCTGTTTATTAGAAAGGAGGAAGGTGGTTTTGTCTTTGAGACAATCCTGATATCTCCTTTCACTATGTTCTCCTTGAGCTTTGCAGAGGGATTTTTATCCAACAGCAGTTGCAAAGGTGGTTCATTAAGACTCAGACCATTGCTCTTGGTACAAGTCTACATTAGTTTCCACCTAAGTGACACTTCCAGGTTGCCTAGACACAGGCATTCACTGGCAGCAGGATTGGGATTCATTGGCACCTTTGGCTTGCAAAGGCATCGGGAACTGAAGGCAGACCTTGTCTCATCTTTCTGTTCCAAATCCAGTTACAGGTAAAACTTATCCTGATAAATAACCTAAGTCAAAAATGTCAGTTTTCCTCTTGGAGGACGTCAGGTGGAAATTTGCTTTAGCTTTAATAGCCAAAGGCAAGAACTCTAATAGCTTAGAGTACATGTCTTCCTGCAGTCATACATTCTGCTTCTTGGAGGATAAAGGATTTAGAGGATGATAAATAATCTCAAAATTCCTTTTTTCTTTTACTTAAGGTGAAAAATGGTACTTACTGAGTCAGTTGGAGTCAGCTGCATCCATTTCAGTGATTTTCCATTTGTTGTATCCAGCAACCCATAATATCATTCCTAAATGAATATTTCATTAAGGAATGCAGACAGAAGTGGGAGGCAGCAATTATTTACCTGATTTAGAGCTGGAACATTTCACCCAGCTTCTTCCAGGGAAAGAGTTACTCTCAGGTGTGACCTTCATATCACTCAAGCTGGAGATTTTTCTTAACCAAAGCCCAGCTGATACTTTAGCTTCAGCTCATGGTGTTTCTTACTGATGAGCACTGCAGGCTTAGTCTCCCTCCAAGGGAGAGCTTTGTCCAGCAGAACTCTTCCAGCAGTGGATCACAGCATATCACTAGGAACAGGAAAAGCCACGTGTCTGTTATGATGTTTATGTGTGGGAGGAGTGAAAGACCTTTCAAAAAACAGATGGACTTTCTCTTCTCCAGCTGTATCAGCCCATTGTGTGCTAATTACTCTTTAAGTGATGGGGCTCTTTATCTTAAAGAGCTCTTTATCTTAAAGAGCTCTTTATCTTAAAGCACATTATTAACAGCATCAGTGTAAGCACTCAAACTCAACAGTCATCCTGTTGCTTAAATGGGAGAGAAAGCACCCTGAGTATTTTTAATATTTTTTCCCCCCAACAATAGAGGAAAAGAAAATTGTCTTGAGGCAATGGACTTAAAGTTGCCCATCAGGGGAGTGTGTGATGGGAATCTGTTGAGGATGGCTATTGAGTACAAAGCAGTGCTGCAGTCTAGCTCTTCACTGTGTTTGGAGCTGGATCAATGGAAAATATGAGCAAGAACTTCTGCTGGATGTAGCTATGTTGCAAATAAGTCATGAAACCATCTGGTGATTGTCTCATGCTTTCAGGCTTTAATTTTTACATCATCAGGCATGCATGAGCAAGCACAATATTTTAGGCTGGATAGATGCTGCCGTGCATGACCCATGCTTGAGAGCTTGGCTGCAGCTCTGAGTATAAACATAACCCCATCTCAGGCAGCTCAGTGGTGTTTTGCTCTCCTATGTCTTCTCTTATTAAACCAGACCTCTTGTATGCTCTGTGGCACAGTCTTCTGCACAGAAGGAAACAGCCAGTGATAAATACTGAGATTTTCTACTATCTACCTACCTCTGAAGTATTTAAATGTGAAAGCTGTCTGCAGTAGTCTTTGAAAACAGACCATTATGTTGTATGAAAACAGCAGTTTTTCCCTCCAAAATCAAATGATCCTAGGAAAAATCAGAAAGAGGATGTGGTGGAACTACAAGCAATTCACTCTTTAAAAAATGGATTTAGAATTTGATATTCCCTTACTAGGATCTGAATAGCCTATTCAGATAATGTCTGGATATAAATGCTAGATATAATTGCTAGATAGAAATGCTGAGAATGACTAATCAGCAAATGGTACTCTTAGGCTTGCCCAGACACACATTCTAAAAGGAAATTATTGCTATTAAACATTTTCCATTTAATGACTTATGTTTTCAGCTCTTGGAGGCTGCTTGACAAAATGAGAAGAAAAAAATCAGTAGGTAACTGAGAAGTCAGCTCACAAGCAAGCTCAGAAATAGTGCAGGTGAAGTCTTTAATAGTCATTATGTACCTGGAGATTACCATCATCATTTCCATCACTGTAGCTGAGCTGGCTGTGAAATGATTGCTTGTGGTTTCTTCAATTATTGTTTTCAACAGCAGAAATAATTTTCAGCTACTATTTTTTTATGGGAATCTTGTTCCTTCAGTTCTTTCCTATCCACTCTTATCATTCAAACAGCTACCTTGCCCAGATTTCAAGAGACCTTTAGAAAGTAGTTAAACTTCTGGATTGCTTTCACCCCTTGAACCCTTGCTTGAACATAGCCACTTGCTTGAACCCTTTTTTTTTCCTAAGTCATCCAATTTTTGATGAAAGCTCAGCATCCTGACCCTCATGGTAAATATGAAAAGACAAATATTTTACATGCAGCACTGTTTCCCTTACCAAAACACATATGTATGTTGTCACAGCACAAAATAGTTTTTATTCCAACATCTTAGACTGGGATCAGGATAGTCAAAAGGTAATAATCTCTTATGTTAAGAAACCTGCTGCTCTGCTGTTCCTTTCTCCACAAGAGGAGCTCAAAAGATTATTCTTTTTTCATTTTTCTTAATCAAATTCTTCAGTAGAAATGGACGTTCCTTCAGTAGAAATGGATGTTCCTTTTATTGAATCCATTTATTTAATTGCTGCTTCTGGAAAGCTATTTCATGGCCCACAAGAAGTTAGAAAAGCTTGGATATTTTCCTTTTTATTGGGTTATAAGGTTTGCTGTGGGGAAAGTTGGTGCAGAAGTCATCTAGGAATCTGGTCTTACTGTTGAACCCATCTCACTTTATGCACTCTGATACACGAGGGTGACAAAAGGAGCATCCTCCTTCCTCACCTCTGTGGGACAGCTCAGTGTCACACATTTTCTATGGAGTATTTTTTTCTTGGCCCGTAATATCTGAGCTCTGTCTGTCACTGGTCACTCTTATGCCACATCGATAGCCATGGAAAATAATTTTATATGTGCCTTCAAACTCTATTCCTGGAGGCACAGAGCCAATCTGGATACAAATAATCTTCTCAAACCCCCGTCTCCCTCCCTGGTTATCACCCTCTGTTTGTTTCTTGTGTTTTGGACAGCTGGGCAGGACAGAGCAATGTTGCAGTAATAGATGTAACCACCTTGAACGATCCTGGTTTCACCCCTGACCAGAGAGTGCTGGAGTTTTATGCCTTAGAGGAATTTCCAAGTGTGAACCCTTAGACTGAGCTGCAGAGCCTCACTGAGAGATGGCTCTGTTCCCAGAAACTTCCCTGCGTGGCCACCCGCTCTGCCTGTCTCTCCCATTGATTGTCCCTCCTGAAAGACAAGCACTGACTGCAGGCCCACTCGGACCGGTGCTGCTGAGGAAGCAAGGGAAAATGAAAGGAAGAAATAAGGTTTTGACTCCAGGCACTGAAGGCAACTGTCATATTTTTTTTTTCCTCTGACACCCGAGTGGGAGTTGGCTGGGATCTGTCAAGCTTCGAGTTCTCACACATTTAGTAAATATTTAGGTTCTGACTCACCACTGAATCACTCCTGTTATTTTTTTTTTACTCTGTTCAGACAAATGGCTCTGCCACTTAGATAAAACCAACACTCTGAGGTCCTCTCACTTTTTGTATTTTAGCATCTCCTGGTCATGTGTGCCTCTCCTCACAGTACCACCTTCAGGATGGGGAGATGGCATCAGCCCTGGCTGGCAGAGAGACTCAGAGGCACAGTGGTTGCAGGCACCCAAGTTCTTCTCTGACATGAAATCTAAAACTGGCCAAAAGCTCCAGCCATCAGCTGGTGAGACCCCAGCTTCTTAGTGCCTGGTGGGTCACACACCAGCTCCTGCTGCTGCCTGGGAGTCATTTTAGTAGCTGTACTTCTTGTATTGCTATACCGGGGAGAGCTTCTGTGGAAATCAAGAGCACAATTCCCCCCAGAGATGACTGTGATCAGTGTTTTGTATGTACAGACCTCTGCTTTCTTTGCAGGTGGAAGACAGCATGATGGATGTGTATGATTTTGTGTATGAGGAGGTGAGGAGGAACACCTCTAGCTTCAGGAGGCATGAGCTGACAGCCATCCATGAAGCAGTGAGTTGTCTTTTAGCTGCAGGAGAAAACCTTGCCCTGGGGTATCTTCTGAGGGTTTTGGCAGACTGGGGCTGACACATGTGCTCTGTCTTTTGAATGCTGCAATGCCATTTTCCCTCAAGAACTGAGTCCTCCAGCCTGCTATGGAGTCTGCTTCTCCCTTCTTACTCTTCCTTTCTCAGATCTGACCAACCAGATTATCAACAGGAAGAAAGGGTCACCTCTCTGAGCATCACTTTGGTGCAAGATCTGCAAAGCTTCTGCCCTGCAGCTGCCATAGTATTTTCTGTCTCAGCAGCCCCTGTGACTTGCTCCCTATCTGAGTTGTAAGAGTGTCGATATGCAGCTGGTCCAGTAAAGAGGAGGGGGCAGAAATTCCACATAGTCCAGCAGTAGTATTTGCACATGGTTATTCCTATTTATTCTCAAGTTTGTATCTGAGGAGTACTGGAGGCTACATGGCCTCTTACAGAGCTGGAGACTGCTGTCAGGCTCCCAAAAACTGCTACCCAGGATGCTGTTGGCCTGTGTAGCTCAGCAGGTAGGCAAGGGTGGTTACGCAGAGCACAGGGAGGACACTTGCCCCCAAAGCCACAGGAGATGAGTGAGGATGTCCCCCACAGTGAGAAACTCCTGAGTCCCTGCTGAGTAAAGGAGATGCCATTCCCTCGCACAGCAGGGCTTGTTTGGGGAGTGAGTTCATGGCACACACAAGGCTGGATGGAGAGGTCAGCTCTGCTCAGCTGTTTCCAGACACCTCCCACACAGCTCCTTGTATCCTTCTGTGTTAATCATCATAACAAGTACTTAAATCATCATAACAAGTACTTTTCAAAGCTGTTTCTATCTGTGCTTCTGAAAACACAGAAGAAGTCAAATGTTCCTTTTTGCAGTGGTGGTGGTGGCCCTCAGAGCCATGCCCAGGCATGGAAGTGCTTGCTCTCAGGGTTGTGGAGCAGCACTCCCAGGGTCCCATTTGACAAAGAGAACCAGGCACAATGCCTGGCTTCACCAATTGCTTATTTTAGTTGCCACTTGAATTGATGGAGAAGCAATCTTTCTACTCCTGTTTTTATTTTTCCTTCTGCCAGAGCACCAAACTGTCCAGTGCACCACAGCTATAGGAAACCAGCTCCCCGGTACGTGTTTCTGGGTATTCCCTCGGCCCATAACAAACACTGGAAATATGAGTCTGTGGATCCCTGGACTTTCTGGAGCAGCCACTGTGAGCATTAATATGACCACAGAGGAAGGGCTCAGCCCCACTCCCAGGCAGCAGTCCTGGGGGAGCATGAGCAAGTTTGAGGCCAGATCCATCTACCTCCCCTGAATTTAGCCTGCATTGCTGCAGTTGTTGATTCCTATGTGCTTTGCTCCTTGCCACCCTGGTTGGATAGCCCTGCCTGGGACAGCAGGGGCCCATTGCCAGCACCTCCTGCTGCAGCAGCTGGTAGCAAGGGGAGGGCAGCTGGCAAACTTCTCCCTCTCTTGCAGTTCCTTTGCTGTGGGAAGCACTCTCCTTTTGGGGACACAACCAATGTTGAGAACAAGACGTGCCCACCCGACCAAGTGCATGATGAAGGACAGGTAAGGGAAAGGATTCTCCCACACCATAGTGGGGTTGTGCCTCTACTTTCTAGCTATCAAAACCACACTGGTGCTAAAGTGTTAATGAGAATTGTGCTTTTTGATGGTTTAGGGTTGAAACAGGTTGAGATTTGTTTTGTTGGGGTTTTGTTGTTTCAATAACACTGGGCATGGTATGGGAGTAGTGTGTTCAGCTCTGGGGTGCAGCACAGGAAGGACACTGACCTGCTGGAGCAAGTCCAGAGGAGGCCACCAGTAGGATCAGAGAGATAGTGCATCTTTCCTACAAGGAATGGCTGAAAGGATTGCTTCTGTTCATCCTGGAAAAGAGACTGCATGGAGGTGACCAAATTGTGCCTTCTAGAAAAGAAGAAAGATGCAAGAAAGATGGAGAGGGACTTTTTGCAGAAGGATATAATGACAGGACAAGGGGGAATGTCTTGAAACTGACAGTAGTTTTAGAATAAATACTAGGAAAAAATTATTTACTGTGAGGGTGGTGAGGTACTGGCACAAGTTGCCCTGAGAATTTAGCAATTTCCCATCCCTGGCAGTGTTTAAGGCCAGATGGAATGGAGCTCTGAGCAACCTGGTCTAGGGAAAGGTGTCCCTGCCCATGGCTGGGGATTGGAACTGGATGGGATGTTTGAGGTCCCTTCCAACCCAAATCATTCTATGATTCTGTCAATTAGGAGGAAGAGCCCTGGCAGATCAGCAGGTCTTAGACCCACAGATGCAATTTCCTTCACTGCTCTAGAAAGCTTTCCAAATGCTTGTGTTTGCAGCCTGTCACTTCCCTCCAACTTCCTGCTCATCTCCTGTGTTTGCAGAGAATGTGAGATATCACAGGCATGTATCAGAGCACAAAAAAAACTGTTTGACTTTTCTACATGACACTAATTTCTGACACTTAAAATGTGTTCCAGTTAACAGCAAATGTAGAATTTGATGTAATTCCTTTTTCTCCAGAGCATTAAATAGGTATTAAAATGAGAAGCTTATGAAGCAAGGTGATGATGCCCTGCAGTAGCTTCCTCAAGTACTCTTAATTCTAGCTCTTTCAAGTATCTCAGTGAGGCTGCTAGGGAAACCACCAGTGTTAGACTGTTGTGCACTGAAGCTACAACTTCCTACTCTCTGAGCATTATCTATTATACGATTATGTTTCTTCCACCAGAGAAGATAAAACCACCAGCATCAATATATGGTATTTCTAGGAAAAACAAAGCCACGCCGCTGCAGCGATATAAACACGTTGTCAGGTGAAGATGTCAAGTGCTAACAGCACATGTGATGCACAGGTGCACGTCAGCATGCAGGGGCAGCATTTCAAAGCACAGCCTCCAGGAATGTCACATCCCAGGGCAGGGTGGAACTCGGCTCAAAGAGCAGGAAGGGAGAGCAGAATAAAGCTGGGCACCGTATGGGCGACTCATTCCTCCCACTTAGTGGTCTGTTTTCCTTGCTTGGGAGCCGGGGAAGTGAGTGGGAGGATGTCCTTTGTGTAACACAGGAAACCACAGAGTTTGGTGGCCACACTACATTCGCTCCTGGCTTTGAACGCTTTTTCCTCGTTCTGCAAATCCCTTCATCAAGGGCATGCTCTTGCATTTCTGAAATGTCTATCTTGGCTAACACCTCGGGGATTTCTGTGAGGCCATTGGTATGCTTAAGGCTAATGTATATTAATGCTTGCAGCACCTCGCAAAACCAAGCTGTTCATTAGTAACCTTGGGGAATGCATTTGGCATTGGTGGTGTGCTCTGCTTTTTATCTTTCCATTTCCTTCTTTCCATTTTTCAGTGAAAAGAAAAAAGCTTTTGCTTGCCCACATGTAAGCACACATCTCCCACAGTCCAAAATGCATCATACCAATAAAATTGTAGGTGTGTTGTAGTAACAGAAAAGATACCACAGATGTTTGTCTCCGCAAGTTGCAGCAGCAGCAGAAAAAGGGAGAACTGCCCAGCTGTGCAATGCTGCACGCCTGTCTTGCCTCCTGTTCTCACTGAGGCTGTGGAAGTGCTGTTGTGGGGATAAAGCCCTCCACCAAGCTGCTGCTGTGCTGCAAGGGGTATTTGTTTCTCTCTTCCCAGGACTGCCTGCAAGAGATCCAGGACTTTCTGAAGAAGCACATGGACTTTGTCTTCTTGCTCCTGGGCATCACCATTGGCTTCACGGTAACAGTGTCTGTCCTTTCACATTTTGGCCCTGAAAGGCATGATCCAGTGAGGAAAAAGTATTCTAAATTAGCCCCCAGAAGCTAGAATTTTGTGTGATTTTGCATGCTGGCAGCAGAGAAACAAACAGTGATGGACTCCATGGAAATTGGGAAAGGGTCAAGAATCTGGCTAGGTTGATAGGTGAGGGGTTTTCCTGCAGGAAGATGCTTGCTGCACAGTTTTTGTGCCCTAACAAGGCATGGCATCTGGGAGTGAGCAGCACTCAGGCCTGCCTGTGTGACTCCTCCTGTGAGTGAGAGACCATGTCACCTCGCTGGGGGCTTGTGGATTATGTAGGAAGCCAGCAGCAATGGTAGAAAAGGAGATGCAGTAAAGCCTTCATATTTTAGGAAACTTGCTACCTCCTAGATCAGCCTGGGAAGCTGCTTGTGCAGGAAGAGCTGGAAGGTCTTGGAAAGCTGCTGAGCACCAGCAGTGGAGCTGGAGAGGTGTGCAGAAGGGGAAGGTCTCATCCTATTAATGACCACTATGAATCTGATGAGGGTCATCTCAGGCAACGTGTGGGTAAATCACAGGCTTGTAAGGAGCAGGCTTGCAAAGGAGAGGGAAAGAGGGTGTCATCTGGGTTCCCAGGTTCTGTCTTTGAAGGAGTAACATGCAGAGGAGGGGTGAAATAATATTCAGATGATGGCTCATGTAGAAAGGCTCTGCAGTTAATTTTGGGGAGAACAAAAGAGAAGGTTAAATGCTGCAAGAGAAGCATGTCTTTCAGTGGTGAGGGAGCTCTGGGGCTGCATGGGGGTGGTCTCTTTGGAGATGGAGAGAGCCCCTAATTAAAACCAGCCTTCTTGTTTGCCCACCCACTGCTTGGCAGAGGTGTATCACTGTAACTACCTGTACACAAGGACTTTGAACGTGTGGTGATGCACACCAGAGAACAGCATGTGCCAGGAGACTCCTTTCTCCACCATAAAGGCAGGTTTGATCTGCTGTGATATCTCCATGCTGCTCCCCAGCTAGGATGACCTTTCTTGATTGAAAGTGTATTTGGAGATTGTTTTATGCCTTGTGTCCACCTTGGCACAATTATGGATTAAAAGATTCTTCCCAATCTAAATAAAACCCAGAGGAACAAATTATTTGTATATTATACTGCTAGCAGTAAATTAGGAAAACCATTAGGCATTGCTATGGAGGTGTAAATGTAAAGTCATGTGTGAATATTTGGTGTCACTTTCCAATTTTTCTCAAGTATAGGGAGAATTTCACTGCAGCTATATTCAGATAAAAGCGGGAGCATTTTTATAATAGATATACTTTTTTCACAGCTTGATGCTATAGCCAGATAAGGCAGCTGTCTTTGAAGCCTGTGCTAGAGGAAATCTCTCAGCACAGTTCACTATTGTGATGGCAGGATGCAAAGGAAGCACATAAAGAGGGCTATAGCTGCTCTGATGTCACTGTCCCTCAGTCAACAATGTACACACACCCCCAGATCAAGCTGCAAGCAAAGGCATTAGCACATTAGGGCATACTTGAAGAAAGAGCACATTGTTACAGCCCTCATTATCCTTCCCACAGCAGCCTTACCTTGGATTTGTTACTTGTGTTAATCCTGATGTGTGATATGCCAGGCAGAATATTACAATAGAGAGGAAGTACACTGTCCTCTGCATTCATAACTGTTTGGGGTTGGTTTAGGTGTTTTTCTGTTTGTTTTGTTGGGTTTTTTTCTTCAAATAAGACATGGGTTGTGGTCTTTTCTTCCTATGGTATCTTTTCAAAGGGAAAATTATGAGGGAGGTATGTTTGTTTGCATAGAGGAATGTTCTGTGGCAGGAATTAAATCTGAATTTCCTGGTTTCATATTATTTCTTGGTATTTTTAGGGCCAGGTTTGAGCTGTGCTATACTAATTCCAATCAGATGTTTTAACCATGTGTTGCTTTTTTTTTAAACTTCCATGTCAGAAATGTTGTTCAGCACTTCACTGAAAACCAGGTCTCCTCAGAAAAATGTGACAACAGGCAATATTTATGATTGCTTATTTGCACAGATGGAGCATCATAATCAGTTACACACATAATTGAATGCCTATCTCATTTATTTCCTTTTAGGTTTATGGGATGTTCCTAACTTCATTCCTCTGGTTCTCCATCCACTTCAGCAGCAACCTGTATCGGAAAGGCAAATACATCCTGAGAGAGAAGTAGAAACCTGATGCCTGGGCATCCCTAACAGGCAGAGCCAGCTCTTGGCACAGGAAGATTCTGAAGTTACCCACAAAATGCCATGGGAAGGTATTTCGTGGGGTCAGGTGGTGGGATGTGTGTCACACATTTCCCTTTCCTGCACTACTACTGAGCTCAGAGATGCAGATTCCCTCAATGGGAGACGTACGGGCTGTGGCTCCACAAGAAGGACACAAAGAGTTCTTTACAACCAAATGGAGAGAAAAACCCAGCAAAAATCACAGCATTACACCAAACTTCTCTCGTGCTGTCATCTGAGCAGATTCCTGTGACCCCCAAAGATGCAATGTTTTTAGGAAGATGGCTTTGGATAGCAGCCCAGGATCAATGTTGCACTATCAGTAAATAAATGACAGGAAGTGTGTCACCACTGATGGGAAATGTGCTCTCCCAGCCTGGACACGTGCAATGATTAACTTTGGGCATGTTTCTGATCATGCTGGGGTACACAGGCATCCAATGACTGTCAGCTAGTTTTCCCATTTTCAAATGCTGCCAAATTTATAGAACTTTTGGTAGAGATCAGGACAAAATGTCAGAAAGTAGTGAATGAGCTTTGAAACAACTGACCAACAGAAGGACATATTTCTGTTATTCCTCCTTGCTAATGTAATACAACTTAGTCAGCCTCCTAAATCTTGATGCCACACTGATTTCACAGGGGCTTGTTAAGCCACACCTCTGTCTAATTCTGGGCTCCTTTATTTAGGAAGGATGTTGGGATGCTCAAACACAGAGAAGGGCCAGAAGGCTGGTGAGGGGTCTAGAACACAAACCCTGTGAAGAGCAGCTGAGGGAGCTGGGGTTATTTAGCCTGGAAAAAAGGAGTCTCGGGGTGACCTTATTACTCTCTACAACTGCCTGAAAGGAGGGTGTAGCCAGGTGGTGGTTGGTCTCTTCTCCCAGGCAGCTAGTGACAGGATGAGAGGACACAGTCTTAAGCTGTGCCAGGGGAAGTTTAGC
Source organism: Vidua macroura (assembly GCF_024509145.1). NCBI lineage: Eukaryota > Metazoa > Chordata > Aves > Passeriformes > Viduidae > Vidua > Vidua macroura. The sequence goes on along the minus strand of NC_071576.1, from coordinate 45,297,315 downwards.
TTAACATTAGAGAAAAATTCTTCACAGAAGAAGAGATTGGGCATTGGAATGGGCTGCCCAGGGAGGTGGTAGAGTCACTGTCCCTGGAGGTGTTTAAAAAAAGACTGGACATGTCACTCAGTGGCATGGTTTAGTTGATAAAATGGTGTTAGGTCATAGGTTGAACTTGGTGATCTCCAAGGTCTTTTCCAGCCTGGCTGATTGCGTGATTCTGTAACTTCTGGCCCCAGCTCTATGTTTATCAGGCTTTGCTAACCTACTGTGCTCTTGTGGTGAAAGGACTTTGATATTACACACACAAACAGAAGCTTAAATCTATAAGAGAACAGGACTGATCTCCAGCCAGGTCAAACAATACAATGTCCAACTCCACATCCTTTTTAAATCACTTTATGAATAATAAACAATTTGTAAAAGGCTGTCAGTCTAGCTGAAACAACAGTTCCCTGGCATGCTGTGCCCTCATATTGAGGAGACAGAGCAGCTTCTGAGCTGAAACCCATCATTGCAATATATGTAGCACCTGCTGTAAATTATATGGCTGTGTAAAATATCTGTTGAGCCAGCAACAGCTTTCACTTCTCTCATACATAGTGGCTTTTAGGCATGAAATATTGTAAGTAGCAATTGTTTACTGAGATACACATGGACAACCCTGTGCTGATGTCCAGGACGAGTCCTGGCCCTCTGGCAGGGGCTGCTTCATGTACAAGAACAGCAGTACAGCCCACAGCATCTGGCTGGCATTTTATTCTGGGCTGCAAATACCTTGCATTGGAAAGAGTTGTGTTGTGGAGGGCTGTCACTTCTCATTCCATGCCCTTGGAACCAGCAGAGCTTCACTGTTGACTTCACTAGAAGCAGGATGAAGTTCAAACTGCCCCAGTGTATATTCAAGCTACCTCCTGGCAGTCACCACACCTCAGTCTGGCAGGGAATTGGGTATGATATGCACTTCCCAGCTTATGCACTTTCTAGTGGGGAAGTATTCACTTATACATGTATATGTATCATCACATATATTGATCTCTGGAAAGAGACAATCTCCCTTGTGAGCTCCAGCTGCTACTCTCAGGCCACTGCTATTGTTATTGCTCAGGCCAGCTGGCAGCTCATGTGACTCATGTTTGCTTCAATAAAGATAAATTTCTTGCAAAAGGCCATAATTCCTCCTCTTTTTTGTGCCATGCATGAAGTTGCCAGCATTTCTTGGGGGTTTACGTCATGGGGGAACTCAGTAATTCTTTCAGTGCTGGGAAGAGATACTCTCCAGGCAGCTTGTGCTTGTCTGTCCCAGCAGTGTGCTGGAGGGAGAGGATGGCCTTGGCCCTTTGGAGGAAAAAGAGCAGCTCATCAACCCCAACCCACCCACCCTCAGCCAGCTGGTGGGCCAGCAGGCTGGTGCCTCTCAGGGAGTAATGCAAGCAGAGGCAGGGAAAATGCTTAAGGACATGTTTAAGCTGTAACAACCGGAGTATTTCTATAGAAGAAATATCTATGGTTTCACTTTTTTAAGGATTATGTAGTCAGGTCTTGCACACTGCAAAAAACATCATGGACAAATTGGTGGAGTCAGTGTCATCAGTGTGGGTTACCTGCTCAAGCCTCCTCAATGGCTACAAAAAAATCTCTGTAAAAGCATCACCACCAGGACTGCTGAAGCTTTAGGTGCTCTGTCTTCCCAGGTCAGTTTTTAATGTAAAGGCATAGCTGTGAACAGGACTACCATATATATGATGAAGGTATCTGCTTTTCTGCTGCTGAAAATTACAGAGGGATATCATTGCAGGGTGGCAGGAGCCCCTGCTGCTACACAGAACACAAGCTCTGGGAGAAGAGTGTGTCCAGCCACTGGCCATCTTGTGAGCTTTATTCCCATTTCACTGGCTGCTGGAGCTCCCCTGCAAGGAGCAGCACCTTCAGCAAGGAGGTGACAGAGCCATGCCCAGTTGGACACACTCTTCTTCCAGAGTTTTGTGTGTAGCAGCAGGGATGTGATGGCATCCCACTGTGATTTTCAGAAGCAGAAAAGCAGATACCTTCAGCTCCTTGATTTTTAGAAACCTGTTACAGAAAGTGCAGTGTTAACATTTTGTTCACAGTTGTAGAAGTGGCAGCACTGAGGGATGGCTGGATGGAACATGTGGGGTGGGTGAGTGTTAAACAGTGTTTTTACACCTCTGCCAACAAAAAATCCCTGTCCTACAATGAATGTTTTTGCACTTACTAGTCCCTAATTTTCTGCTGGCTAGGGGCAAATTACAGCTCTTGTGTGACCAGAGAAAAACCCCAGGAACTTATTGATAAGTGGTGCCAAGATTTACACAGTGTTGAGAAGAGTGTGAGTGTTGCTTTTTTTTTCTTTTCTCCTCTCTCCGACTTCCTTGTTTTCGCCCGGTTACAGTTTCCCGGAGCACTGGCCAGGCGCTTCCGGGAACCGCCGGAGAGAGAGAGAGGCAACAAACACCTTTGTGGGTTCGTCTGATACGGACAGAGTTGTTTAGAGAGCGCGAGCAAGACCGGGATAAAGAGACTCAAGAGATTGGACACTTGTTGTGCAGTCCAAAGTAGGTTGTATTTGCCCGATCGCCGCATGTACAAGTGACCCCGATCTGGGGTCCAGACAAAGGTTTTATAGGGAAAATACGAGATAAGGTGAGGCCAATAGAACAATGCCCAGTGTGAATACATTATAGGTAAAATCCAATGGGAATAACTGTGGCGTGGGTTTTCGCTCTCCCCGGCTGCACGCAGCTCTTGGGAGCCCGGCTGTGGCATAGCTTCCACGTGCTGCCAGGGTTTGCTGCCGCAGGTTCCCGGACATGGCTCCGTGTCTCGGGCGCATGGGCTGGCCAGCCTCTGTTACTATGCGCTAGGGGTCTGGTAAAGAGGTAAGGAATTTGTCCATTTACTCCATGCTTGGCAGGAACGGTTTATTGGTCACGTGGCGCGGTTCGATGGAAAGACGCGACTGCTCCCGTCACTCGCATGGGAGAAAATGGCGTCTGACTGCCGGCGGGATAGGGTTTTATGGAGGGGTGGGGCGAGAGGATCCACGGCCTGCCGCCCAATAGGGGCGGCTGCCGTGGTGGTGACGCCAGCAACAGCAACCAACCAGAGAACCCCGCAGGGGCGGGCACTGAGCCTCGGGCTGAGCGGGATCGTGTGGCTTGGGGTGGCCAGCACGGGGTTTCCCGGGGCCGGACGGCAGGGTGGTTACAGGAGCGGCACAGGGGGAAGACCTGGCAGCAGGCAGCGTGGGGCCAGAAACCACGGGGGGGAACAACACGGGGGAAATAAGAACTTGACTTATTTTAACATAAATTAAAAACCCTAATCTAAACTCAAACTCCAGGATGTAACATCTCCCCGCTTAATAAAATATAAAAAGAAAGCAGTGGTGTTGATTCAGTCTCTCAAGCGGTGGCCTCTTCTCCTAGCTTCTTCTGTTGCTGCAACTGAGGTGACTGCTACGCAGGTGGAGAGGGCCTGGAGATGGTGCTGGGGCTGGTTCTTCTCAGGGTGTTTAGGGATAGGGAAACTGGGACAACTTTATTACAAACATAGGAACTGGGGGTATAACTGGGCTGAGGTAGTTGTAAGGGAAGCATTGGTTAGGAAGAGGTAGAATCTTTTCCTTCCTTGTGGCGTCTGCGATTGGATGCAACCCCTAGGTTGGTGGGATCACAGGTTGCATCCACTGGCACCGTATCACTCCGACTCACTGACTGCTCTGCTGTGTAAGGTTTAACATGCCTCCTGGGGATCCACTTGACTCCTGAAGGCGTAGACACGCAGGCGTATCCCCGTCCCCAAGTCAAAAGTGGAAATGGACCCTGGATTTCTTTAGAGTCCGGATCCCTCACTAACACTGGAGGCTGCTCCTCTGGCTGGAGCTCCTGATGTTGTTTGAAATGTCTCAGGGCTGGCGGTTCTGGTCTGTCAAAGGAACAGTTCAGGAAATTGATGGTAAACAATGCTTTGCAGAGCCTCTCGTGCAGTGACAGTACTCGCACATCCTTTCGCTGTTTTTGAGGACTTGCTTTAGAGTCTGGTGGGTTCTCTCTATTATGGCCTGGCCGGTGGGGGAGTGGGGAATCCCGGTCTTATGCTGAACCCCCCAATCTTGCAGGAAGCTACGGAACACCTTGGAAGTATAGGCTGGACCATTGTCTGTTTTAATTATGGTTGGGACCCCTAAGGTGGCAAAGGCCTGGACAAGATGTTTCCTGACATCTGTGGCCCTTTCCCCTATGTGTGCTGAAGCAAAAACTCCCCCCAAGAAGGTGTCCACAGTTACATGGACATTTTTGAGCTTACCGAACTCAGGGACCTTGGTGACATCCATTTGCCACACCTCACAACTGCGGAGACCTCTGGGATTCACACCTGCTCCCAGTGTTGGTAAAGCTGCCTCCTGACAGTTGGGGCATGAGGCCACAATTTCCCTGGCTTGGTCACGCCGCAGATTAAACTGGCGTACCAGCCCCGGGGCATTCTGATGGAACTGCTGGTGGCTCAGCCTGGCCTGCTCGACTATGCTCGGCTGGCCTCCTAGGTGTACAGGGGCTGCCAAGGCGTCTGCTCTGCGGTTTCCCTTGGCAATAAAGCCTGGGAGATCCGTGTGTGATCTCACATGTACCACATAAAAGGGATGCTCACGGTTAGAAACCAGGTGTACTAATTTTGAGAGCAACCCAAAGATGACCTGATTTGGCACCTCTTTTACAACTGCATGTTCAGCTCTAGACACTGCTCCAGCTACGTATGCCGAATCTGTTACCAAATTAAACGGTTGTTCAAACCTCTCAAAAGCTCTCACTACAGCATCCAACTCAGCCACCTGTGGGGAACCTTCTACTACCTTAATATCTGATTCCCACACTTGAGTCTCTGGGTCCCTCCAAGTCACCACTGACTTGTGGGACTTCCCTGACCCATCCGTGAATACTGTTAGTGCTCGGAGGGGTTTTTTGCTCTGTAATTCTTTGGGTAACAATTTGAATTCAGTATTGAACAAATAATGGCCAGGATGTCCGATCTTAATTTGGCCTGAGAAGCTGTCTAGAGCGAACTGTAAGTTCCCATTCTGCCTTAGCAGGTGTTCAAAAGCCTCTTTGGTCATCCTCCCCATGGATGTTTTGATGGGGAGATGGATACATGTAAAGTCACAGCCAGCTAGTACTTGCAGATGAGCCCTGGCCCATATTATGAGCTGCGCCATCAGCTCCTGTGGCCTGGTGATACTCTTGGACTGCCTGTGGCCAAGGAACACCCACTCTATTATTAAGAGGGGGTCCTGTTGACCCTTGTCCCACTGAAATATCACACCATACAAATGGGGCAACTCACCCAAGACGAATCGGAAAGGCAGCCCTGGTTGGCAACGGTGGGCCTGCCTGCTCATGATGGCTTTCTGGACCTTCTCGAGCACTGCTCTGGCCTCTTGGGTCAGGACTCTTGGGGAACCTAAACCCTCATCCCCCTCCCTTTCTGCTAACAAATCAAAGAGGGGGGATAATTCCCCCGTAGTGAGTCCTAGCCATGGCCTGATCCAATTTAATGACCTGCACAGGCGCTGGAGATCATTCAGCGTCTTGGGGTTATCATTTATCTGTATCTGTTGGGGTCTGATCGTCCGGTTGTTAATTTCCAAGCCCAGATACTTCCAGGGTGGCAGCAATTGTACCTTTTCTTTCTGTAACTCAAATCCAGCCACCGACAAGGCCCTAACAGTGTCCTCCAGTGCTACTTGCAGGATCTCGCTGTCAGGGGCACAAATCAGCACATCATCCATGTAATGATAGAAAATACAGGATGTCCACTTGGCATGCATTGGGGATAGAACCCTAGCGACATACCACTGGCATATAGTAGGGGAACATTTAAAACCCTGTGGTAGTACCGTCCAGTGGTAGCGCTTCATTGGGGCTTCTCTGTTGATGGAAGGCACAGAGAATGCGAAACGGGGAGTATCATCCGGATGGAGTGGGATTTGGAAGAAACAATCTTTAATGTCAATTACAGCCAAATTGTAATTCTGGGGTAGCATAGATGGAGATGGCATACCCGGTTGGAGGGAGCCCATATCTTGCACTGCCTCATTAATTTTTCTCAAATCGTGGAGGAGTCGCCACTTGTCTCTCCCCGTTTTTTTTATTACAAACACAGGAGAGTTCCAGGGGCTGTTTGTTTCTACAAGGTGTCCTTTTTCTAACTCTTTGTTAACTAATTTTGTGAGCGCCTGCAGCTTTTGCTTACTCAGCGGCCACTGCTCCACCCAGATGGACTTATCTGTGAGCCATGTTACTTTCTGTGTGGGGCGCTCTTCAGTGGCCGCACCAAAAAATGCTGGGGGACCAGAAATTCCAATTTGGCTCCCCACTGCGGCATGGTATCCCTCCCCCATAATGTAAATTTGCAGTCGATCACGAACGGACGCACTGAGGCCAGCAGCCCATTCAGACCCTGAATTTGGACAATGTTTTTGGATTGTCTTGCCGGCTGTGGCCCGCCTAGTCCTAAGACTGGTGTGGCCACGCTTTGCAGCTCCCAGTGTGATGGCCACTTGTGTGGTGGGATGATTGTCATGTCTGCCCCTGTGTCCAACATCCCCTGTAGGTGTACAGATCGCCCCTCGCATTTGAGTTTGCACCATATGAGGGGTTTTTCCTCTCCCAACTTCCCAGCATAAAACACAGAGAGCTCCAGGTCATTGCACAGAGCACAAGGAATGGGAATTGCTTGTGCAATTACCTGGCCCTTAGGCAGGAAGAGGTGGGGATGGACACAGCGTGCTGCGAGATAGAAGAGCCTCGGATTGAGGGTGGAGATTACCGGAGGGACTTCTATCTCCAGTGGAGTGCTCTTTGTGTCCCCAACAACGAGGTACTTGCAATTTAAGAGATCTTCCTTTTTCCTGGTCTCACAGCGGCAGATGTGCGATAGAAGCTCTGCATCTGCTATGAAAAACTGCCAGTCCTGGGAACGGAAATGAACAGAGTTAGTGAGTCGGAGTTGATAAGGCTCCCGGTTGTCACAAGTTGAGAGGCAGCCGCTTACTGATGGTACTAGATGGTACATTGTGGCTCCTCTTGCAGCACCGTGACTTGCCTCATTTTTGTCTGAATGCGCGGCAAGTGCGCGTTCATGGGTCAGTTTTTTTGGACCGCGGGGTTCCCATCCCCCCTCCCCCCTCCCGCAACTCTGGGTAGCGCAGTCCCTAGAAGTGGGCATTGAGCCTGGAAGTGTCCCTCCTGATGGCAATGGTAACACCGGCGTGTGGATGGAAGTCGCTTCAGTGCTGGGTTCCTCGAAGGAGCAGCGGCCGAGGCAACTTGCTTGTCCTTTTTCTTTGGGGCCTTCTCCTCATCCATCAGGTGCGCCTTCAGTGTGCATTCCTCGATGATCTGGCTGAGGGTTGGCGGTGGTGAGGCCGGCATTGACATGATGACTCTTTTGCACATGGCGTTGGCATTCATGTGCACCACTTCTAGGATCATTCCTTCCCGGCGTTCCGGTACTTCTATGCGTCTCTCCACAGCTGCCCGGACCCGATCTACAAAATCTAACATAGGCTCCCCCACGGCTTGCTTGACTGCCGTGTAGGGTATCCCCGGATCCCTGGCGGGCATGCCCAGGAACGCACGCTCTGCTGCACTCCTGGACATGTCCAACACTGCTGTGGGAATTCCCCAAGCTTGCAGTCGCCCCTCACTCCATTCTCCCTCGCCCACAAGATGGTCTAGGGTGATTTGCTCTTCCGCGAAATCCAGGCCATAAGGCCCCTCGTGGATTTCGGGAAGCAGGTCTGCCGCTAGCCTTTTCCACCTCCTCTCCCACAGGTCGTATTCAGAAGGGAGAAGCAGGCAGTTGAATAGAAGCTTAAGGTCAGCCGGCACTACAGTTTTAGATGTTAAAGTGGCTTTTAGAATCCCTTTAAAAAAAGGACTCTTTCTGCCAAATTTTTGCAATGTCTTGCAGACCTCTTTGACTGAATCGTAGGAGAGGGGTGTCCACGCAGGGTTTTCCCCTCCCCTTGTGTAGGGGACTGGAGTGTGGATCGACTGCTCAACCTCATGGACTGGGCTCCGTTGCACACCCCCTCCTCCCCGTCCCCCCCCTCCCCCCTCCCCAGGTCTCCGAGGAGCGGGAGGACGCGGGGGCGGAGCACGAGGGAGAGGACAGACAGGGCGGGGAGAATCCTCCTCCTCGGAAGGTGGGAAGGAGGCTACTGAGCCCTCCCGGGTGGGAGAGGGCGGGGCTGCTGATGCGGCAGGTAGAACATGCAATGAGGGAACGCCTACGCCTACCGGAGGAGGGACAGGGGGAGGGGTGGTAACCCGATGCCTTGAGTGGGCAGTGCCCGCGCCCACCGGGAAGCAGGAGGGGGTGGGGTCATAGGAAACAAAGGGAAGAAAGGGATTGTGGGAAGGGGAAGCCTTGCCATGTGGCCGCCCTCCATCTTGGGAAGACAAAGAGATCGACCACGAGGCATCGGCCTCCTCAGGGGGACAAAGAAAGGGGTTTAAAGAAACAGAACTGCGCGGGGTAGCGCCGAAACTGGGATTTTCAACTGGGAAAAAGGGATTGGAAGGAGGGTTTAGGGTCGTGGCCTCAGCGAATCGACCGATCTCGCTAAGGCGGGGACGCTGGGGTGTCTTGGGGGAGCCAGGAGCACAGTCCACGTTTGTGGAGCTGCCCTGCATCTCAGATCGACGGGGTGCCCCGCCTCACCCACCCGGGTTAGGGGAAGAAGGGGTAGGAGAAGGGGATGGGGAAACAGATTCAGAGGGAGTAACAGATTTTCTGGATGGTTCTTTCCTTTCCCCAACCGAGTTTCGCGCGGGGTCTGATTTTACTACATCTGAGATCAACAAATGGAATTTAGAGAAGCAGTCTTCTATGGAGGGATCCCTACCGATCCCCTCTGCTAGCCTTTTTCCCACTTGCTCCCAAAATTCTGTTTTGCGTGGGTCCTCGGTAGACAGACGGGGGAAAGCAAGGAACAGCCACTGGACAAATTTCTTCACTCAATTTTTTGGGTAGGGGCCTTTCACCGAAAGGATTTCCTTAACTTGGGAATAAAATTCCTTTTGTTGGGCAGATAGCACGGTCCCCATGCTTCTTCCACCCAGACCACCTCACCCCTGGGGCAGTAAAAAAGAAAAAAAAAGCAAAAAAACGCAGGCGACTCCAGCGGCTGCCGTTTGTGCTGCACGCCGCACGTCCCAACCTCAGGAACATGGCCAGCCCTCCCCGTATTAGCTGGACACGTTTCCACGACTAATACTTACCAGACTGAAGTCTCTGCAAAGGAAAGCTGCCACCAGGGTAAGGGAGTCCCGAGAAGTGTCCTTTCTGCTGCCCTCTTGGCTGCGAAAGTTTGCACTTCCTGTCCCATGCAGGGCACACTGTCTGGTCCCCCGTGGGCGACGGAGACTTCACTGATGTACTTTGGAGAGCCGCAGCTCTCGGTTTCCGTCCGGCACGGAGCGGTGACCCGGCGCAGACTGCTGCCCGCTCTGGCTTGGCGGCGGCGCTCCCCCCTTGGCGGCGGCGCGGCCCCTGGCCAGCAGCGGCGGCTCCCGGTGCTGTTCCTGGAGCTCCGCGGTGAACCTCCGTCCACGCAATCAGCTGAGCGCTGGCCTCGGCCCCACATTGGGTGCCAATTGCGGCGTGGGTTTTCGCTCTCCCCGGCTGCACACAGCTCTTGGGAGCCCGGCTGTGGCGTAGCTTCCACGTGTTGCCGGGGTTTGCTGCCGCGGGTTCCCAGACACGGCTCCGTGTCTCAGACGCGTGGGCTGTCCAGCCTCTGTTACCGTGCGCTAGGGGTCCGGTAAAGAGGTAAGGAATTTGTCCATTTACTCTGTGCTTGGCAGGAACGGTTTATTGGTCACGTGGCGCGGTTCGATGGAAAGACGCGACCGCTCCTGTCACTCGCATGGGAGAAAATGGCGCCTGGGTGCCAGCGGGATAGGGTTTTATGGAGGGGCGGGGTGAGAGGATCCACGGCCTGCCGCCCAATAGGGGCGGCTGCCGTGGCGGTGATGTCAGCAACAGCGACCAACCAGAGAACCCCGCAGGGGCGGGCACCGAGCCTCGGGCTGAGCGGGATCGTGTGGCTTGGGGTGGCCAGCACGGGGTTTCCTGGGGCGGGACGGCAGGGTGGTTACAGGAGCAGCACAGGGGGAAGACCTGGCAGCAGGCAGCATGGGGCCAGAAACCGCGGGGGGGAACAACACGGGGGAAACGCGGGATTACAGAACTTGACTTATTTTAACATAAATTAAAAACCCTAATCTAAACCCAAACTCCAGGATGCAACAAATAACTCCAGGGGGGAGGATGAATACATGTAAAAATACAGAATAGAAACTCCAGCTTTAGGTTTAGGAAATAGAAACTTCCATCTCAAATTCACAAAGCCTTTTTGCTCCGTTTGCGTAGCTGCACACTGCAACATCTCCCTCTTTTTTGTTTCATAAAATGAACGGAGCTTTGGGGGAAGGAGAAACTGCGGCTATCAAACTGCAGTGTTGTTTTGTTTTCCATCTTCCCACCATTCTCCTCCCGTGGTGTCAGCAGCAACCACAACAGGTGCGGAGGCTGCAAACTTGGAGGAAGCAATGCTAAAAATGATTCGCTTGAAAATCCCAAATAATATCAAAACTAAAAAGATTGCAACTACAAAATAACAAATGTCCTTTAGAAGGGACAATACCCACCCAGAAAGATCCCAGCCCTTAAACATGCCCTTGAACCAGTCCTCATTCTCCTGCTTCACGCTGCCAATGAGGTTTCTCATCTCCCGGATGGACGATTGAACACTTTGGCCTTTTGATGACAAGTTAAAGCAACACAATCCCTCAAATTCTTTGCATCCATGCCCATGTGCCAACAGCAGGAAATCGATAGCTGCCCTGTTTTGCAGGGTGACTTTCCTGGTAATTTCCTCGTCTGCAAGCAGGTCACTCAAGGCTGCTGATGTTAAACTTGCCTGCTTCGTCACCCAGCATTCCAAATTGCCTAATTCACTCAATGCTTTGGCTGCTGCTACCCATGGTAGGAACACAGAGACGGCAACCCTTTTCGATTTTGCCCTATGGTAAATTTCGGCATCACAATGTTCATCAAATTGACTTGCACTCCGTTTAGTAAATTTTGTTTCACTTTTCGTTTGCCCGATTGGAATTTGAGTCATGTTGGGGGAAGCAAGGGAAAGGCGCCCCAGAGTGCATGGACCTCCAACCAGACGAGAAGGGATTCCTGGATATGCTCTATCCCCACAGATGAAAAACATTCCCTTTTCCAGCTTGTGGGGATAGAAATCCGTGGTGCTAGGGACCTCTAAAACAGCAACAGCTGTGCACCATTGGCTTGCTCTGAATTCCATCTTGTATTGTCTGACCTGTGCATATAGTTTTATTTCGTTACCTGGTGAAAAATTAAATTGAACGCAAAGTTCAGCTTTTGTGGAGCCCAGTAGTTCTAATTCCTGGGGCTCCCCATCAGCAGCAGGCAAGTTTAGAACAAACTTTCGCCACAGGAGCAGGGGATTCTGAACAGGTATTTTAACACGTTCTACAACATCCTTGTGCTTGTAGAACTCTGCCCAGATATTCGGGGGATTGTTTTCATTCAACTCAGTTTGCAAATGAATCAAAGACTTTGGAAATTCTTGCCCCTTGCTTGGAATCCCTACCAGGCATGTGGACATTGTATTTTCTGCTGAGGCAGTGGCTAAACACAGGTGTTCTTGTTTCAAGGCTTGGGCAAGGGTGACCCACACATTTTTTCGTGGTTGAGGGACGATCCATGCGTCCCCTGTGGACAGGTAGAAAGTCATTGTCTGGAGCCAAACGAGGAGCAGGAACGTAGAAATTGACATCCTACTAATCTGAAAGAAAAATGAAATCATACCACAGGGTAAACTAACTATAAAAATTCTGCCAGTATAAAGGAAAAACAGGAATTAGGGTTCTCTTCCTCCCTTGCGGCGTTTCCTGTTTGACGCAATGGTGTCATCTGTGGGATCTTCTGAAGCATCAGGGGGGTTACTCTGTGTTGGACTCCCTCCCCGTCCAGGAGTGTAGGGTTTGACCCATTTCTTAGGAATCCACCTGAGACCGGAGGGTGTGGACATGCACGTATACCCCCATCCCCAAGTGATGAGCTGGTGTGGACCCTGGATTTCTCCAGAGTCTGGATCCCTAATTAGCACTGGAGGTCTCTCGTCAGGCTTGAGCTGTGGATGTTGTTTAAAATGTCGCAGGACTGGCGGCTCAGGACTATCAAAAGAACAATTTAAAAAGTTAATAGTAAAAAGAGCTTTACAGAGCCTGAGTTGTGGAGAAACAACTTGGATATCTCCCCGCTGGCGAAGGAGGACTTTTTTCAAGGTCTGATGTGTTCTATCTACAGCCTGGCCTGTGGGGCAGTGTGGAATTCCAGTCCGATGATTCACCCCCCATTCCTGTAAAAACTCACCGAACGCCTTTGAAATATAAGCTGGGCCATTATCAGTTTTGATAGTGGTGGGGACCCCCAAGGTCGTGAATGCTTGCATGAGGTGTTTTTTTGCATCTGCAGCCTTTTGTCCTCCGTGGGCCGAGGCAAAAACTGCTCCGGAGAAGGTGTCTACTGAAACATGGACATGTTGAAATCTCCCAAACTCCGGAATGTGAGTAATGTCAGTTTGCCACAATTCACAACTGCGGAGTCCCCTTGGGTTCACTCCCGAACTCAGGGCTGGTAAAGTGGACTCCTGACACTTGGGGCAAGCAGCCACAATTGCTTTGGCTTGGTCACGCCGCAGGTTGAATTGGCGGACCAGACCTGGTGCATTCTGATGGAACAATTGATGGCTTAGTTTAGCCTGTTCTAAAATGTTTGGCTGGCCAGCTAGCTGTACAGGAGCGGCCAAAGCATCTGCCCTGCGGTTGCCTTCTGCGATAAAACCTGGGCGGTCAGTGTGTGATCGCACGTGCATTATGAAAAAAGGCTGCTCTCAGTAGGAAACTAGATGGATCAATTTCAAGAGTAAACTAAATATTGCTGGATTGGAAACTTCCTTGAGCACTGCATGTTCTGCTCTGGACACAACACCTGCTACATATGCTGAATCTGTAACTATGTTAATTGGTTCTGAAAACCTCTCAAAGGCCCTGACTACAGCGTCCAGCTCAGCAACTTGTGGGGAACCTTCTACAACCTTTACATCAGCTTCCCACTGCTGAGTCTGGGGGTCCTTCCATGTGATCACCGACTTGTGGGACCCTCCTGACGCATCGGTAAAAATGGTCAATGCCTTCAGTGGCTCACTGCTCTGAATGCTTTTTGGAATCAATTCAAACTGTATTTCAAACAGTCTGTGACCTGGATGGTTAATGGAAATTTGTCCGGTATAGCTGCCTAAGGAAAACTGTAAGTTTTCATTTATCTGGAGCAGGTACTCAAGTGTTTCCTTTGAGAGTCTCCCCGTAGATATTCTAATAGGGAGATGAATGCACATGAAATCACACCCTGCCAACACCCGCAGGCGAGCCCTGGCCCTCATGATCAGCTGGGCCATCAACTCTTGTGGCTTGGTGATACTTTTGGACAACTGATGACCCAGGAACACCCACTTTATGATTAAGAGAGGATCCTTTTGGTCTGTGTCCCACTGGAAAATCAACCCATGCAGGTGTGGCAACTTACCAAGGATGATAAATCGAAAGGGCAGGCCCTCGCGGCATCTGTGGGCCTGTCTGTCTGCCAGGGTGGACTGAATTCTCTCCAAGGCAACCCTGGCCTCTTGGGTCAGAGCTCTCGGGGAGTCTAACTCTTCTCCCCCTTTCAATAAACTGAAAATGGGGGATAAATCTCCCGTGGTGAGCCCCAACCAGGGTCTGACCCAGTTCAAAGACTCACACAACTGGTGGAGGTCCCGTAGTGTCTTTGGGTTGTCATTTATCATTGGCCTTTGGGGCGTGATGGTCCTGTTGCTAATGTCAAGGCCCAGATATTTCCAAGGCGGCAGGTGTTGCACCTTTTCCTTCTGCAATTCAAATCCAACCTCTGACAAGGCTGTGATTGTGTCCTCCAATGCCTCTGCAAGTACACTGTCACTGTTAGCACAGACAAGGACATCATCCATGTAATGATAAAAAATGCAGTCTTCCCACTTGGCACGCACTGGAGATAGAACTTTGTCAACGTACCACTGGCAAATGGTAGGAGAGCATTTGAGGCCCTGAGGTAGGACTTTCCAGTGGTAGCGTTTCATGGGAGCCTCTCTGTTTATGGAAGGTACAGAGAAGGCGAAGCATGGTGCATTGTCTGGGTGCAGGGGAATTTGAAAGAATCAATCTTTGATGTCTATCACTGCCAATTTCCAATCTTGGGGGAGCATAGATGGAGAAGGCATCCCTGGTTGAAGAGCTCCCAAATCTTCAATTACGTTATTAATTTTTTCTGAGATCATGGAGGAGTCACCACTTGTCTGTCCCCAGTTTCTTAATCACAGAAACCGGCGAATTCCAAGGGCTGTTGGTTTCCACTATATGTCCCTTCACTAATTCATCCCTCACAATCTGAGTGAGTGCTCTTAACTTTTCTGTATGCAACGGCCACTGCTCTACCCAAACGGGCGTATCTGTGAGCCACTTGAGTTTTTGGGTAGGGCGCTCTTCAGTGGCTGCACCTAAAAACCCTGGGGGTTTGGCAGTTCTAATTTTGCCCCCCATTGAGTCAGAGCATCCCTTCCCCAGAGAGTAAACTTTGAATCCAAAACGAATGGGTGCAGAGATGCTAACTGCCCATTCAGCCCCTTAATTTGGACTGTGTTCCTAGACTGCTGTGCCAATTGTGGACCTCCCACACCTAAAACTGGGTTGCCCACACTTTCAAGCTCCCATTGTTGAGGCCATTTGTGTGAGGGAATGACTGTTACATCTGCCCCCGTGTCCATCATCCCCTGAAGTTGAATGGAATGCCCCTCGCTCTTAAGGCCACACCACACGAGGGGTTTCTCCTCTCCCAGCGTCTCGGTGTAGAAGACTGACAGGTCTAGATCATCACACAAAAGCTGAGGCACTGGAATTGCCTGGGCAATGATCTGTCCCTGTGACAGGAAGAGAGGGGGGTGGACACAACGTGCCATGAGATAGAAGGTCCTAGGATCAAGTGAAAGGATGGCAGGAGGGATCTCTATCTCTTGTGGGGTGTACTTTGTGTCACCAGTGACAAGGTACTTGCAGTTTAGTAGATCATTCCTTCTGCGAGTTTTGCAGTCCTGAATGCTGGGCAACAGTTCTGCTGTTGCTATGATGAAATGCCATTCCTGGTTAGAGAAATGAATGGGTTCAGTGAGTCGCAACCGGTAAGGTTCAATTTTGTCAGTGGTTAAACCTGGCTGCTGACACTAGGCACAATGCGGTGTACAGCTGCCTTAGCACAAACGCTTTGACCCACCCCATTTGTGTCATCGCGCGGGGTGGATCCGCACTCCCCAATTAGTTTTTTTTCTGGTTGGAGACTTCTCCCCCTCCCACCCTCCCCCCCTGGGGAGGCGCTTTCCCCCGAAAAGGGCATTGGCTGATGAAGTGGCCTTCCTGATTACAGTAAAAACACCTGCGTTTGGGTGGAGGAGGTCTTGACGGTAGAGTTTTTGGGGTTGCCGATGTTGGAGCAACCACCTTCTCTCGAGGCCTTTTCACTAAGTCCTCTGCTATCAGTGTGGCTTTTCTTGTGCACTCCTCGATGAGCTGATCCAGTGTAGGTGGAGGTGATGCTGGAAGAGCCATGATGTCTCGCCAACAGGCATCATTGGCATTTGTGGTGACAATTTCAAACGTGAGTTCGTCTCGTGCTTCTTGCCCTTCCACCTTTCTCTCGACTGTGTCTCTCACTCGATCAACAAAATCCATGAATGGCTCTGAAACAGACTGCTTGAGAGCAATATAAGGTATTATAGGTTCTTTTGAGGGCATACTAAGAAATGCCTGTTCTGCTGCATCTTTTGTGAGATCTAACACTGGTTTTGGAATCCCTGCTGCCTGCTTTTGGGCTTGATTCCAGACCCCTGCACCTACAAGATGTTCGAGGCTGATCTCATCATCCTCTATATCTGTTGCATAATTGGGACTCTGCAAAATTTCTGGAAGAAGGTCTCCTGCAAACCTTTTCCAAGTTCTTTCCCACATTCTGTATTCTGATGGCGGGAGCAAGCAACTGAATAAGCGCTTTAAATCAGTGGGAACTAAGGTGTAAGAATTGAAAGTTGCTTTTAACGTGCTCTTAAAAAACTTGCTTTTTTGCCCAAATTCACGTTTAGTTTTGCAGAGTTCCTTTATGCTTTCGTATGAAAGTGGTTCCCATCTGGGGTTTTGCCCTCTCGCGTTGTACAACACTGGCGCGAGAAACAAGGAGTTTGAATCCCTGCCTGCTTTCTGTTTCCCGGCTTCGGCCTCCCCACCTTTCCTGTCGCCATGGGAACCAGAGGCCAGGCCTTGGGAAACAGGAGGAGGGGGGGCAGGGCCCGGAGACTCGGGGGTGGAGGTTTGTGTGGGAGTGGCTGAGGT
Organism: Vidua macroura; assembly: GCF_024509145.1. Lineage (NCBI taxonomy): Eukaryota > Metazoa > Chordata > Aves > Passeriformes > Viduidae > Vidua > Vidua macroura. The sequence goes on along the minus strand of NC_071576.1, from coordinate 45,280,750 downwards.
TGGTGATGCTGTGTGGAGCAGGGCGGGATCGGGTGATGCAACCTCGAGGGGTGGAGCTGAAGGAACCACCTGGAGGGGCAGTGCTGTGGGCAGAGGCCTGCAGTAGCATTTTGGAGGGGTTTGGTCTGCTGCAAGAGAGGAGGAGGAGGGGTCAGGACAAAGGGAAAGAGGGTCAGGGACTGGTGTGGGGGGGTACCTGGGAAGGAGGAGTTCCCGCCGCGCTTCTTTGTCCATCTGGCGATGAGACAAAGACCCCCGCCACGCAGCCGCCGCCATTTTGTGGTGGTTCGTCCCGTGGGGGGTGAGGGAAGGGGTTAGAAGGAGTACAGAAGTTTTGGGAACAGCAACAACTCTGAAAAGAAGCAGAAGGTTTAGGAACAGAAGTTTCAACAGAGCGATTAGCATTTTCAGACTGTGGGGGTCGGGGAGACGGGGGAACTAAAGCAGATGGACTCTTCAGTTTCCCGCGTTTCCCGACTGTCTGCACCCACTTTAACAATGTCATACACTAACAAAAAGATCCTCGTGAAAGCCTTTTTCACTGAAGGATCCCCCTTCTTGGTGCCTTCTGTTAAAACTGTGCCAACCCTCTTCCAAAAGACTTTCTGCCTCACATCCTGAACTGAGACGTTTGGAAACTTTAAAGTCAACCACTTTATAAACTTTTTCACAAAACTTTTAGAAAAACTTTCTCCTGACTCTGTCAGGGTTACTTTTACTTTGTAATAAATCTCTTTTTGCTGCTTGGACAACTTTCCACCCATGTTGCCCACCAGCAAGCCTCACCCGCCTGCTGCTGAAAAAACAGAGAAAAAAAACCTAAAAAAGTCTAAAACCCGATGGCAGCTACCCCGCACGCAGCGCGCTTACGTGTCCTCTCCCTCCGCGGGAACAGGGGTTGCCTCCACCCAGATCCACTAACCGGGGCCTTCCCGCATTAGTATTGAATCTTACCGATCCGTCGACCCTTAGAAAACAAAAAACAGCAGCGGTTCCCGGTCTGAAGACGTCTTCTGGGGTGTGCAGAAGTTGCGTCCTCGGTCCGCTGGAAACCTGGAAGCCGGCAGGAGCCAGAGGAGTTTCTCAGCGGCGATAGTTCTGCGGAGCTGAGCGGAGGGAGCGGAAGCCCCCTCGGACTCGCTGTGGTCCAATCGGCTTTTCCTGCCGGGCGGACTCTGGCGGCTCAATGGTGGTGGCGCCAGCAGCCGTGTCTCCTGCGTCTGGAAAAGCCCCAAACCTGAGCGCTATCTGCCGCGCTATGAAAACAGTTTCCGCATCAAAGCCCCACATTGGGCGCCACTTGTTGCTTTTTTTTTCTTTTCTCCTCTCTCTGACTTCCTTGTTTTCGCCCGGTTACAGTTTCCCGGAGCACTGGCCAGGCGCTTCCGGGAACCGCCGGAGAGAGAGAGAGGCAACAAACACCTTTGTGGGTTCGTCTGATATGGACAGAGTTGTTTAGAGAGCGCGAGCAAGACCGGGATAAAGAGACTCAAGAGATTGGACACTTGTTGTGCAGTCCAAAGTAGGTTGTATTTGCCCGATTGCCGCACATACAAGTGACCCCGATCTGGGGTCCAGACAAAGGTTTTATAGGGAAAATAAGAGATAAGGTGAAACCAATAGAACAATGCCCAGTGTGAATACATTATAGGTAAAATCCAATGGGAATAACTCCAGGGGGAAGGATGAATACATGTAAAAATACAGAATAGAAACTCCAGCTTTAGGTTTAGGAAATAGAAACTCCCATCTCAAATTCACAAAGCCTTTTTGCTCCATTTGCATAGCTGCACGCTGCAACATGTGAGAGAGAGATTTTGCTGGGAGAAAAGCACGGAGCTGAGCACTGGGGATGCAAACCTGCAGCTAGACAAGGAAACACCTGTAGAGCAGTAAGCCTTCCTGGGGCTTGCTCTAGAGGAAGCTGTTTGTTATAAGCATGTCAACACTCACATTCTGCTAGGAAAGAAATCCTATTTATGTAGGCATATGAGGGAGAAAAAAAAAATAGAATTTTAAGACCAAAGGTGCAAAATTAAATATTTCATTGTGAATTGGCTCCAGATACTTGTCAATTAAGTTGCGGCAATTATCAGTTATTTCCACTAAGATCATCTGGGCACTTTGCAGTCTGCCTCTCTCTGAGCATGCTTCTGCTCATGAGTTATGTTTTTCCTTTTACTTTAGACAACCCCCCAGTTCTATCTGAGGACACAGGAAGAGGGACCAGCATAAGGTCAGGTTGCTCTGGCCTGTATGGCCACCCTTAGGGCTACCTATAAGCCTGTGGGGCTGGGGAGCATCAGCCCACAGGAGCAGCAAGCACCTTTTGTGCTACTCTCCACCTTTCACTGCCCATGCACTGCTCAGGCACTGCTCTGCCAACAGGGGCATTAAATTCCATAGAGACCCTGCATGGGGCTCACCATATGCTCATGGCTGGACTGACCACAGCTTGCTTATGAGCCAGAGGAGCTTTGCCAGCTTTTCCACTCTCTCTGATGGCAGTGGATGATGCTTAGAGCACTTGTGGAAAGCACTGGTTATATAATACAGTAACTCTTTACAGAGATTTGGTGGTGAGGAGAGTGAGAATCTTTCAATCTTGTGGTGTGCTGTCTTGACTTCAAACTGCTTTGTTATTTCCTGCCCTTTTGACCATGGGTTTGAGAGTTCCTACTGTCCTTGAAATACAACTTCTTCGTACAGCAGCCCCTTCACTATGCAGCTTGGATTGACGCCTGCAGCATGCTCCTAGAGAAGACACTGCTGAGTAAGTCCTTCCAAAGCCTTAGAAGTTGGCAAATCTGGGTGGACCCTTGCAGTGCTGGAGTGTAAGGAAGCCAACTCCTGCCAAGGTAAAGCTGTGTTTATAAGCTGCAGACGAACAAAATATTTTTGGAAGTAATAGTTGATAGACACATGTTTTTCTAACCAGATGCAAAAGTAATGCATTTGGAAAAGCAGCTGGCTATAATTCTCCTCTAGAAATGCAGCCAGAGGTGGAAGATGCCCCACACAGATCTTGGCCAGCACAGCTGAAAGCAGTTGTCAGAAGCTGCAGTGAACACAGTTAGATCACACACATCCTGCAACTTTCATCTGAAGTGTCATTGCAGCTCTCTCTGTTCGTAAAATGCTGCTGAAGGGAAAAGTGATCTGTTTCTTAACTATGTAGTTCCTCTTCTGGCAGAATGAGCAACTGGCAGCAAGGATCAAACCTGTCTACTGAGAGATGTAGCAATGTGTGGGACAGCGGGGACGAGCCCGGGAGTGAAGAGAGAGAGCTCTGGAGAAGTCTCAGAGGCTGTTTTGGAAAAACACAGGCTGTGTGTGTTTTGCAGCTTTTGGCCAGAGCTGTCAAACCCATAACTGACTGCAGGCCTGCTGGTGAACCCACTCCACTCCCACAATGCCATCCCTCTCACAAAAACTACTGCTACCTTCATCACCTGGCGTTTGGGGGTGCCTCAACAGATTCATACCTGGAGGCAAACTGCATATCTACTCCTGCCAGGAGGGTCAAGGGAGAAAACCCCATCTCTTTATCTGGAACGGATATATGTGGTGGTTGTTCAGCTTGCAAGGAAGTGGCACATCTTGGGAGAAATATGTTCAGACAAGCCTGGAGGTGCTCACCAACAGCTAAAGCCTTGCTGTCTGCTAGTTGCTATTCCCTTAGACTCCAGCAAGCAAAGAAGAAATTTCCTTCCCAGCATTTCTTGCCAAGAAGATGCATATCCCTGTGTTGCTCATCCCAGAGTCACTGGCAATCAGCTGCTGGGTTGTTTATATTATCCCAAGACAGAATCCCCGTCTCCCCTCAGCATCACTATGTGCTATTGTTTAACCCCTATGTGCAGCAGCTTGCTCACGGATGTGCTTGGTTTCTTTTTAGCCCTATTACATCAGCAATAAACTATTCCAGTCTTTATTCACCTACTAATGAATTATACATTGATTATACAATAAAAGCTCTCTGCATTGATGAGCTGGGCTCTGGCACCTCCCAAAGCACAGCTCAGCCCAGCTGTGACTCACTCTTCTCTGATGCCCTGAGAAGAATGAGTGTTCACTTTCTGGGCTCATGAGCTAAGAAGAGAGCATCTGCTTGGATAGGAAGCCCACTTGGGTTTTCACTCCCTCAACTGGAGCTCCAGCAGGAACTGATGCTGTCCTTCCCCGCCACACACTTATATAACCTGAGCTATCACCATAGATACATTGATATAAATATTTAAAGATGTCAGAGAGACAGGCCAGGCAGATGGGAACCATTTGTTGAGTTTATTAGAAACAGAAAGATCAGGCTCAGCTACAGGTCTCTGCTTGCTGCATCCCTCTCCCCTGAGGCTGCAAGGCAAGTGCAACCCCCTGCACTGTCACAGGCTTTGACTCAGCTTGTAGAGATGGTCATGGGGATTTTGGATAAGCAGGCACCATCCTCTCCTGCTGGGGCACAGAAAAGGTATTCTGAAAATGTCCCCTTAGACTTGGGGATTACATTCCTCATATTGTTTTTTCTCTACTCAAAATGAAGGTGTTGGCTGGCTCCCCAGGGGTGTAGACAGGTCTCTCCTGAGGTGATGGAGCTCCATAGGCCAGTATATACACTGCAGTTTGCCTTTGCTCAAGTCTCTTCCTTGAAAAACAGCATTGTGGTATGTTGGCTGCCAAGGAAGTTACCCCTGAGTGTTCTGGGACTATTAACCTCCCACAGAATGAATTTCTGAGTTTCTTATCATGTGTCTCCAAAATGTCCTATTTAAAGATCTTTGGTAATGCTGCTGTTGTTTGGTGTTTTTTTTTACCACCAGAGGTAAATTGAAAATTCAGACTATTTCTGTAGTATTTTGCAATAAAAATAAGAAGTGGTGGTTAAAAGCTAACTAGGACCTCACCAGCAAAATAATGTGCATTTTTTTCCCATGGTTTATCTGTCAGTTTTGAGCTGGCTGAGGAGGGCAGGGGGATTGTCATGCAAGCCCAAAGCGTGCAGCCAGAGTATGACATCAGCAGCCATCCCGTGGTCCCCAGTGGATAAGGGATTCCCATCTGCTCTCCCAGATCTCCTGGAGACCTGTCAGTAGGTGTTTAGAGCCTGCCTTGATGGTAATCAATTCACATCCTGGTTGCCAGCTCTCCAGGCCTGTGTAAGAGCAGGGGAGGATGTGTGTCTGTCCTCTCCCCTCATCCCCCCCTTCACTTTTTATAAAACAAAAGGGGTTTTAAGGGGAAGCTGCTGGAAGGCAGGTGGGCATCTCTGTGGGATAATCAGGCTCAAAGCCCCAGGGATTGGGTTTGCTGAGTCCCGCTGGTAAGGGATGTTCTGCTAAACTCAGACTGGGAGGCAGCATCTGCTCTAACGGACCCTGGTGAGTCATACCCAGAGGTGCCAAAACCCCCAGGCATGACACTGGCTTTTATAAACAGGTTCACAAAAAACTCCAACAACCCAAGCCAAACAGAAAAAAACACTGCAAGTGCCTCCTCTCTCATCTGCTTCATTCTGCCTGCAAACCCAATTGCAGATGTACATTCAAACAGCCGCTTGGTTTATTTTTTTAATTTGGGGTTTTGTCAGAACCCAGAATGTCCCTCGGACATTCTTGGATGTTCCAGGCCCAGGTCAGAAGCATTTGAGACCCTGGCATGTAGCTGGAAACCCCTGTGGCTTTGAATCTGATCCATGGAACAATTTACTAACCTTGCAGGAAGAACAAGAAATCACAAAAGTTTAGATATTATAGTAGAAGTAGTCACAAAGTGAAAGGAAGAATCTTTGAGTGCTGTACAGGGGGGGTTTAGGCCTTGTACAGAGGGGTCTAAGTTTTGTACATGGGGGTCAGAAGTTCTAAGATGGAGGGATTTGGGCGTGCCCTGTCCTCCTTCTTTCTCCTTCCTAACCTCCATGTTCATGGTGAAGTTGGCACTCACAGATTGGTTTAGAGTAGAAAGTCACCATTCAGTATATGTAATAGGCATTGGGGAAAAACCATAAACATTTAACATGTAATGTATGATATAAAAGATGGCACCAGCCCCCAGGGCAACCAGAGTGTGTCAGAGAGTGTGTGTGCCTTTGTCTGACCTGCTGAATGGACCGCAGCAATTCAGGAACAAAATCTTTAGATAACATACAATAAACTACCTTGAGACCGGATGACTGAAGACTACTGAGTCTTTCTTTGAAGGCGCGGGTTGGAGGAGAGACTTTTCCATCTTTTGGGGTCACCCCAATCTGGGTGTGAGCCCTGGCAGGGTTTGGGGGATTTTTTAAAAAATATTTTTAGTGTTTATTCTTTTTTCTTTCAGGGATGAAAGGTTTGGGGGAGGTAGGTGGCTTTCTCACAGCCCTACCTGCAGCTGGCTGCTCTGTGAATGACTTCACCCCCGAGCACTTGAACCAACTTTTCCTCCTGAAGAGGGAAGTCATCAGCCCTATTCATAGCACTCACACTCAGTACTGGCATGTGACACCCAGACACGAACTGAATTTTTGCAAATTAGATTTACTTATTTATAAAGAGCTGCTAAAGCTACTGAGAGCCTTGGAAAGGTAGTTGTGATACTTTATAGGCTGTACATCAAGTAATGCAGTGAGAGAAATGAGTATGAAACATGAGAAATGAGTGTACAACACCTGAAATCACAAATAGTCCTGGGAAACAATGTCTGTTATCTTGTCACTGTGCTATGGTGATGGCATTTTTCTTCCTGTACCTAAAGGCCAAAGTTTTCAAATATACCCAGCTGAGCTGCTTAAAATAACAAGAAGAAGAAAAGACAAACCTTGAAATACTTTTCCACTTCCAACTTTTATTGGCATGGCGAGTTTAAACCCAGTAGGCTTTAGGCTGTAACTGGGAGCTTCTTGTTGCAGGAGATGGTGGGACTGTGGCCCTGCTGCCCCTGCCAGGGCCACATCTGTCCCTGAGCAACATGTGCTCCAACAGAAGAACCTTAAGGAAGGTCCCAGAAACAGAACTCTGTTGGTTCCAAACCAAATTGTTGCCTAATACAATTTTTGGAGGATACAAAAAAAATTATTTCTTATTTTGCATTTTCCTTCACTCCCCAACACAGGAGGAAAAAAGGACAGAAAGCAAGAAAAGAAAAGCCACAGTGGGGGGATAAAAACAACACCAAAAAAGCAATCCTAAGCTCCCTGGAAGCAGTCTCAATGCCAATATTGTGGCAGTGATTGCACTGCTCTCCAGTGCACAACAGTTGATTTGAGAGACATTTTCCTTCATAGGCAGTGGGGCTGCTTCTGCTGAAGGCCTTACTGCTACTGGTTCCTTCCTCTCCCACTCACAGGCTCTCCAAGCAGCATCTCTGAAAGTTTTTTTGGGAACAGCTGCCTAAGTGCACGAGAGGCTTCTTGGCTCATATAGTTTCCTGGTTTCGACCTCTAGGGTTTTTTTTCTCTTTTTTCTCTTTTTTTTCTCTTTTCTCTTTTCTTTTCTTTTCTTTTCTTTTCTTTTCTTTTCTTTTCTTTTCTTTTCTTTTCTTTTCTTTTCTTTTCTTTTCTTTTCTTTTCTTTTCTTTTCTTTTCTTGGGGAGGGGGTGGGGGTGTTTTGCTATTTATAGCTGTAAAGGACAGAGAGAGGTGCAGAAAAGAAGATATTGTGGACAGTGTAATGGAGCAAGCAAGCAGCTTTGGGATCCTGCCGTTATCATTTGGAATGAATGAGCAGGAGCCACACAGGATTACAGCTGTTGCTGTAACCAGATGGGTCATGCTGATAATTCAGGACAGCAGTTACATGCATAAATAGCCTGGTGACCCCCCAGCTTTGTTGGTAAGTCTGGATGAGTGAATATGGCTTAGAGACAAAGGGGTTATGAATCCATGGCTAGTCCACAATCAGGGACATACTCAGCATAAGTAATTAGGGAACAGAGCCAACTTCTGTTCATTGCTGGTCCCTGCTACCATGCAGTGCATGGGCTGTTACTGAGGGACACAGAAAGTTTTGATGAACATGACAAAGCCCTGGACCAACTCACCCCTGAGGGCAATAGGATGATTTTGGAAGAAGCTGACTTGATTTTAACATACATATGTCAGAAATGTGTGATGGCTAACAGCTCATTCCTGACTATGGGATGCATGGGTGGGAAGACTCTATCAGAGTGTGCAAATGCTTGGCTCAGAAGCTGCTCCCTGAAATCCTTCACTGGCGGGAAGTGCCCAGGCAGGAAGAGGGGAGGTTTCCCCACACGACTCTGCAGGCGGGTCCCAGGTTCATATTTAGCTCAGTGAGGTGCTGACCTTGGCTGGAGCTGCTCACTGATGCCTTTTCCAGGCATCCTCCTATGCTCTGGTTGTATGACTTACCACCCTGCCCCTGGAGAAGTGAATGAGCTTCCTGGAAGGATAACACGGGATGAGAACAATTTTTATTTCTAACAATGAGCGAGTGGGCCAAAGTGGGTCTCAGCTGAAAGCTTGGGAAATTTCATCATGCTTCTACTGTGTAGCTTTGAGAGAGGAAGGGGTTAACTAAAATTCCCAAGCCTGTTGATATGTGTGAGCCTTTTGTTTGTTTGTTTGGTTTTTTTTACTTTTTTTTACTTTTCTTTGGGAAAAAGGGAAAAAAGGAATAAAGGAAATGGGAAAAGTGGGGAAGGAAAAGGGAAAAAAGAAATTTAAAAAAAAAGAAAAAAAGAAGGGGGACTCTTTTTGGTGGGCAGCCCTGAAGCCCCCCTGATGCTCTTGTTACCCAGTAACCAAAGGAAAACATCCCGAGTGGTTCTACTGAACTTGATGCAATTGCTTGCAGTACTGAAGCCAGAAGCTTAGACAAAAACCGTTCAGCAGAGCAGATTTGGAGCTAAAATAAGAAGGGGAAATGAGGAAGCGCTTCTCTGAATTTCAAACTGATAGTTTTCATGCAAGAGAACTTTGCTTTTTTTTTTTGGAGGGGGAGGGGATCCTCTCATGATTGCGCCCTCAAACTTTTCTGTATAGAAATACAAAACTTCCTGGAACCTATTCACAGAGGTTTCTCCCTGCACCCCAAGCTGCCTGGTGATATTTAGGAGGTGGCAGTGAGTTTTAAGGGATGGTGGTCAGGTTTGGGAGGTAATGTTCCTACAGCCCCCCAACACTTGCCCCCGTGGCTCCTACTTGTGTGTTGGAAACTTTGTTGTGAGCTGCCCCTGGAGGGCGAGAAGACGGGAAAAACAAAGAAATAAATGAAGAGCAGATATTAAAAAGGGGATAAAAGAAAAAGGGGGTGGGAAGAGATGAAAAAAATGAGTGAAGATGAAAGAAAGAAGGGAAAAAAGAAGGGAAGAGAGAAGAGAAGAGAAGAGAAGAGAAGAGAAGAGAAGAGAAGAGAAGAGAAGAGAAGAGAAGAGAAGAGAAGAGAAGAGAAGAGAAGAGAAGAGAAGAGAAGAGAAGAGAAGAGAAGAGAAGAGAAGAGAAGAGAAGGGAAGGGAAGGGAAGGGAAGGGAAGGGAAGGGAAGGGAAGGGAAGGGAAGGGAAGGGAAGGGAAGGGAAGGGAAGGGAAGGGAAGGGAAGGGAAGGGAAGGGAAGGGAAGGGAAGGGAAGGGAAGGGAAGGGAAGGGAAGGGAAGGGAAGGGAAGGGAAGGGAAGGGAAGGGAAGGGAAGGGAAGGGAAGGGAAGAGAAGAGAAGAGAAGAGAAGAGAAGAGAAGAGAAGAGAAGAGAAGAGAAGAGAAGAGAAGAGAAGAGAAGAGAAGAGAAGAGAAGAGAAGAGAAGAGAAATAAAAATTAAATAAGGGGGAAAGGAGGGAAGGGACAATTCAAAAGAGGAAGAAAAAAGAAAAAAAAGGCGGATAATGGAAAAAGGGGGAAAGCAAAAAGGAAAAGAGGAGTTAGGAGAAAAACAGAAACTGGGGAAAGTGGGGGAGGAAAAGGAAGAAAAGAAAAGGAAAAAAGAAGAAAAAAAGGAGGAAACAGCAGGTGACCCCCAGTTTCGGGAAGGCGAGTGGGGTGCATGTGCCAGCCCCCGTTCCTGGGGCGTGTCCGGGGGCGTGCCCAGGGCGTGTCCGAGAGGCGTTTCCGGGGCGGGGCGGGTTTTCTGCGCCCGCCACCGCCTCGGTCTGCCAGGAAGCACAGATTTGGGAGCCGTCGCCATGGGAGTGGAAGGCTGCACCAAGTGTATCAAATACCTCCTTTTCGTCTTCAACTTCATCTTCTGGGTGAGCACAGGGGCGGCGGGAAGCGGAGGCTGAGCCCTCCCAGCCTTCAGATAAGGGGGCTGCAATATTGCTCGTCTGTCTGCGCCTGGGTTTAGCCTCCTTCTTGCCCACCAGCATTGAGACTTGCTGTCTAGAATGTGCCTTAGGGGCTGCTTATTTTTCTTTTTTTAATTTTTTTTTTTTGGAGGGCGAAGGGGCTTATCATCCTTTGCTTTTTTATTTTAATGCATGCATATGTAATTGTACATGTATATCTATTACGTCTGGTTTTTAAATAGATATGCAGAGGGGGCGGTAGAATCGTAGGATGGTTTGAGGTTGGAGAAGACCTTTAAGATGTTCGCGTCCAGCTGCCACAGATGTTTATGGGCGCCTTTCGGGGCGGGTGGCAGAGCCGGGGGGGTCTCCCACAGCCCCTCTTGCTGCGGGTCTGCGCTGGGGAGAGCGGCGCTCCCCAGCCGGCGAGGGAAGGATGCAGGGATGCTGCCAGGCAGAGGGAGGGAGGGGAGGCGCTGGCCCTGCCGCCCGCCGCAGAGGAGGGGGCGCTCAGCAAATACGGGCGATTTGGGGCTGGCCCGGCGCCCCCGCCCCGCAGTCGGCGGCGGAGCCGGGACCCGGCCGCCCTGGCCCCGCGCTGGGGACCGCTGCCCCCGCCTCCCGGGAAGTTATTTCAGGATGCAAATTTTGTCCAGGCTGGAGAGGCTGCCTTTCCTGAGAAAGTTTTTCTTGAAATAATCCATCCAGACATGCGGCTAATTTAGCAAAAGGCGGCGTATCCCGGTTTCCCTGCGAACCAGTTTTGTCCCGGTTAGAAACAGCCTCCGGCAGCGCGAGGTTCGCTGGCAAGAGTCCCCCTCTCTCTGCTCCTGCGCTCGGGGGCAGCGAGATATGCCCGAGCAGGCTGCTGGTTTCGTGTTTTAAATACTCTGGTTTCCATTCCACGGAATGCTTTTTTGTCTTGGAAGTGAGTCCAGCCCCACCCTGGTAGGCAAGGCACCGCTTGGATGTGCTTGTCCAGTGCCCTGTGCCCCTTGTCTGACATCCCGCTCTCTTGTCGAGGATTTGGGATTTTTTTTCTCAGTGCTTGCTTACAGCTGCGAATGTAGCGAGGGGGCTGGAGAAGTGGGAAGGGGACCGATGGCTTCCAGAGCAAAGCCTGCTTTGGCACCTGGAGTTGCACTGCCTGGCTGGAGCCTCTGGCTGCTGACTCCTCCCTGGGGGTGCCTGGGGAAGCTCTTTGGGGGATTCCCATCCTTGGGAGGTGTAGGGCTTAAACCAAGTGGGTGCTCGCTTCAGGCCTGTTCGCCTTGTGTCTGGGTATAACACTGGTCAAGGGGGAGAAGACAAGCTCTGATAACAACGGTGTTAATTGATACCGGATGAGTTGCCAGCTGCGTGAATGACGGATAATTCCGGGTTGTTTTTTTTTTAACCTTTTCCTCCACCCTTAAAATGGCCGGATGGAGACGGGTATAGTTGTCTGTGAAGTGTTGTTCCTTCCGAGTTACCGTGCTTATCCCAGTTTTTTTGATTTTTTTTTGTTGGGTTTTTTTTTGTTTGTTTGTTTGTTTTTTTTTCTTGCCTTCTGGTCCAGATTTCCTGCCATTCTTGTCAAAGAAGCTCCCGGCTATGCTTGTGAGGAAGGGTTTCCTGGGTGGCAGGAAGGATGCTGGGGGCTCTGCATAGCCACCACTTCTCAGCAGGATCAGTTATATACCTCAAAGTCTTGTAAAAGAGCTGATCTTTTGTAAATGGGCATTTTGCTTCCAAGAGGAGTTGCCAATCTGTATAATTTCCATCTTATGACATCTGGTGCCTTGCCCTACCCTTTTGAAGGGTGCGCCCTGTGAGGTTGGGTAGATGCTTCAGTTTCTTCCCAGGAGGGGTGCCCAAAACAGCTCCCAGTGCTGGGCTTGCTGGTCCCCTCTCACTGTCTCCTGTGCAGACGGCGAACCTGGACTTCATTAGAATTTACAGTTCTTTCTGTGAGGCTAGCCAGCTGAATGGTGGATACCAGATCATGGAGTTCTCAAGCCCTTTTGTGTTGTTTTTTAAACTAGTAGGTGAGGGTTTACCACAAAGGCAGGTTAGCTGGCACCCCCAGCTGGGGAGGGATTCTATGCTTAACAGCAAAGTGAGACGGTCCTTTTTGCGGGGTGACGTTTAAGGACAGAATGTGGTGCTGACCACCCTTGCTGCAGGTTGGCTGTGTTGGGAAACCACCTCTAACCACAGGGAGGTGTGAGACAAGGCACCTGCAGCCCTTTAGTCCTGCCAGCTGGTTATTATGTAAGGGCTAATGGGCTCCCTGTGCTTATTTGCTTATGATTTGCCTTGTGTGCAGCTGCTGCTGGGTGCTGTTGATGAAAACAAGCCAGAGGTAGAGCCCAAAGTTTGGCAGGCACCATGCTGAGCTGCACAGGAGCTTGTTCTAGTGCCTAAGAGGAAGAAGGAAGCAATTCTCAGCCTTAGTTACTCTGATAACTTTTTTATGTAGCCCCGCTATCCTGCTGGAGTGTAAATAAGCTGACTCCCCTCTGGCTTCCTCCCCCTGCCTTCCCCTGGCAGTGCAGGGGGACTTTCACAAAGCTTCTGTGTTGAAAAAGGAAAAGGTGACCCTGCTGCCAGCTCCTCGTTCACTGTACCTGAGCTGTTTCAGTTTTATTTTATTTTTTGGGATTTCTTTTCCTTTGTGCATGCATTCTTGAGAAGAAGATGGCAATATTGTGCTTGCTCCAAGGTGGCTCCCAAGGGAGCAGTGGCTGCTGCATGGACCACATGTACAAATGAGTGCCTGTCGCAGGAGAGAGGGTCCCTACGCGTTTCACAGTGGCACCCACCTACTGAAGTGGTGGAGGAGGCCGTGGTCAGCACCTGTGGGCTTCACCTGGTTAGCAAAACATAGGGCTGAGAAGACAAAAGTTTTTCTATGCTGCCAAGTTGTCCTGAAATCTTGGGGTGGCTGATGTTGAGTGGACACTGCCCTGTGAGAGGGAGCAGTAGCTTCTACTGGGCAGTTTGGCTGGTGTGATGGGCAGCCTGAGCAGAGCTGGGCATCTGGCAGGTGGAGCTGCTTCTCCATCACATCCCTCGAACTAGCGTGGCTGGACTTTGACTGCTCTCCTGAATTTTCCAAACCTTATAGCAGAGCTCAGTGTGTGGGGCTGAACTGACCGCTGCTGCAAAGGGTCCCTGGAGAGACTGAAGGAAGCCATTGAGCTATTTTAAAATATAATTAAACATAACCAAGGAGGAATTGACTTGCTTGGAGAAGGATCGCTCAAGCTTATTAGCTAATACAGCCCATGGCAGCCTTCCAGGTCGAGAGCACGGCTGGCTGCCCTAGCAGAGAGGTGTCTAATTAAAAGGAAGAGCTTGCTTCTAATGCCATTTTCCAGGCACTGTCTAGCTCTTCTGTGTGTTGAGAGGATGTCGTACAGCCTGGGTGCAAAGGGAAGGAAGGGCAAGAACAGAGGGAAGGTGGAAGTGAGAGTCTGTCTTGACAGGGGTGATTGAAAGGGAAGAGGTAGAGGAGCTGCATATTTTCTTGTGCAACACCAGAAGATCTGTTAACTGTACCCTGGAGTCTGCAAAGCCTGCACAGAGATACTTGGTGTTAGTGATGGGAGGTGACAGTGTGGGGAGGTGGCAGCTCTCTGTGGCGATTGTCCCACGATAATGCTTTTGCTGGGTGGCACATGACCATTGTGGTGAGGAGGGTGGCTATGTACCGCTGCTCACAGCTTTAAATGAAGAGTGGAAGATCTCATGGTTCCTGTAGCTCTGAAACACGGGTTTGAAATAACTGTGCACTAACAAAGTAGCTGCATCTTGTTGTGGGTGCAGGCATGGGCTGAGCACTGCTCCAGTGCCACTGGTGGCAGTGCCTGGCTGGTTGGGCTGCTGGCCTCCCTGGGAATTGCAGAAAGCCTGGCGAGCAGCAAGGACTGCATGCTGGCCCAGCATCTTCTTTCACAGATTTTGTTTTGTTGCTCAAGTTTTGTTGCTGATGTCTCTCTGGGATGTTTTAGGGCACTCTGCCAAGTGAGCACAGCCCTTCCATCACGCACAAAACCTCTTCTGAAGTTTCTGTGTACAGAAGGTTTTTTGAAGAGATGGGTGCACCCTGCCCTGTGGGGGTACCAGGTTGCACTTAATGGGCTGGGCTGCAGCTGAAAGGAGGAAGTGCTGCTGGCTGGAATGGGGATTGCTCTATTTTCCTCACGTTATTCTCCTATCAGCCACTGTAATACTTGTTTTCTGCAAGAGCATTAATAGTGAGAAACACTTTAATCCTGCGCTGTGGAAGTGCCTTTCACTGTACTGTTAAGAAGGGAAAGCAGTTGTATCCCCATTGTAGTTAAATACTTATGTACGGGGCCAAATTAATTTAAAAGCAGTATCTCAAATTGTTTTCCTCTCTGTTGAGGGCACTTAAACCCTGGGAAGTGCGACATCTGTCTGCAGCAGGGATCAGGCTGGGGCAGGCTGGCAGCAGCCTGTGGGCATGGTGTTCCCCATCGTAGGACCCCGTTCCTGGATTTTGGTGCTGGATTCCCATTCTCCTCCCATCCATTATTTGGCTTCTGGCATGCTGCTCCTCCGGGAGTGTTCCTCTGGAGCTTGTTTTGAAAAGCTCTGCAGTGTTGTAGGGCTGGTAACTATAGGCACCAGTGGAGAATTTCGCTCTGGCTGGCAGGTCTATTAATAGCCGCTGCTGGGAGCAGGGCTGCAGGCTGCTCTCCTCCTGCCTGCAGGGCAATGGTGCTCTTCCCAAATGGCTTTCCTGCAATTCCTGGGCAGGCCTTGCCTGCAAACTTGCAGCCTGACCTTTAGTGGCCATGGAGCACCATGGCTGTGGAAGGCAGCAGAAAGACCTCGCCTGTGCTGTCACAGAGACTTATCTGCCACTTGCTGCCTGTGAGTACCTGTGTCAAGATAACCTTCTGTGTTGTGTGCCTGTCAAGCTGCAACTCTGTGTCTTACTGAAGTCCCTTCCCCTGCTTACACCCTCCAAAGGGGCTCCAGGGCATCCCACAGTCCACCCAGCATGCAGCACAGCAGTGATCCTCTAGCACATCTCACCTTAAAACTTCAACTGAGTTTTTGGTGTGAAGACTTGACACTGTAACATGGAGATGGTCTCAGCATTGAAGCCAAGTTCCCAGGTTCCTGGGCCACCATTCAGCTGTCAGCCCTTTGCTGCACCCCATGCCCTTTCAGCAGTTCCATGAGGTCCAGCTGTTGCAGTAGAAGAGAAATTAATCTCCTGCTTTCCAGGAGGTGAGGTGCAGGCTGTGGGAAGGTGTGGTGCTACTTGGACACATTTCATGTGTCCCTCTCTTGCCTGACTCAGTCCTCAGGCTGGCTGGTAGTGCAGGACCTGTAATGTGCTAGCATGGATCTTGCAAGGGCTTTTACTGCCTTTCCAAAGGTAGTTTCCATCAAGTTATGAGTTTCTATCTCCTTGCTTTTTCTCTACTCATGCTGTTTCACCTAGAGACCCACAAATTACCTGGGAGCAAAGCATTCAACCCCAAATTAGCAGTTTGTTCCTGGCCATATGAGGGGCTTCTTGCAGGGGAAGATACTTCAACTTTGGCAAGCCAGTTTGCTTTTCTGCATCCTGGTTCCCCACACTTGAAAGGAGGGGCATTCCTTGTTACTCCATCTCAGCTGCTTTGCAGGTTGTGTTGGAGAGGAGTCATGGGGAACCCTGGTTGAGCTTCTCGGCTGGGGTCTGGGCGCTGCTCTCATGAAGGGCTCTGCTTCCAGGTTGTGTAAGGGAAATTGCAAACTTCTGTGGCATGAGAACCTGTTAAAAATCTCCAGTTGTCTGCCTTAATCATAAACCAGCTAAAATTCATTAGGCTTTCTTGGCAGCATCCTGCTCACAGTTAGTAACTGTGGTATTTCCCAGGCATCGTGGCGTGAGTTCTGCTGGCAGCATTTTTCCAGCAAGGCGAAAGCCTCTCCCAGCCCTTGGGCTCTCACAGGTTGGGAAGCAGGACCTGGAGGCAGGGCCAGCCATGGCTGTGGGAAGTGGCACTGCTAAAATACAGCATTGTGAAACTGCTGGCACCTCCACTTCCCTCCTTCGCTGACCAGAACCACAGGATGTCTGTCTGCTTTGCTTTGGCATGCCTGGCAAGCTGCCCTATAGCCAGAACTTCTTTCTTCTCCTCCTTTCCAGGAAATCTCTTTCAGAGAAGGGCAGAGGGAAGGGAGCAGGAGGAAAAAGGCTGGGGGCAGCAGAAGGGACTGGGGAGGTGATGCACATCCTGGCATATATGGGTTTTAGGGAGCAACAGGTTAAGGTGGGGGCAACTCAGAAGTGGGGTACCCCACTTTAAAAGGGGAATGGGGTTATTCCTTGCACCCCTAATTTGTAAGAATTTCTTGTAGAGAGGAATGACTAAGCTGTGAAAAATGGGCTTATTCCCTTGCCCCACACACAGCTGGATCTGGAAATTTTAGGGTGAACAGCATGTCCATTGGTGAGGCTCAGTTCAGGAAGGAGCTTCCCTGTGTGCACAGTGGATTAGGCAGCAAACCAGGGCTGCACACCTGCTTTCATCATGGTGCTTATCTGGTGATATCTCCTCACGTGGGCTACCATCCCATCACCTCTTGGGGACACAGGGTCTGCCTTTTCCTGCCCCTAGGCAGCATTTCGATGGGGACTTTCCCCGCTGTGTCAACCAGGAACAACATTCCTGAAGAAGAAAGCCTTGGGCAGGCAGGATCCAGCTGGAAAAGTCTAGCTGTCTGTGGAAGAAGCAGTAAATCTCTGGAAGCTGGAAAATAGCAGTAAAGAGGAAACGTTGGCGCCTGCAACATCACCTCTGCTGTGCTGGGAAGCTGCTCAGGGCATGAGCTCTGGGGCCAGCCCCATCCTGGGGAGCACCACTGGTGTGCCTTTCATGAGTGCCACGGTCCTGGCAGCAGAACAGCAGGCTGGGGAGGTCAGCTTTTGGAAAGCAGGTCAAAGTCCAACACACTGCTGGCTTTGCTGAAGTTGCAGCTTTTAGATTATTGCAGTCCTCAAAAATTTATATGGAGAGCTGTGCTGGGCACTCAGACCATATCATGACAGTGATGGCCCCAGCCTCTGCAACACTGCTGTCTGACAAGCTGGGAACACAAAGATCAGTGGGATAACCTGTGTGAGATTACAGATATCCACAGCAGAAAAAAACAGTGATATGTATGAGGATGTGCAGCCTAGAGATGAGTGTGACGCTGCCATCAGTGGTTGGAGCTCTTCTCGTGTTGGCAAACAGCAGTTGTCAGATGGAAGGGGGATAAAATACCAAGCTTTTATCTGGAACAAGTTGTTCTATTAAAAATGAGATTATCTCAAGCAAGGTACAGCAGAAGGCAGAGTTATTGTGGCAAGCTGACAGTGTTTTCTCCCTCTTGTTTTCTTTGCTTTGGGAAGAAAGAGCCTTAATTCCGTTTTGGGCTTCTTGGTGGTGAGAGGATGTATGGTTTTCATGGAAAAAGTTACTCATCGTAGCCCTAACACTGTTTTCATTAGTAAGTGAATGTCATTTTCTCTTAAGAAATACAGCTGCTATTGGATTAAAGCTTCCATTCAGAGGTCTTCTATGCTCTGTTAAAAGCACAAATGGAGTCAGGCAGTGTGGGTCGGATGTGTGATGTTCCTGGGATGCATTCAGGATGAAACCGGGAACATCTGGAGTTGGTTCAGCTGGCTGGCTTAGGCAGACCTCACTGCTGGGCTGGCTTTGATGCATTAGAAGAGGCTCCATCCCTCTAGCTGGTATTCCCCAATGACTAAAAAATATCTTGAGGACCACTTGCAGCCTGCTTTTGGTTCTGTCAGGCATTCTAAGGCAATGTGTCCTTGCAGGGAAAAAAACAAAACCAAAAAGGCTGCAGCCTTTTTTCTTTACCTCTTCCAGCCAGCACAGAAATCCAGACCTTCCTTGGGATGTCTTCTCTCCTAGCAGCTCCCAAGAGGGCTTTACTTTGAATGTCATTAATTAATTAGGGGGCATATTCTTTCCTCTGAGAGTAAAAACACAAATTTTGTTATGCCCTCAGACAATGAATGAGCCACGCTGGGCAGGATTTGGGTAACTGTGCGAAGCCACAACCTGCCTTATTTGGAGCTGGACTTGAGCACAGACTGGCTTTCGTGACTTTTCTCCATAGCCAGTGTTTGGAGAACCTCAGGCTGGCCTCAGTGCAGGAGGAATGAGGACTGTGCCAGCGGGGAGGTTGCACTGGTTGTTGTGGGAGAAGTGTTAAAAGCTGATTACTTTGGCAGACTGGGGAAAAGTAAAGATTTCCCTTCCTCTCCAGGAACTGGTGGGTATTTTCTTCCTCTGATAGTGGAAAAGCCCTGAGAGCAGTTTGCCCTGTGAGTTTGGAAATGGTGTGGGTTTGCCCCAGCTTCAGTGGCATTCCTGGAAAAATTATGTGGCTGGGATTTGTAGAAATGAGCAAGGAGGAAACCACCAACTGAGCTCCCAATGGGGAAAACCAGGCTCCCATCGATAGCCTGTCTTGCAGGTCCCAGTCCTCCCGTGTTCCTTGTTGTGCTTGCACAACTGAAGACTTTGCACCTTTCCTGAAAAAGCACTGCTTTTTTCCTTTTTTTTTTTCTTTTTTTTTTTTAATGTGACTCTCATGGTGCTTATCATGCCTGATTCAGACTCTTTTAGAAGTACCATGTTTCCAGTTCTATACTCTGGTAGTTTTCTTCCTTTTTTTAAGATGAATGGCTTCAAGGGTTTAGGACACTCAAAATTAAATTGGTGTTTGAACCGGTGATTTCAGCATTTCAGAGCAGTGATATTGGAATTCTTAAGGGTTTGGGGTTTTTTCCAGATGTTCGTATTTCTTCCCATCTTCCCTTATACTTTTAAATGGAAGGGGGATGTCTCAGAGGACACAGGGAGTCCTGCTGGAAAAGCTCTACCTTGAGTTCCTCTCAGTGACACCTTCCCTGCTCTAGTGCCCCATATGTGCTCCCACCTTCCACAGCCTTTCCCAGCCCCTCCCTGAAAGAGAAAACAGTGAGGAAGTCAGTCATAAAACTTCCTATTGTTTGTACATAAATATCCCAGTGGATGAGTTGATGTCCCATGTGCAGAACGTCTCCTCCCACATCTGGAGTGTGTTTTTGTCCTTGCCCTGGTCAATCCTGCATGTCGCTGTGCACACATGGGTGTGTGTGTGCTGCTCTTCTGCTGTTTCACAGCATGGGTAAGGCAGCAGCCTTTGGAGGCCCCCAAAAATGGTGTGATGGTGCTTTGGCCTGACCTCAGGCCTTGCTCCACTTCAATTCCTCTATTTACTTTAAGGAAAGCTTTAAGGACTTTAAGGAAAGCTCTGTGTGCCTCAGGAACACTAGGTGTGTTTGACTGGAAGCCTGGCCCTGGATGGGAAGTAGTGTGCTTGCAAGACTTGGGGGCAGAGGGAAAAAATGGCAGCTCCCCCACTTTCTGTTTATACCTCACAGAGAAATGAAATGGGGTGATAACAGCACAGTTATCAACTGGGACTGACCGTAACTTCTGTTGAAATGTTCTTCTAAAAACCTTAGTGGCACATCTGCTCCTGCTTGCTTCCATTGAAGATAATAATAAAGCATAATAAAATACCTCTTGGGAAAGAAATCTCCTGCAAGAACTGGAAAGGGCTTTGCACATCCCCAGAATGACGGGGTCTTCTCATAAAGCAAGGAAGATCATATGGCTCATGATCTATAGGGCACAAAGCATGTTTGTTGCAGGGGTGATGGTTGGAAAGGATTTCCTTGTACATTTGTGGGAAGATGAAAAGCAAATCTTCTGCTCCTGGCTGAAAGCTGCCAGTCTGGGTCTGATGTGGCTGGAGCAGTGGGTAACCCTTGCTTCCCTCTGTTTCCTCCCCAGCTGGCCGGAGGCATCATCCTGGGAGTGGCCCTATGGCTCCGCCATGACTCGCAGACAACGAATATCCTGTACCTGCAGCTGGGGGACAAGCAGGCCCCCAACACCTTCTACGTTGGTGAGTAGCTGTGGGGGTGCTGGTGTTGCTGCATGGGTGTGTGCCCCAGGGGATGCTGCAGTGTACCCAAAAGCAGGGCAGAAAGCTCCAGGTGAGCAACAAGGAGGTCACAATAAAAATACCTCCTGCTGCCCTTGTACTCTCCAAAATATCCCCTGCTGTGCCAGCCGAAGCCTTTGATAAATGTTGGCTGTGGCCCAAGCGCAGAGTCCAAATCCACATCAGCTAAAAATGCAAGAAGATGTGTTGCAGTGTCATGGGTTTTCTCCAGAGCACGTTTGGGAAGAGGGCGGACTTCTTGGAAGCCTGTCTTGTTTCCTGTCCAAAGGGACGTAAAAGTAGCCGACAGAGTGGCTGGCAGTAGGAAGCGAAGCTTGGTGAGTGTGTGACTCGTGTTCTCCAGGAGGGGCAGGTGAGGCCTCTGTGTACTATGGTTAAGCTTAGCATGATTTTTGTCAATTTGACAGCATGCTGGAAGCTGAACCTCCCCTGTTTTTCCCCTGTTCTGCAATGATGCCTCACAGACGAGGGGGAGAGGCTTGCAAGAGGGGCTGGCTGCCAGTCAGGAGCTGGCTTGGAGCACAAGCTGACGGGGCTGGGAACGTTGTCTGATCTGATGTCCTGTTCTCACCTGTAGCTAAAATTACTTTCTGGAAAGGGTTTTCCTTTACATTTCCCTACTTGTCCATGAAACAGCATGCCTGAGCCCTCACCCTGGCTGTCCCTGGTTACAGAAGATGCTCCTGCTGTAAATAGCTGTGGGTTTTTCTCTTTTCCTGTCTCTCTTCTCCTGCCTCACACCCAGAGCTCTATTTGCAGCATTTCCCCTTTGTAGATCTTATCTTTAAAAACAGAAGAGGGACCTCACAAGAAGTTAAACTCTCTCCTTTCCAGGAACCAGTCCAAACCTCTCCTTCTTTTGTGGGTGCTAACAACTGATACCTTCCTAGTTAACACTTTCTCCCCAAACCTGGGGGACCTGGGCATGGGGCAGAGTCCCTCCCTCCTGCCTATTGGGCATTTTTTACTCTTCCACCCTTATTTTGTCTTTGTCCTTAGCGTTTGCTGTTTGGAAGGCATTGGGGAAGGACTGTGGGTCCCACTACCACACTGACTTTCCAACACTTGTGAGCAGCCCATGATTTGAGGCTGGCTGTCTTTTTAAAGTTATATTCAGCAACAGCTTGGCCTGGATTCCTTCTGGCAGCTGTAATTTCCATGCAGTAATAACAGCAGAGCATTTCTTTCAGTTGCTGCCTTTCCCAGCCAGACCTCTGGAGTCTAAAGACTGAGATTTCTTTTTGCTTCCCCGCCACCCCTGCTCCCCCCCCCCCCCATTTTTCCTCTCTCTTACAACTGATACACCCTCTTTTTCCTTCTCTGGCATGCAGTATACACATGCACACAATGTTCCTGCTTTTGGGAATGGGAACCTCTTTGGGCTTGGCCTCCAGAGCTCTGTTGTTTTTTTCTTTCACTTTGCAAACCACTTTTTGGTGTCTGGCACAGGGTGCTGGTCCCAGGATTTGTCAGGAGGCTTTTAAAGGCCAGCCAGGCTTTGCTGCGGTGCTGCAGGACAGGAGAAAGCAATAAACACTGTCAAAGGAGGAAAACTTCTGTCATAGGCGGTGTACTGACTGAGAAGGGGAAGGAGGAAAGCAGGGATTTGGTGTCTCCTGGTTTCTGTGTTTTTCCTTTTCCCTACCCCAAAGCTGGAGTTCTTTGATAAAGGCTGTTTTTCCAGGGTGTCTGTGTGTTATGGGAGAGGAAAAAGAATGGTTTTGAGGGCAACAGGGAAGTGGGAGAAAGAAGCTGCAGGGAACAGCAAAGCTGCAGAGTACCAGGCATGATACTTCAGGCTGCAGGAGGAGCAGGAGAAGAGCAGTCCTTGCCCTCAGCTCCCAGACCAGAACATCAGAGCAGCCACCCCTGCAGTCCCCAGGGCACAGGCAGCTGTTCCCCTCCTGGCCTTTCCAGTCCCAGGGAAGGGGCTCCTGTGGGCTGGGGTTTCCCACAAGCACACCACCCCTCCCCAGCACTTTCGCACTGCCTGCACAAGTGGTCTTGTGGGCTGGCCTGGGAGGTTATTAAACAGCCCCTTGTTCATGGGCTTTACCTCAGTATGGCGTGCAAACCATCTGGTCCCCTAATCACTTGTTGCAATCTTGGCTTTTTGACACTTCCATTTTGGCTCTGGATCCAATGCTTCAGCAAATGCTTGAACTGCTTCAGCACTGTAAAGACCAAGCAGTACCAGGGGTGGGGATAGATGGAGCACCTTAGTTCCATTCTTTCACAACTATAAAGGAAAATACTTGTTCTTCATCTGAGCTTGGCTTATGGTCTGATAGGCATTTATTTGCTTTATTTGAAGTTCAGAAATCAAAATCCTTCTTGCTCTTGGGTAACACTGTGTCTGGAATGCTTTGTCTGTCTGGAGGCTGGGAAGATGTTGGTCACAAGGCCGAAAACATCCTTCAGGATTAGCTAGAGGCATCGATAAGTTGCTGGCAACTGGCTAACCACTGCTCAGATATTTACTGCTAGTATACATAAAGTACCATTGAAAAAAACCCAAACAAATAACAAAACTCTGATTCAGGGTGTTAGGAGAGCCCTTAGAAGGCTAAGCTGGTCTCTCTCTGCAGATAGCAGTACAAATTGGAACAGTTCTGATCTCTCCACAGTAAGTTAGTGCTGTGGTGCCACTGCTTTTAAGAGCACCTGGGGATCTTGAAAAAGCAAGTGACCCTGGACTTACTACTTTTGCCCTTTCTTGGTGGGATGACAGTGGGAGGGAAAAGCTGGGTTCTTCATCCTTCAAAGATTTGGTTATGGGATGCCTGGAGATGGCTGTTGCAGATGAAATGCTTTGAGGAGGGCAGAAACAAAACCTCAGCTCTTGTTTGCCTTAAATCCACACCCTAGGATTTCACATTTTCCCCTTGCTGGGCTGCCTGGGTGCTGGTCCTTACAGCTGCCCTTCTGTGCTTTCCCTCAAGCTGCCCAACAAGGAACGGAGCACAGCAGCCGCATGGTCTCTGCTTAGCTCTCTCCTGCCAGATCTAAATAGGTAATCAGCCTCCAGCTGCTCACAGCAAGTGACAGGGCAACAAGACCTGTGGCTCTAATTAGCTCAGCCCTGGGAGCAGGGCCAGCCACAATGAAGAGTGCAAAAGCCTCCTGAGCTGGGGTGTGGTTTTCCACACAGTTTTTGGGGTGAGGAAGGAGTTTGCTTTGCCTCTGTCTAGGTTTTGTGTGCTTTATTAGTAAATCCTCTGCTGGGCAGTGTCTCCTCCCTGGAGCATAGTGGCACAGAGGAGGACTGTGAGGTTTTGGACAGGCATACAGTGGTGGGGTAAACTTGGCCACCGAGGCTGCTGCCACTGCTGCCTCTCCCTGTCATCCTAGTGGGTGCCACTGTCCCAACAGAAAGGCAAGAGGGTTTTCTTTGGTGGAGGAGTTCCCTAGGTAATGTTTATCCACCTCCCAAGCCAGTCAGGCAGCAAAGCCTAGGGGAAGCAGGTATGGGGACAGCTGAGAGCAGCTATGGGTTGGGGGCTAAGGTGGTGAAAGTGCCTGTGAATGCTGCTGAGGCATGGAAGGGACATCAGCTAATGGGAACACAGACTTCCTTAAGAGGTGAATCAGACTGTCTTCACTACCCTCCTCAGAACAAATACAATCCAGGATAATGATTTCTGCCCTGGAAACAAGTTCAAGCTGCTTTTCATGCAGACTGGTGTAGAATAAATGGGCCAGAAAGCACAGGGAGGCTTTGAAGTCTTCCTTACAAATGAGTACATATCTGAGTTGAACTGCAGCTGTTCTCAAGCTTTCATGGGTGTCTTCAGGATTTTGGAAGTCCTGTCATGAGATTTTGCTGCGTTCAGGGAAATCTGACCCTTGCAGAGAGGAGGGACTGCTAAGTGGCAGTGCATAGGGTAGGGATGGGGACGTCTCTCTGAGCTTTCCCCAGGTTTGCCCATTGTCCTTACAGCACATGAGGATGCCTTGGCCACTCTTGCCATGAGCCCCAGATGTGACCAGCAGTGCAGAGAGCATGCCAGCCTATCACCCAGACAGACTTGTGTTGGCTAAGTGGTTGTGGAGGAGCTATCCCTTCTATCCATAACTTAATTAGCCTTTTAAACTAGTTTAGCTTAATTAGCCTTGTCAGGACTGCCTTGGATGAAAAGCAGTGCTTTCTGGGAGGTTTTCACTGCAGAGAGAGCTCAGCAGAGCTCCAGTGTATTGCAAAAGTTCTAGAGGTCAGCAGTGCTACAATGGCTGTGGACCCACCATGAGCCATGAGAAGGTCTTGGTTTCCATTCCCACTCCCATCCTTGTCACCATCCCTCTGGAAATGTTAGGCATCTTCTAGAGATAGTGCCAACTTCCACACATTGTGGAGTTAGACCCAACAGCACATCTTTTGTTAGACTTGTTGTGAAAGGCTAGAGAACAGCCTGGTCTGTATGTTCTGTAATAAACACCAGTCAAAAACCACCTTCAGTCTTGGCATGAGGCACTGCAGGGATCCCTGTGGATGCACACAGCTGGTTCAGGACTCGTTTCTTCTCTCACCCATTTGTGCTCTACTTTGTCAAGGCCCCCTGTGTTGGGGATTTTCCACCAGACACATGAGCTGTGGTCAGGCTTGCATGCTTGGCAGTGGAAACCAAGGTTTGCATTTGGCCTTGAACCACACCGAGCAAAATGGATTATTTAAAAAATAATATATGTAGATTTTTAAAAATAGAAGTGCATACATTTTTCTGTATTGAAAATAAACTTACAGTTAAGAACAATTTAATTATTTAGTCCCTTAAAGGGAAAAAAAAACCAGAAGCTGAGTTTTACTTGTTCTAGATTTTCCTCTAATCACTGTCAGATCAACTCCTTCAATAATACTGGAATTATTTTTAAAATTGTAGTTTTAAGGCAAAACACTTTCATTGTACTTTCCTTTCTGGTTTAAACGATGTATCTGACAGTATAGGGTTGGGGTGTTTTTGTATTCTTATCACAGAATTCAGTTTCTATTAAGAAAGCAACATGTTATTTCATTGCATTTCCATTTAATTGTAATTCATTCTACCTTGATCGTGACCAACCCCTGTGCTTCATTTACTCTCCAGACTAAAACTGGTTATGCCTTTAAAAATACTTTGGACCATCAGGTTATTTTGGGTTCAGATCTGTCCAACTACAACTAATGTAGTTGGTCTTTTCCTTTGTCCCTTCCCATTGGCTTTGCTGCCCTGGACCTGTGCCAGATGTGGCTCCTTGCTCTTCAGAGCTGTTTAAACCTGTAGATTGAACAGTTTGCTTTAGAAAACCTGCACTGTGTTCAAAGCATGCAAAACCTACAAGGAATCCTCCAGTGGGATTTGTGCTTTTTTTGTGGGTGAGATCTCAGGGCACAGAGAAATGCCCAGAAGTGCTCTAGGCTGGGGCAGCAGAGGATGGGCCAGCATATTCCAGCCTGGCTCACTTGTGCTGTGCCACCATTGTCCATCTCCCATGGAGATGGGCCATGGACTTCCTCACAGCTTTTGCAGGTGTGCTGAATTTACAAAACTTGAGTCTCCTTCCAGTGTTTCTTGGGTCAGCAAAGGAGAAGAAACCTGACTATGGCATCTGTGTGGAGTGGATTTGGGTACAATTGTGTGCACACGAGGGCGTTCTTTGGGGCTTTCCCCACCACCCCTTTGTGTTTCTGACAGAGGGGTGCTCTTTGCTTCTTCTTGCCTTGTTCTTGCAGATGAGGGCAGCATGTCCAGGCTTTCATCTCCCTGTGAGAGCTCTCCATACTTTGTGACACTGTTGCTCCATCTGGAAGTCATTAGCAGCTACAGAGCAGCAATGTTTTCCTTGGGAAAGGGGGTGGAGAGGAATGGAGGGGTTTCCCACTTGTCATCTTCCAGCAAACCCTCTATTTTTCCAGCCCCACTCTCTCTCACCCCACTTTGAAGAAAGCACTGCCAGCTCTGCTGGGCCAATTCCACCAGGCAACTGGACAAAAATGTCTGGGAGACCCTGCTTTGCTGGCTGGCTCACACAGCCATCTTTTTCCTGCCCCAACCCTGCCCTGGAGGGACTTTCCACTGTGCCTGTATCTTGCCTCCGAGCTGCCAGGAAGAACATCATGGTCATTTCTTTGGCTGCTGGGAAGGGTGTTCTTCCACAATGGGTGGTGTGGGGTAGGAGGGAGTCTCCCTGCCATTGTCTAATGGTTCCACCCTTCCCTGCGGCAGCAGTGGTGATAAGCCCAGTGAAGTTCAGCATCTCCAGGCCAGAAACAACAGCAGGGTAGCACTGAAACCTCCCTCCTTTCATCAGAGGCTTGCAAAACTTTTGGCTGTGTAGAGTTTCCCCACAGGAGCCTGTTGGGAGAATAAATGTCTCTCTTTTGTCAGTTCTCAGCTCCTTTTTAAAGCCCATCTCGTGGGGAGGGCAGGCACATCTTGGAGAGCTGCCTGGCCTTCCCAGGAAGCATGGTGTCATGCTGGGGGGGAGGGGATTTCTTACTTGATTTCTTTTTCGTCTTTTGGAAATACTGCCATGGTGACCTGAAGACAGTGACTGTCTTCCATTTAACCTAATGAGTTAAGGGTGCTGGGAGAGGATTGAAATGAGGGGAGAATTAGGGTGCTGTCCAGGAATACCCATGCCTGGAGCTGCACAGCATCTCTGATGGCCATGGTGGAGCATGGGAGGAGAGCTAGCCAGGGCTGGCCTGCTCCCTGCTTGTTTTTGAGGGACGCTCCAGTGCTTGTTCCTTCTTTTGTTTGTTTTTTCATCGTGTCCTTTTTTAAAGACCGTTTATTTCTTCCTGGTTTTTTTTTTATTTCTCAGCAGGGACAGGACATGGGTTTTACAACCCTGCAGGCACCAGCTATGCTGCCTTAATTCCAAAGTACTGACACTGAATACTGCCTTTTTTGCTCCCTTCCCTGCTCCCAGAACTGAGCATTCCTACCTGGCCTGCAGGTAAAGGGTCCTCCATGGAGTCATCATCTGCTTGAGCTGGGAGCTAAGCTGGCCTCTTGGCTGCTTTTTTTTTCCTCTTTCCCAGCTAGCATCAAACCAAGTGCTCAATAACTATCAGTTTCCCATCTCTGATGTTTCGGGGCTTTCCTAAAGCTTTACAAGATCCCTGCAGCCTAAAGCAGTGCATGCCCTGGTTGTATTGGGGAAAGAGGGATGGTGTTTGGCCCACTGCTGCTGCTTTTCCTGATCATCATGTCCAGATCATGATGCTCTTGAGGGAGGTTGTATCATGGTTCCTGTGCTCCTGCTTTGAATTCAGATGAGGAGGTGAAGCTGAGAGTAGTTGGTCTCTCTCCTAAAGCTTTCTGCTTGAAGGCTCCATCTCAAAATGAGATGGAGAACTCCAGGCAGTATTGATACCACTCCTCTGACTTCTCCAACTCCCAGATACAGGTCCTGAGGCTCACAGCTTGCTTTGGTGTGTAGCTGGTTATGTGTGGCAGTTGTAGCAATTTTTCTTGCTGCTGTCTTATCAGAGAACCATGCCACAGGGTTAGAAATCACAGTGTAGTGCTGCTTAAGGATGTGGAGGTGCCTTGGTACCATGAACACCTGTACATGATTTGCTCACTACCTGTGGCTGCAGCTCCAGCTGTTCCTCTTATGTACTGCTGCTGAGTGAGGGAGCAGCATGGCTCTGCAGTAGGCACTGCAGACTGCAGTTTATACCTCTCTTATTTTACTTTTTGTTTACAGCAAACAGCGCTGCTTGTTGTAAAACCCCAGAGAAAACTGCAATAAAAATGAGCTGGGAAGTGGCATGTGAAAGGCAGATGGAGCTTTGCTCGTGCCAAATTGTGCCAGTTTGGGTGGAGCCCTGATGGAGCAAATAACCATTTTAGTCAAGAGTTCCTCACCCAGGAGAGGATTTAGAGGTTAACCAGCCTCTGATGCTTACACAGAGGAGGGGCAGACTTGTGAGGAGTCTCCTCTGACTTTGAGGAGGATAATTTGCCATTCCAGGATGGGATGACAGGTGCCTTGCTCACAGAGACGAAGCCCAAACCCACAGTAGGCATCATTGTCCCTGTGTGCCAGGAATGAAAGCTAAGATGTGTCAGTCTGCTTTCTGGGAAAAGGGCTTGGTCGTTCCAGTCTGCACCGTGATTGCTGTGAAATAGTCCCCCAGCTGCCTGGCACCCAGTCTGAAAGTGGAGAATCCCCCACCAGCCCCATTCCTTGACGGGAAGGATGGGTGTGGGAAAACAAACACCGTTCAAAGCATGTGGCTGGGCACTTGGATTGCCTTTCTTTGCTTTCTCAGCCTTCAGCATGGTATTTCTGTGGCGAAACATCGCTGGCATTCCTTATTGCACATGCTATTTTTGCAGTAAATATTTTGTGCTTGTTTTTAAATAAACTCCGGCGCAGAGTCCTGCTCTGTTGCCTCCTGGGAGAGGCTGTCGTGTTCTGGCCCTCGGTAACA
The DNA here is from genome assembly GCF_024509145.1 of Vidua macroura. Lineage (NCBI taxonomy): Eukaryota > Metazoa > Chordata > Aves > Passeriformes > Viduidae > Vidua > Vidua macroura. The sequence continues at coordinate 45,252,071 of NC_071576.1, read as the reverse complement.
AAAAGCAACTCCATAACAGCTGCTTGTTTGTGCCTGGGAATGAAGCTGGCCTTTATTACAAAAACCTTCCAGGGTTTTTTTTGTGGTTTGCCGAGCTCAGGCCAGTCATGGCTGCCCTCTCCCCCGCCTGGCTGCGCATTCCTGCTGCTCCCACCAGTTACATCCGCTGGGCTCCGGTCAGGAAGCTTCATGTGGTGCACATCTTCTTCTCTCCCCTCCTTTCCTTCTTGCTGTTTCCTCACTTGATAGCAGTGCTGGCTCTGATGAGGAGCTGGTGAAGTGAGAGCAGGGAGAGGAGTGGGAAGCTGTGACCTCACTTGACAGTCCAAGGTCTGCACAGTGTGCCTGAGGTGGGAGTTCAGCAGGGCAGAATTGGTTTTGTTTTTTTGAAGCTGCCAGAAATCCCAGAAAGAAGCAAGTACAGAGGTCACTGGAAAACTTCTCTGAAACAGCAAATGTCTGTGTTTCCTCTTTGTCTCCTCCATCAGTTGAGGGTCTCACTGGGCTTTCATTTTCTAGTTTTCAGAGCAAAACTTTCCTGGCCACCAGTGAGTCCTGTGTTTTCCTGATGATCTCAATATCAGAAAAACATCTTTTATAGTGAGAGCAATCATTCACTGGAAAAACCTCCCCAGGGACACAATAGAGTCCCTATCACTGGAGATTTTCAAGGTATAATTGGGCAGAGTTCTGCATAGTCTCTCCTAAGGTTCCTAGTCTCACGAAAGGTTGGACACAGTGATCATTTGAGGTCCCTTCAATCTGGGCTGCCTTGTGACTGTGATCTCCTGGCAATATTTGTTCAGCCCAGAAGGTGCCTTCAGTGTTTATTTTGAAAAATATTAGAACAAAACCTTCTGTCTGTGGTGACCTGGTTGTCGGGGTCCCAGCATCATGCTGCTTGGTCTTCAAATGTGCTGCATCTGCTTGTTACCCATACACTGGAGTGGTTAGCATGAATAGTGACTAGTCAGATGTGGAAATTGCTTACCCCTTTGCACAGCTCTGACTTCTCTCTAGTGTCCTAATGGGAGAAGAAGTCAGAAACGGCTGCACTCAGGGATGAGGAAAGTTGATTTTCTGACTTGTGATTAAAACTTGTCAGTTGAACTGCCCAGCGCTTAAAATAGAAAAATCTGCCATGGCTTGGGTTGAAAACCCAAGCCAGCAGCTTCACTGGTACAAGCTGGAGTGGTGAGGGCTGGTTCTTGGGCATTAGCAGCTTCTGGTGATAGCGAGCAGACCATTTTTGGGACACTACTGCTGGTATGTTGTTCTTTGTGAGACAGCAGTTATGCAGTGTCTGACAGCCTCCACCAGTCTCTCTGGGGCTTGGCGGGTGTCCAGCAGACTACCTTCATTGTGCAGGGTTTATTGATGCCTTCCCACCACCTCCAAGCCCTTTGGGGCCCTCTGTCCTGCACACAGCCCAGCCCACTGTTTGCCATGCTGTCTCCCTGCCCAGCTGCTACAGCTGCTCCACCTCATGCTATCTCCAGCCATTGGGACAAAACCACTTCCTTCCCCTTCAGGCAGGCCTACAGAACTTCATCTGCTGGCCTGTCCTTTCCAAAGAACTCTCCTGGGAGGTTTCTTTTGCTTGTTTTTCCTTTCTTTGCACACCTTCACCTAAGATGTTTCATTCCCACTTGGGGAGCTTTTTTGCCCGTAGGGTTTTCATGGTTCCTGGGCTCTGCTGAAAACCCTTCAGACCACCTCAGGAGGTGCAGATTGCACGTCTGGCCCCCGTTGCCACAAGGATGTTGGTGTCTCCGGCCACAGCTCCTGTCAGGTTTTGTGAAGAGGGGCTTCCTGTGGGGTCAGCATGCTCCATTGTGGCACTTCCCCTGCAGCTGGCTTCCTCCCTTCTGCAGTGCCTAAAAATAGATTAAGTGCGGTGCTGCTGAGAAACACCGGAGAGTCCCAGCGCTTGAGCTGCTGGGGCGGCGTTTCCGTCACTGCCGCTCGCCAAGTCAGCCCTTGCATTGGCGCTTGTGCTTTTGGTGAGCTGGTGGGTTTTGTTTCAAAGAGGGAAGAAGCGGGAGCCAAAGTCCAGCCTTTCCCAAGTTTGAAGAATCTGTAAGGGAATGCTAAACAAGTGGAGACCGTTACTGTGTATCTGGTGGTTTAGAGAAGGGTTTACTTGACTTCACTCTACTCTCATTGCATGGCCTTTGGACTTTGCAGTTTAATTATCAGAAGATTGTTTAAAAGCTACAGTGATAAGGAAAACTTTAAACATCACAAGCATGTACAAGCAGTTTTAATCTTGAGCTCTGTTTATATGTTAGGGCTGTCCCTAAAGGAGAGCTGACAGTCTGATTAATTACTATAAAACATTTTCACTCATAGCAGAAGAAAACATTTCATTGAAGGGATGTGTCTCCCAACCACTAGTAATATTCACTGTATTGCTGTTACCTCTGGGATACCCCATGTTCTTTTATCCTCATCATGATTATTTTTTTTTTCACTGTCCATTAGACATAGTGACTGCAGTTTTACCTGATTTGTAATTTTTGCATGTATCAAATTGCTTTTGAATGGAAAATAAGATTCACTTAGAGAGTAGGAGAACTACAATACTTGAGAATATTACTTAACCAAAAATGCACTAAATATAAGGGATACACCAGCAAAAAGCTGTGTCAAGTTTAAATGAGCTGGTAGTGTTTGGCTGAGTAATCACTATGACTTCACTAGTCTCGTGGTTGGTGAGACCATGGTGATTACTCACGGCAGCAGACTTGAGCCTTGAGATAAGCTCTTGTTTCCTGAATGAATAAACTTTTATTCCTCTGTTTTCTGAACCACTCCTGATGCCTCATTTCAAGCTTTGAGCTAGTTATGGTGCAAGTTGCCTGTGCAAATTCAATAAGTTAAAGTAAAAAAATGTTGTATTCTCTGTGGAAGAACCTATAACAAAAAAAAGCACCAGATTTTAAGTGAGATGCTTAAGCAGTACTTTCCCCTTGGTTTTGTGGTTCATCTGCCTTTTAAATGTTAGCCAGATAAATATTTGTATGATGTTTAATATAAATAAACCATGTGCCTTACTGTTTATTTTACAAGATATGCTAACTAATAATTTCCGTCTCTGCTTAAACATTTAAAGCACCATGCCAGGATAACTCCATGCTACAGCTGTGAGGATGCTGTTGAGCTCTTGTCATGCCTCCTACATCCTCTGCCTAGTGCTACTCTCAGTGCTTCCTCTCATTTTGGAGGTGATGGAGTTATTAAAGCTCCCGTGTTGGCAGCTTCAAACACTTTGAGACCCAACTCATGTACGTTGCGTTCTACTATGTCTGCTGCCATCACACCTCCTGAGCCTTAATTCTGCACGCCCATAATTATCCACCTCAGGAGCCAGAATGTCCAGCCAGGCACAAGGGTGGACAGAGCTGTGCAGTAACGTGTCTGCCTCTCACTTTGCCTTGCAGGAATCTACATCCTGATTGCAGTTGGAGCTGTCATGATGTTCGTGGGATTCCTGGGATGCTACGGGGCTATTCAGGAGTCTCAGTGTCTTCTGGGAACGGTAGGAGACACAGAGGTTTGGAAGTCACTTGGCACCCTGATTTCCCTGCTGGATGGCATGTGGCTGTGCTTCCCTTGCTGGGGGCTTTCCCAACTAGTGGGGCTGGGAGGATGTTTGAGCACGTAGGTGGGAGCTAGGTGACCTCTGCAAGGAGCAAGGCAGTGCTGCGTGGCTGAGGGCATCTCTGCCCAGCCTGTGGAGCTCAGCTGAGCTGACAGGCATGCTGCAAAGTCCTTTCTATGCCTGGCTGCAGGGCAGAAGGGGTGAGATCAGCAGGATTCTTAAGAGAGTCTTTCTCTGTTATATGTGAACCCTCACCTTGCAGTTATCCCTCCATGGTCTGGCTGTCTTACCAAGCACCCACTAAACCCTCTTTCTTACCTGGAGTCCCCTACAGCATCCCTTCTCACTCTGTTTGAAGGCTGCCTGCAGCAATTCTAGTTCTTTTAAGGAATCATCTACTATTTTTATCTGTTTGGACAAGGAAACAGCAAAGATTTTCCATAATTTCTTAGTGAGAACATCTAAGTACATCCTGGAAAATCCATTACTGAAGTGTTACAGGTCCTCGATGTGAGGCAGCAGCTCAGGATTCCTGGCACAGGATGAGGTTAATTGGATAAACTGTAGCCACACCAAAAGCCTTTACCTTGGGAGCAAGGGAGACCCATTTATTTAAAGCAAGTTCTCACATGTGGTTCAGTTTAAACTTGATGCATAAAAAACAAAACTGGAAAGGTAAAACATAATTTTTGGGTGGTTTTTTTTTTTTTTTATTCGAATGACTTCCCAGCACTTGGCTTCATTAGGCTGGAGGGTTCTTGGTGGTGGTGTAGCAACTCATGGGTGTGGGCTCAGCTGGGACAGAGGGAAAGGGAGCTGCTTTGCCTCACTCTTGCAGATGACTTCACCTCTGATTGCTGCTGGTTCCCAATAATAAGGGGATGCTTTTCCCCAGTGTTGATAAAGCGCTTCTGAACATAGTGGATGGGATGCAGCATTATCCTGGCTGCTGGGAATACAAGGAGCCTGCACACAAATCTAACAGGTTGTTGGAGCACAGTTTGGCAGCTTTGGATTTTTATTTTGTTTTGTTAATGCAAGTGATTACAGACCCTGAACTACCTCTCACTCCCTCCTGAAGTTAGAGGATTAGAAGGGTAGATGGCACAAGGTACCTGAGGTCCGACAGGGAAACCGGCTGATCTGGCTGAAATTAGCAGCTCTAGCTGCTGTGCATTGCCTGTGTTTGCTCACATCTTGGCTTGCCAAGAAAAGTCTAGAGAGGATGAGGATGCTTTCTGCTGGCCAAGGCTCCCACTATGTTCCAAGGACATTTCCTTGGGTGTTTTAGGGAAGCAGCTGTGCTCCCCTTTCCACCACCTATCTGAGGGAGTGACTTTGTGCCAAAGGTGGCATGGAAGCTGAGCAGCAAGACCTAAGGAAGACAGGAGGGAGCCACTTGGTATGGAACAGGCTCTGCTCCCTGGAAAGGGGCTGGGACACAGCCTGCTGCCTGGCCAGGACCACCACTATGTTCCCATAGCATCAAGCTGCACCTCCTGCTGTTCTGCAGCCAGCTTACAGAAGAGCTGAATCTGCAGGAAGTTGTACCTCCACATCTGGGATAAGCAAACCATCCTTCACTGAAGGGTAACCACTGCAGGAGTGAGCCCTAGTGCTTAACCAGACTTACAGTGGCATTGCACCCGCAGTTTATGGTGGTGTGAGTCATTGGGGGGGATGTGGGACCTAGTCTTTCAAAGATGTTCCTACAAAATTAGGGATAGATGTTCACATAGGAGTTGATTGTTCAGGAATTGGACAAGGATGTTGAAGTCCTTTCCTGCTGTCAGGTTAATAGTCTTGTTTCCATTTTGCTGATAACCCTTTGTTTTTGCATGTGAGAGCCAGGTCATGGCATCATTCTGGAAACTCCTGTTTCATCTATTGTTGGAGAAAATATCCTGAATGTGTTTTGAACAGAGACTGCTCAGGAGCCAGGGGCTGTTTTCCCACCCTATACTGTAATTTTATGTTTCCTTGATTGCGTTCACCTCTTTTGCTTCTTGACTTTCATGGCAACTTCTCCCACTTTGGGGCTTTTCCCAGAAAGAAGTCACTGAGTGATGTTGTCACAGAGGTGATGTTGGCTGCACATGGATCATGCCTCTCTGTGCCTTCTCATGTGATGCTGATGTATGAGTTTACAGCTTCCCATTTCCAGTCCAACTGACCAACTATCACAATGTGTTCACGGGATCGGAACAAAAAAGGGAGGATGGCAGGGAGGAATGCTGGAATTGCACAAACAGGGTGGGACTGTGGGGAAAACGTCAGTGTTGGTATTTATGCAAAAAACTGCAGTAGCCTTGCAGGGCTGTGGATGCCAGAGAGCTGGCCATAAATCACACCCTGACATCCCCAGCTCCTCAGCAGCTGAAATGTGCTTTTAACCCTGCATTGGCAATTCCAGTCCAGAGCATTTGTGGCAGAGCAGAAACCTTTTCTGGATGGTCCCGCAGGTGCATGAAGTGGAGCGATATATCTTGTGCTACACAGGGCATCTTCATCCCTGCCAGTCCCTTTGTGGGAAAGGTTTTGCTAGTCCCTGCTCAACAATCTGGATGTGGAGTCATATGTGATGAGTTACAGGAAAATGTGTTTGAGTTCAGTGCATGTATGAGAGAGAAAATGGTTTGAAGTCAGATGATACCTTGCTCTGATTTGTCAGTGGAAGTGCTGCTCCACACCTCTCCCCACCTAACTGCTGCAGATATGTTAAGGATCGTTCTCTTGATTTGTCTTTGCAGTTCTTCACCTGCCTGGTGATCCTGTTTGCCTGTGAAGTTGCGGCTGGAATTTGGGGTTTTGTCAACAAAGACCAAGTAAGGCTCTAAAACCTGTGTTTGTGGGACTGGGAGGCTGGGGCAGAACGGCAGCAGATCACAGCATGAGCTGTTTTGCTCACAAACTGCTCCCAGACTGAGTAATGGGGGCTTGGATTAGCGGTGTGACCTGGGCAGGCCACCTCACTCCTCTTGGCTGGGCTGATGAACTTTAAATGTGAGCACTTGTGGTAGCAGCTGCCCTTAGGGTATGTAGTGCGGTGTCTGGAATAAAAATAGCCTGTCTCACTTGGGTCTTCTCCTTGCTGCCACGCTGTCAGTCACAGAGGGAGTCGATTTGGGCATGAAATTGTGAAGGAAAGCCATCTGCACGTCTGTCCTTGGTGCCAGGGAACGAGGACCAAACCCAGCTGGGTGGTGCCAAAGGGCAGGAATGCTGTTCAGGGAGAGCCTGCATTAACGGGATTGCTTGGTGCTTCCTGCTCTTCTCCAGTGTCATAGAACCTGCTTCAGGTCATTTGTCTGCCAGTGCTGGGCTTGCTGTGATCCATATGCTGTGCACTCATGAGGGGTCCAAGTCCTGTATCTGTCCCTGCTAGGCACCCTGCTAGGGACTGCTCAGATAAGGTTTCCTGGCTGGAGGAGCTGAACTGAAGGGTAGAACTGGAAATTACAGCTTTTCACCTTCTGTTTCTGCTCACCTTCCCTTCGCTATGGTCACATGTGCTCACATACACACCAGTTTGGCCTCGAAATGCAGAACTGCCCGTGTATGGGAACTATGGCTATGCTGCACCAAGCAGCAGCCTGGGTGCTCATCACTGGGGCCTCAGGGGTTTGGAGGCGAGAAGGGGACTGCTTGTGCTAAAAGCCAAGGTTAGACTCTCTGGCAGAGTAGGAAATGTGTTTACTTTCCTAAGAGACGTTAGCCAGCTGTGTAAGTAGGTGCCGGCCTGCTCAGCTTTCTCATTCTTGTCAGCAATGGCTCGCAGGCTTGGCATGAATTGGAACACCCTTGTAGTCATTCAGGAGAGAGCACGACTTCACTGGAGTAAGCTCTTCTGTAGCTAAACACTATTATGCAGGCACAGTGCTGTTTCCTAGCAACTTTAGTGAAATAATTAACCTCTGCAGAGGGGCTGTGCCGCCTGCAGATGTTAGTTTGTGAATCCTGAAGAGTCCAAGATGTGCCACTGCAACCGACAGCAAAAAAAAGTGAAGGCTGAGTAAGGAGAGACCCCACGGCTGTTGTGTCCCATCCTGGGGAGAAAGAGCTTGGCCACTAGAGCATAAAGCTGAGAAATGTAGGATTTCCCAATACAGAAGTGATGACCTCAGTCCCTAAAATTAATTTTGCAGTTTAAAATGAAGGGTGGCAGTCTGTTTGCATCAGCTAGTTTTGCAGCCTTGATGATGAATGGGCTATTTTGAAGTCCCTGCTCGCAAGGCAGGCTTGTTTCTCCCTGCCTTGGTTGGGAGCAGTGCAGGCTGGGAGGGAAGCACTGGATGATCCCAGCCACCGAGAGATGTTTCCAGAAGGGATACTTCCTCTCAAAGCTGAAGGCAGTCTTTCCCTCAGCTTGCCTTCTGGGAGATGCTGTAAATTCAGAATGGGGAGGCAATAAATAGGATTTAATTTTTTTTTTTAATGTACCAGAATGAAATGGTTTGGTTGGAGAATATCATCCTCCAAAGCAAGCTTTTTTGAGTAGTGATGAAAGAGTTCTGGGATAATTGATTGAAATTGTGCATCATCTTGCTGCAGTTTCTTTTTTCATATGCTAATCCAGTCTGTGCTGCCAAGAGCAGATGTTCCAGAAAGCATTTTCCCTTTCTTGTTTTTATGTTTTTCTTTTGCTTCTCTTGCATGGCCTTCTTTCATCACTCTCTCTCAAATTATTGAAAGGTGTTAGAGGAGAAATCACAAGGCCAGTTTCCCTAAAAGTTAGGAGATTTTTGCACTGTGGAGCAGGCCCTCATGGGTGGTTGCAATTCACTACCCACGCAGCAGGGTTAGAGTCTGGATAAGGTGTCTCACATAACCACTTACAGGACAGCGATGTCCATAGGGACGCAGCCATGGTTTTAAATCCATCTAAATGCACCTAAGCTTCCTGACCCAAATGAGCTGTTTCACCAGGCTTTAGTGTGCAATCTCTCCCAAATTCCTGCCATCCCCTCTGAGCCACTCAGTAAGCCAAGGTGCCCATATTTACAGACAGCCTTGCCCCTGTGCACCCCACCTCCTCCTGAGCCTGTCCAGACTCTGCAGCCTCTGTGGGAAATATGTTGCCTGCCTGCTTTGTCTATGTGTGGTTCAAAAAGAGCCATTTCTGCCTTCCTGAGACCAGCAGCACATCCATGTGGGCTGAAGGCTGTCTCAACTTGTGGCTCATCCTCCAGGCCTTGGCTGTCTTTATCTCCTAGACAGAGCCTGTGGACCCCTTGGATAGTGTTTGAAATCTGCTGGCTGGTGGATGGGGTTCTTAGTATTTGTGACAGCTGGAGGGGCTGGGAGCCCTATGAAGGACAGGCCTTTTTTCATGCGCAAACAAATGGAGTCCAAATTCATTTAAAAACTGCTGATCTTACTCCAAGTACCATTAGAGGGAACCTGTCCTTCAGGCACATCTGCTGGATAGGTTTTCCCTTCCTCCTCCTCCTCTGGCTGAAAAAGAGTTTTTTCTGTGTCTTTCCTAGATAGCCAAAGATGTGAAGCAGTTCTACGACCAAGCACTTCAACAAGCGCTCATGGGAGAGTCAGATGCAAACAACGCCAAAGCTGTAGTGAAGACCTTCCATGAAACGGTAAGATGGTGGCGATTGCGCTGGAGAACTAATAATGGAGGTCAGGAAAATGGGTGGGAAAAGCAGTCTAAAGTGGATGATACTATGTGCAGGTCTTAGCCTAATGAAGTTTGTTGTTGTTACATTTTAAGAAGCAGAGTTGTGGCCTCTTCAGTATTCTCTCCATCACATGGTGCTGGGAAGTCTGGACCAAACTCTGATTAAGTTGCCTTTCATTTACCTCAGCACCCCTGATTTAAGTAAAATTCAATGGAAGAAGAATGTAGTTCTGAGGAATTAATCCTGATACTTGGTCTATTCAGCAGGAAACAAAATCCCTGGAGAGTTGGGTTCACTCTCCTCCAGCAAATCTATGCCAGATCTGTCTGGAACTATTGTAGGAGGCAGCTGCATTGCATAGAAAGAAAAAAATAGGTTTGGTGACTTATTCCCCACCCTTGTTTCCCCCTCCAAGATGCCTCCTCAATCTTCAATGAGTTCAAGAATGTGTAATGGTGGGGATAGCATTGCATAAGTGTTTGCTGTCTGCTAATGTTGGCTCTCCATTGGTTTTTTCTTCTTCCCATGTAGCTGGATTGTTGTGGTTCCGATATTATGACATCGACTTTCACTCCTCTGTGGAGGGACGACCTCTGCCAAAAGGACTCCCTGAAAAGCTATTTTGAGGTAGGCACAGTTGCTCTTCAATCAGCACAGCTGCTTCAGGAAACCTTGGCTGCCAAGGAAATTTTGGGATTTATTGGGAAATAGATAAAGGATAGAGATTTCATTTATTTGGGGATGGTGTAGAAGGATGTTAAAGGTTCCCATTTGGTTCTTCCTTTGCTGTTCCTGCTTGAGGGCTCTGTCAGGTGCAGAGGGGTGAAGTCTGGCTGGAAGTCCTGGGGCCAGGACCTGGGCCAGGGGAAAGCTGACCTACCTTTCTCAGTGCTGGGGGTGGGTGAGGGGAAAGCAAGCTGTCTGACTGGTGTGCTTCTCTGCCTCAGAACACAAACTGCCACAAAAAAATCGATGAGCTCTTCTCTGGGAAGCTCTACCTGATCGGTATCGCTGCTGTTGTGGTTGCTGTGATCATGGTAAGTGTGATAGCCTGGTGGGACAGGGAAAAATACACCTCGGGGCACCCCGGTCCTCTTCCAGCTGGGCTGGATCAATCCCTCTCCTCTGGATGCCACTGCAACTCCACAGCACCAGCCCTATGCACCAGAGAGCCCTGGAACATGACGAGACCAAGGGCTTTGTTATCCCTCTGCGGAGTTGGGATGTTAGGGGAGGCACCTGGCAAGCTCAGTAGAGCAGGAGCACCTGCAAGCCCAGCTGAAAGGGCAGAGCAGCACTGAAACCTCCTCCAAAACTACTTGTTCTACAGGCTGCCATGTTTTGTTGCTGGGATCTGCAGCGAGAAGAGATTTGCTTCCTTTGCTCCTTCGGGTTTGCTCCCTAGTGAGGCTTGGGTACTGTGGAGATGTAACATGGCAGCTGTGCAAAGGCTGGGCTGTAGTGCTGGAGGGATCTCAAGGCATTTGCTGTGTAGCTGGCAGCCAAAAAGCTTGTCAGGTACCACCACTGCTGCCAGTGAGAGACGGGAGGACAGCACCTTATCTCAAATTGGCCAACTCCATATGAAAACAGCAACAAAGATGTTGCATCTGTCCCTTACCTCTGGCATGAGAGTGTTAATGTGGAGTGGGGGACCTTGGGATGGGGGAGCTCCTGCATCGTACTGGTTGTTGCCTCAGTGGTGCCCCTGTCTCTCAACAGATCTTTGAGATGATCCTGAGCATGGTGCTGTGCTGTGGCATAAGGAACAGCTCTATCTACTGAGCCGTGAGAGCCAGGCAGGGGAAGGGGGGATCAGGGCGGACGGCGCTAGAGGGGACCCCAAGTGCCACCGAGTGACCAGGAGACATTTCAACAACAGACAAAGAAAATTATGTATATAAATGCTTCCAATATTACCATACAGTACTTATCATTTTTATTTTGAAGTACTTTTTTTTTTTTTAATAAATAAAACTTTCCCATATCTTTGTGGCTGAGTTAGTTACACGTCAGTTTGGTGTGATGGGAAAGCTGCTGTAGCAGGAGATCAAGTCCTTCCTCCCCCTTCCCCACCCCCAGTAACTCAGAAATAACATTGGTGGAAGATGTGCAGAGGAGAAGGGTGCAGACTGGTCTCAGAAAACTTTGCCTTGGTTTTACCAACTTTTTTAATTGGATGCTGAAGCAGAATTCGGTATTTTTGTTAATTTATACTCATCTTTTCCAACCATCACCCCAGCTCCGTGATGTTTCCAAGCTGTCCGTAGGGAAGCCTGGGAGACTGTCCAAAGCCTGGGAGAGAGGAGGGGAAAGGATACAGCCTCCGTCACCCGGGTGCAATGTATCCCAGGGGAAACACAAGCATTGTTCCTCTCCAGCCTGTTTCCATTGGTAGGTCAGTCCTCAACAGAAGTCATGCTGAAACTTTTTTACTCTCTAATGAGTAAAAATGTTTTTTGGTTTTGTGATTTTTTTTTTTTCCTTGGGGCTATAATTTTATAAATTGGCCCAGTTCCATTGACTCATTGCATTAAAAGGTCAGTGGCTGGAGGTGAATTTTAGTCCCAGTTTTTCAAATATAACAAACTGAAAATTAAATTACTTTTTTTATGTTCTTCAGTGTTTCATTATAGACATATGTTTCAAGGAGAATCTAGTTCTCTACCAAATTTCCACTGTTAAGCTAATGCTCACATAGAAATGATATTGGAAAAAGAAGAAAACATAAAAAAAGGTCCTTGACTTTAGAAATCCTGCTTTTATGTACTGCAGGATGATGCTTGGGTGTTCCCAACCATATGTGTACATGCTTAAAATTTCATCTTTGCATCACTCTCTTGTTCAGTGAAATCATTCTTAATTATAGCATATTGTCACACACTTAATATTGCTGAGAAATTGTCAAAATCTGATTATGAAATAAAAAGGTTATTTTTAAGACCTTCCAGTTATATTAACAGCTGATCAGCTTATAAAATCAAGGTAATTTAGCACGTTAGATCGCACCAGTTGAAACACATTCTTGTGATCTGGTAACTTTGGTTATCACTTTGATGTCTGTGGCTTCTTTTATATGCCACTCTGTCACCATGTAGATAGAGGGGGAGAGTGACCCAGGAGCTATGTAATAAAAAGATGATCTAAAAAGATCGCTAAAAAGATGATTATATGTATAGTTCCACAGATATATATTTTTAAGCAAAGCCTTTTCCTTAGCCGTACAGGCACTTGAGCTGGAAATTATAGTATCTGAGCTCTTTTGCCACCTTGAAGCAGGTAAGGGGAGGAGTTTAAATTAGTGATCACTTTTCCCACTTCAGGAGTATTTCTGTTTCTTAAAGTATTTCTCCCCCTTTGTCACAACAGAGAACTTCAGATCTGATAGGGAGGGAGGCCTGTGATCATCAGTCATTTTCAAACTAATACCTTGTCCACTGCACGTAGCTGTCATAGCTGTTGCCATTACAGGATAGAAGACTCCTGCACTGGGGCAAATTGATCCATTCAGAAGTTTTTCTTCCGTTCTACTCCCCCCTTTCCTCTTCCTGCCTTTTAGTATATAGGGCCTTTAAAAAGTATATAGGTAAATATATATAGATATATATATCAAGTTGTGCTGGGTAAAGAGGAGGAAGTGCTTCAACAGATCTTCATATTGAGGGGTTGGACAAGAAAAGATTCAGCCTTAGAAATAGCCTTAAAGCAACACTGCCCTGAATGTCCATGTTGTGCAAATTGAGAATGAGATGAGGTTTTGCAGTCGGTAACCCCTTCCCCTGCTCCCCAGCATAGCTCCTCCAGGTCATCTACTCTGTTATGTGGCCATATGTATATGCATCATCCAAGCATGTGTGTTTACATCTATGTGCATCAGGATTGTCAGCATACAGAATGGATGTGTAACTTGCCACCTTTTCTGTTGACTGTTGGTAAATGTGTATAAATATGCCATTAAGCATTTCAATTCTGTTTTCCTTATACCGTATTTTTGATATTGTTCAGTATTCAGTTGATGCTGTGTACATAGCTGGAGCTCTGTTTGAAGACAGACTGGGTCTCGATGCAGGTCAAGTGTGTCCTCAGACATTGTGCTTTAAGGGTTTGAGTTGTCCCAGGCAGGAGTAATTGGGAGAAAGTGGTACTTAGAGAGGGAATCTGAGAGCTGTGAGAGGAGGAAGAGCGGCAGAATCTGAGAGTTTGCTCAGATTGTGTCCCACAGGGGGTACAATTCACCCTCTGGCTCATTTCAGAGGTGGCTTGCCATTGTGGAGAGTTCCAGAGGCAGCTTCCTGGGCCATCTCCTGTTTCTGTGGCTGCTGCAGGAAAGGTGCTCAAGGAGGGGAGCAGCTAGAGAAGGGTCGTGGGAGCAAGGACACAAGGATGCTTGCAGAGAAGACAATGCTTTCTTTAGTTACCAGGTGAGTCCCCACACTCAACTGGAGGTCCTCAGCTGGAGGAGTCAGCCCTGGAAGAACAGGGACAGAGAGGAATCATCATGCTTAAGAACAGTGAAGTAGTTGAGAAACCCTCTCTGAAAAAAACTACCCACTTGGATCTCCTGTGAAGCTGGACCTGAGTTAACACAAACTAGAAAGGGAGCTGTGAAGGGCTGAGGGGACTCACCCCATTGCAAGCCCTCAAGATCCAAAAGCCACTGGGCTCTTCTGCCAGTTGGTCAATCCCAAAGCTGGCTGAGATGAGGGGGGAAAACCCACAGGGCAGGACCCCTGCTCTGCCCCAGCGCCTCTCCTGCATACCTGTGCCTTTGTGTGTGCAACATGGCATTCTGTAGTGCTCCTCTCCATAGCCCTAGGGAAGAAAAGGATGGAATTGCAGGCTGTAAATGCAAATCCCTCCCTCTCCATGGAAGCATCCCTCCTGGAGCTAGTGACAGCTGAGAAAATGGCTGTGAGCTGAGGTGGGGATGAGGAGTGTCAACTGTCCAGGTCTGAGTTCAAAGACCACATCAAAAGGTCAAACAGAGCCGCTGACAGCTTAACTGAATGCTTGGGATTTTTTCATACTGTGGAGCGTGCCACAAAGCAGTGTGTTTAACTTCTTTATGCCTTTTTTTTTAAAGAAATGAAACAAAAATCAATTTAATAAACATTTCTCATAGTGTGCATAGTGTGATGAACTTCTGCAATTTTACAACCAGTTAACCTTAACACCAGGATGCTTTGTGAACCAGGCTTTGACAGCATTGGATTTTACAGCCTCTGGGAGGGGGGACTGCAGGCTGGCTGAGTATGCATCTGAACTGGTGCTAAGGGAAGGCAAAAGGGTTGCTTGCCTGAAGTGGTGGCTGCTGCAGTTGTGCCCCTCCCCAAGTGAAGGAGGGTACAGCTGTAGGGAAACTGATGTGGATTGCAAAAAGAGTGTGCTGAAATTCAGCATGGGGTGGAGGGGGGCATGGTGGTAGTCCTGCACACACTTGAGGGGTTCCTCCAAAAGCAACCAAAAATGGCCCATCTGGATGGGGACTGGGTTGGTCTGCCTTCTGTGGATGGTCTGGTGATGCCACTGCTGCTGCTCCCACCTGCCTCTCTGCACCATCAGGGGAAAGCCTGGCTGAGAGCGAGGTGGGAGGCCAGGTGCTGTGATACATCAGTTGTCTGTCTTCCTTTGTCCTGTCCTGGACTTTGCACTGTGTGTGAAGCAGGAATGTCCTGCAGTGGCTGCCAGCAATCACCTGTGCTGATACAGAAAGGGAGAGGGTGCGGGGTGACAGAGGACAAGGAGGGAACACGATGTTGAGCTGCTGCAAAGAAAGGCAAGCCCTGCTCCCAGCGGCTGTGCCTGTGCTGCGAGATCATGCCCATCTGTTGTTCTTTCACTTGCTTACCTGAATATTAATGGAGTCGGACATAATGACTTCTGGAAAGGAAAAAAAAAAAGTGATATTTAAAAACATAATCAAAAAAAAAAAAAAAGAAAGCAATTCCCCCTTGTTAGTGGATTTTTAATGATGTGTTGTCAGATCTTGTTTCTGTCCATCATGTACTGATTTCTGCCACGTCTTCCAAGGGAACAGGCATGTCTCATTCTTGTATTCAAGCAAAATTTGGGCTGCAGGGAAGACTGTCCTCAGCTGACCCTCTAGGTGGTTTCCCATTAATGTGATGTTCTTTGCTTCATGCCTTAAAACGTTTGGATTGTGACACTACATTGTTGCTCCAGATGGGGATAAAATTAATCCAGCCTCTGGAGCTAGGATTAAGCTGATGTGAGTCACTGTCAGACACAGGCTGGTGTTCGAGGGGGAGAGACAATAGTGGAGACTAACTGGCAAGGCACAGCATGTATTTGGCATTCAGGGTGTGTGCCTTGGGACCTCAGCCTGGAATTATAGCTGGGATCTTAAACCTTCCCCAGCTAAATGGGGAAGGTCCACTTTGTTTGCACTTCAGTCCCCTTTATTTGCACTTTAGGTGTCAGTACAAGCATTGATGTGCTTGAAGCAGATGAGCTGAATGTGATACTAGGAGAGGACTGGGTAAAACAGGCCCCCTTAAGGTTGTGTGGAGATACAGGTTACCCGTGGAAAACAGCACTCCTGCCATGTCAGAGCATGTGAGGCCACGGGGATAACCGAGGGGAAGGGTGGATGCAGTGCTTGCAGCTTGTTTGTGCTCATATTGCACAGACAACCCAGGCTTACACTTCTCTTTTAACATTTCTCTCCAGAGGTCTGAAGGACCTGGAAAGTCACTGGAGACCTTACTGTGGAATTCCGCTGCCTAGGAATGTGACTGTGGAATCTTTTTTTTTTTTTTTTTTTCTTGTGAAACAAGATTTTTCAGGAATTAAAAATACAAACATGAATTTTTCTAAACTAGACCATGCCAGGATTTTTTTCCAGTGGAAATTATTTTCCTCCTCCCTCCCAAACTGGCTTTTTAAAACCTCCTAGTGTTTCTAACGAGAGGTTTTTTGCTTTGGCAAGCTCTGTTTCGTAAGCTTCTTCTGGGCTGTTCGTTTTCTAATAGCAATGAGCCCAATTGTCTCATACTAAGACAGCTGTGATTAACATGCATAAATTGCTTATGCCTTTTCCTAATCAGAGGTTGCCGAAGCTGTAACCAAGAGTTGCAATATTCTCTCAGGAGGGAAAAAATCCAGCCAGCTCTCCCATGGCAGAGCTGTTGACGGTGGAGGTTTTTGCAGAGGAAAGCGCCCTCACTGCTGCATGTGGCCGCACCCTCCTCTGCCTGCCCGCTCCGCTTGCCGGGCTCAGGGATGAAGGATGTGTTGGTGGCTGTGCTCACATTCCTGCTCTGAACCAGTTTCCTTTGCTGGGCATGACAGCACGGCCCTTCCAGTTAGGGGAGGAAAAAAGGTGACTATTTCAACAATCTCATTCGCTGTCGGGTCTGTGGTAGGGCTGGGAACTGTGGCTGCACCAAGGAGTCGGCAACAGTGGAATGACAGCCCCGAGAGAGGAAACATCTGCCACCAGTGGGTGCTGAACCAGAGAGGGAAACAATTACCTACCTGACCAGCTCTTGAGTAAGTGGTAGACACAGGCTAGGAACCCCAAGTCCCATAAATACCACGCTGTGCACCTGAACTAGATGTAGGCTGCATATTTTTCCTGACCACTCCTCAGTTTCAGCCTGGGGAGCATCACATTGCCTTGCACAGGGCATTACCTAAGCAATGGGATGCAGAAGTGCTGTTCGGGGCGACCCCTTCAGCTGACCTCTGGCAACCTGATGCTTTCACTTCAGTGCTCAGGGACCTGGAGCAAATAGAAAACGCCTCCCAGGTGCTAAAACTGCTGCATAAACGAAACCCACGTTGTTTTCACACTTGCAGACACTATAAAACCTTTGCAACCACTGTGGATTGCCTGCTGTTTTTCACTGGATTTAGATGACCCAGCTCAAGTGCTAATGGTTGGAAGTAACACTTCTAATTACAGCTTAATCACACCTTTTACTTTTAAGTGTTTCTTGGCCTTGCTTTGCTAGGACATTCCCTCATGCCAGAACACAGCTTTGCTGAGTACTGAGAGGTGTTAGTGTTGGGCCAGGCGAGATGGCATGCACACAACACCCTGCCTGTTGACTGCCAGCAAACTACTGAGATTTCCTCCAGCAAGGATCCATGCTGCTAATGCAAGGCTCAGCATTAGTTGATGCTGCTCCCACAGGTCTTGTTTGAACAAGAGATATGGGGAGTTTTAGGGTTCTCTTGGGTTTTTTTGTTAATGCTAACTTCAAGGTCACTGATTCCAGAGACCTTTTTCAGCCTTTCATTACGCATTTTTTTAGTATCAGGCATTTTGGGGCAGGTTAAAAAAAAAGGAAAAAGCAGCAAGATTGGGAGAAGGGTTTTCTTGGTAGAAATATTCTGTAGTTAAATCAAAATGAACAGAACACCCCCAACTGATTTTGTTTCTTTTAAACAACTGGAGTAATTGCAGATAGTATTAATTTTCCTCATAAAGGATTTCCCTCCCACACATGCAATGTCTCTAACAAAAAAAAAAAAAAGGGTTGTGGTGTCTCCCTGCAGTTCCTCTATAGGCTGGTAATAACATTGTTATTGTGAAGAATGGAGTTGATAAAGACCTTCATAGCCTGTCTGCATTAAAACTCATTCCGCGGGAACTAATTTTATGTAGTTACCTTAGGGGAAAATAGCACCAACATGGGTAAACAGCACTGGAATAAATCTAATCTGCTTGCAGGACCAAATGAAAGTACAAAATAAAACAGGTAAGCAAAGCTCAACATAGAAGAGAGGTGATATCAAGCACTGAATTTTGAAAACCCACCCCACAAGAGATTTCAAGGGCATTTGTAGGATTTCATTCTGGTAAATGGGAGAGGACAACTCATTTATTTCCTTCAGGCTGTACCACTCTGGCTTGGTGTGACTGCCTTCTCCCAGCAGAGAAGGCTGCAGTGGTCATGACTCTGCTTTTCATTTCTTCCTGCAGGAAAATACTCCTTTCCCACCCCACCTCCCATCAAGAGCTCCAGCATCAGCTGCATGTGGCCACATCTGAGTAACCTCCACATTCCTTCCAGATGCAGGAGATGTTGAAAAATGCATCTTTTTGCTCTATCTGGCTTTTAGGATCTAGGTGGCTGTTGGGGAATGGCCTGCTGCTTTCCTATAACCCTGAGGAGAGGGACCAGTGGTCCCTGCCCCAGGCACCTACCCCAGGCTCCGAGGGCAGGAGCAGCAGCAGGAGCCTGCCAGGGAGCAATGGAAACAGTTACTGCAGGGGGCCAAAGGACAGATTTATTTGCAGGAAAGGAGCAGGAGACGCCTATGATGGGGCTGAGGCTGCTGTACATTTTCACATGCCACCCACACACACAGGGACGCACTGGCTTCCTGCAGACACATGGAGTCATCCCTGCAAATGAGCCGCCCCTCGGAGCCTGCACACTGGATACAGCCTGCTCATTTGGATGATGGCCTATCCTGCAGCTGAGTTCCACCTTCCAGCCCCCTCTTCAAGCCACTCAGTTCAGTCCAGCAAGGGGAAAACACTTTCCCATCTGTTGGTCTTCAGACTCTGACTCATTATTTTTATTTCAGCTGTCGCCAAGCAATAGCAAAAGTCCCAACACACCAGCATTTCCACTGCTGCAAGCTGCCTTGTCCTCAGCCACCGGAGAATGAGCAGCTCAGCCTCAGCTCTCCGCTGCATGCAATACTAAATATCACAGATTCTGTCACAGAATAGGCTGAGCTGGAAGGGATCCATAAGGATCATCAATTCCAACTCTTAAGTAAATGGTGATCAAACCCACAGCCTTGGGTTTTAGTAGCACCATGCTCTAACCAGCTGAGCTAATTTCATGAGTAAAAAACCAGGAAAGAGGAAAAGGGTACATTCAGGTTCCTTAGTCATCAATACACACAGCATCCAGGCAAAAAGTGAGAACTTGTAGCCTCTGGAAAGGGAGACATGGGGCTTGTCCCTGAAGGCGCCCACATCCACAGGTGACAGAGACACTGGAGGTGTTGTTGCCCTCTCCTGCCCCTTTAAGCCCCTCATCTAACAAAGAACCAAGGCTCGAAACAAGACAGGGTCTGTACCAGTCTGTTGTACCCTGCCTGTCTCCACTCTTACAGAAATGGGACATGCCACTGCTTATTCCACATCCTTTTTTCTGCCTGCTCCTTATTAAGCTCAGAGACTCTCCTGCTGTCTCCCCAACACCCTAGACTGTGTTACTCAGCACTAGCAGCCTTTACCCAGGTTTACTCTTCCTTTTGTTTGCTCGTTTACTGCTCTCCTCCTTTCCATTCCTGCTCACCTACATCAAAATTTATGTTTTCCTTTCCTCCCTCCATCTGGATACCCATTTGAATGCCTGTGACCGTACTATCATATGTGTATACATAAAAAAATACAGGATCACCAAATGGGGAAACACCTCTAGAGCTGCTCCAAAAGTACTGCAAGACTCCAGCTAGACAGAAGACATTTTGCAATAACCTCATCACTGCTGCCAAGTGTGTTCTGAACACAGACCTCGTGTCATAAATTACTGTAATTAGCAACACTCCAGCAGGCAAACTGAGGATGCATATGAAGCGGCTGCAGTTTATATTACGGGTGAGTCACGGCGAGGCCCAGCTTGAAGGGATCCAGTGAAGCCTCTGTAGCCACAGCATTGTCTGGCACAATCCTTTCCAGCACAGCAAGCCTTTTCCTAAACACAGGGAAAACAAGCTGAATATTGAAGCCTCTAGGGAAATGTATTTGTGCTGAAAATTTGAACTTTTTTGCTGAAATAGGGGGAAAACCAAAAATCGAGCCTCTTTGGCCAGCACCAATAAAACATTTTCAGACAGAGCTCCACTTCTTGACACACATGCAAAAAATGTTCTTCTGGGACGGAAAATGGAAACTTTTTTATTTGGATGGATAGTGGTTTTATGCCTCAAGTGACTTGGGGTTTTCTGGTTTGAGAATAAACACGTAAGAGAAAAAAAAAATAAACCAAACAAAACAAACAGAAAACTTCGGATATGTTCGTGGTGGCCAAGCCCTACTTTTCCGATGAGAACAAAAGCTGTGACATGGGTTTTTTCCCTGACTGCGAAAGGCGGCGGCGGTGCCGTGCCCGCCCCTCACGGCGCTGGGCAGCGCCGGGGCGGCACCGCCGGGGCGGCACCGCGGCTCTCCTGGGTGCACAAGCGAGCCCCGCACCGAGCTCCGCACCCGGCCGGGCACCGAGCCCCGAGCACAGCCCCGCACAGGCTGCGAAATGTCGGCGCTGCGGTGCGCCCTGGGAGCTGTAGTCCTGCCGCTCAGCACCGCCTCGCCCTGCTCCCCGGCTCGCAAAATGTCCTCCGCCGAGGCAAGACGGCCGCCTACAACTCCCAGGAGCCCCGGGAGAGGTGGGGCGAGGAGGTGCCGCGAGGCGCCAGCCCTTTCCGCGCCGCTCTCGCCGCTGGGAGGCGCCGGCCCTTTCCGCGCCGCTCTCACCGCTGGGAGTTGTGGTCCTGCCCCCGTTGTGGCCGCCCCGTGGGGCCTGGCCGGGACTCGGTGTCCCGGCGCGCCGCGGCCCATGGGCGGAGGGGCAGAGGTGGGAAAGGCGGGCGGCTGCTGTGGAAGGTGTTGGGGCTGTGCGGTGTCGGGGTGCGGGGCCATTTTCTCCCACTCCCTGGCGGTTCGCGCTGTGTGCCCGGGCGGGTGGCAGTGCCCGGGGTACAGGACCAGCGAGGGCCGCTGCCCCAGCAGTATCCCGGGCCGCGAAGGGCTCTGGGGCCGGGACCGACGGGCAGCACAGCTGGGGCTGCACCGTGACCTTGCCCTCCGCGAGGCCACTGCCCAGCGGCTGATGTTCTTTTCCCTGTTCCTTGGCGCGGGAGCCTGTGGATGCCTGTCTCGAGGGACTGTGTGGGCTTTGGTGTGGTGCTCTCTGCACCGTGAGAGCAGGCCCGTGGCCGTGGTTTGCGATGACTGAGGTGTCCATCCTCCTCACAGGAGGCAGCAGGAAGACGCACAGAGTCTCTTGGAGCAGCACCAGGATGGAGGAGCCCGCTGGGAACCTTCCCATCCGGAGAGACGTCATTCTTCCCGAGTCGTGCTGTGATCACGTCACCATAACAAACCTGTGAGTGGGTCTGGTGTGCTGTAAGGGCAGCCTGTTTGGCTGCTAACTTTGTTAAAGCTAAAACATCTCCTTAGGAGCAGAATTGCTCCTTTCTGTGTAAGTGCCCTCAGACAAGAGATGGCCCTGATGAACACTTGCCAACTGAAAACAGCTATTTTATTTAATTATGCACTTCAAGGCCTTTTCTGAGTTGTAGTCATGACTTTTCATATGTTCCAAAACTAAGCAGAAGGCTGTATCGTTTTAAGAAGATTATTTCCTACTAGAGGTTACATGGAGGGCAGTGTTTTCAAAAGTAGCTGTCAAAGACAGCCAGACTTGACATGGAACATAGCATTCCTCAGAAGGTTCTCTGTTTTGTCCTTCATAACAATCCAGCCCTAACTTTGACCTTTCTTTGAAAACAGAAGTCTGTGTTACCCATGGTCTTAACACTTAGCAGCACTTAATGTTTACAATGCATAACTATTATTTTTGTATCTTCTTAGCTGCATTTAATAGTGATTATTTAGTCCTTTGCACATGCAAATTACAGCTTAAATTTTTTTAAAACCTCCCTTCTGTTCTACAGGATAAAGTTGGCAGTGTGAATGTGGAGGCTGGGTAAATGTAGTGGTGCCTGTGTTATTATGCTGTGTGCTGTTCTTCTGCCAAAAATTCAATAATATCTACAGAGTTTTATACCACCATGAGTTTGTGTCAGATTTAGAACCCAGTTCTGCAGCTTTGGATGATTCAGGGGGACAGAATTATTTTTAAAACTACATTTCCAGTATCATGATGGAAATGTTTATTTTCTAGGGTGGAAGTGCTGAGATCTTTGGTGGCTTTAACTGACCCTCAGGAGGGGAAGCTGACTCAGTCTCAAGAGAAAGTGAGTGACTAACAGACTTTCCATGTCTGTTTACTGCATCGTTTCAGAAGAGCCTATAATTAGGTAGTAAAGCTTATTCTAATAATATGTTAGAACTGTTTTCATAATTCATGTGAGCTGAAGCAAAATACATGTGCACCAGCTCTGTTTCCAATGGCCCAGCAAGTGGTAGCTTGATCATCGACCACCTGAATTCAGCGAGGTTCCCTTCAAGCAGGTGGCACTGTCAGGTGTTCCAGCTGCTCCTGAAAGTCAGGCTTCAAATCACGCTGTCATTTACTGACTGAAGGGCCAGCTCTTGCAGGCCTGTGGTTGCAATCTCTCCTTGTTTCCATGTGTGAGCATGGTATGTGTAATTAGTTTTCTTAATCCAATGGGATTGATTTCTTGAGCTGGCTGGTTTTCCAATTCCTGGAATCTAGTAATGACTTGAGAACATAAAACCAAAGGAAGGAGTGGAGCTTGTACTTTATGCCACATTAAAGCAGGCTTAAAACAGTGGCCCCATTATTTTTGTTTTCTGTCACTGATGGGGATCAGTGATAGTGTCCTTTGTAATAGGCTGAACGTGATGGCTATTGGGACAGCAGGTACAGTGCTAATGCAATAAGGGTTGTACTGGCCAAATACAAGTGTGAAAAATTGGATGTGTTTTTGTGGATTTTTACAGTATGAGTAAACACAGTGTAATATGCAGAGGTCATTGCTGTCTCTTGGAAGATGTATAAGACAGCTTTGGAGGATTCAGATTAACTCAAGAGCTTTATGTTCATCTTTTAGTAATTGGATCTGATGCAACCTGTAATGAAAATTGGTAGCAGTACTTTCAATTACTTTGTATTCTTCTGTTCAGTCTTGTGTAAATCTTTAATTTTATTATTTCCTACTAGAGGTTACATGGAGGTTAATTTTAATGTGCATTCGTTCCTTAAATAATGTTTTCATTTGAAGCAAAATTGCTTGGGAATCCCTAAAGCACAGCTAACTGTTATATTGCAGTTATAATTACTTTGCATGACACAGAGCGATGGTCGCAGTCTTGGTTCTCATTTCACAGTTAAATTTTTATGCTCCTTTGTATTCTAGGCACTAAATTCGCTGGGCATTTGGAAAAGTGTATTTAGAGTTGTTCCTGGGCCTACATCAAAGACCTCAGTGGAGTGACAGCTCAAAGATGGGAGACCAGGAGGCCAGTGAACCTTTTCTAGGGATAGTGGCTGATGGTGGCAGAGACTACGAAGGAGCTCTGCCCTCAGACATGGTGTCGCTCAGCAATTCTGACTCTGATGACTTGGGGCTGGCGGGTGAAGCAGAAGTTGATACAATATCTCCTGAGGAGCCATCTGTAGATGAAGGGGATTTCAGATCAGGAGGGACACACGACTCTTCAAACAGCGGTCGCAGATCTCCTGTCCAGCCATTCCATCTGAAGGGCATGAGTTCTACGTTCTCTCTCCGTAGCCAGAGCATTTTTGATTGCCTGGAAGAGGCAGCCAAGTTGTCTGTGCCCTCGATGCCTGAAGATAATGTTGTTGATGGGAGGTTTAAGTGTCCATTGCCTCCGACCCCAGTTTCAGGTAACATGGTCCCAGAAAACATGGGAAGGCAAGCCAGAGCAGTGCAGGCTCCAAAAGCCTCTCGTGCAGTGCCTGACTACGTGGCACACCCAGAGCGCTGGACCAAATACAGCCTAGAGGGTGTTTCAGAGTCCAGTGACAAGACTAACAGGGAAGTGGCCATGGAGTTTCTAGGTGGTTTGAAGAAAAGAGGGGAGCAACAGAGCTCAGCTACCCAAGATAGTTACACTCCATCCTTTAACCAGGACCCTTCCAGCTGTGGAGCTGGGAGGATTGTCTTCACCAAACCAATTAAAAGAGGTGTTGATGGACTGGAAAAGAAAACATCAACAGGGGAGGATGATAAGAAACAGATGAAGACAGATCTGAGAGGAAAATCTCTTAAGAAGATTGATGACTTGAGGGAGGAAGATAAGGTTGAGCTGGGGCACTTAGACAGTGACAGTGGAAAGGCAGCAGAGGAGGAGGAGTGCATGATGAAGGGGGACCAGAACACAGAGTATAAACCTGATGCAAGGCTTAGTGGTGCAGGTGAAGAGCCATCGCTGGGAACAGTTGGATTCCACTGCAGTAAGAAGAAGAGCAGGAAAAATTTCCGACCTAAAGTAGCTGATGAAGGGGAGGAGGAAGATTCCTGAACGATGAAGCACATTGGAGACATCCCAGGACTTGTCTTGTTCATTTTTTTTTGTCTTTTTTTTTTTTTTCTGGTCTGAAAACCACGTGATAGTTTTTTTGTTCAGTTTGCGTCATAGCCACCAAGAACGTTTTATATTGTTAGAAATTAAGCTACCTAAAATAAACTCCAGACTTTTTGTTTATGAGAATTCCGTGGGCACAGGATAGTTGCATCGTGGCAGGATAGAATAAAGTGTGATACTCCAGAGCTGAAGTATCCAAAGAAACAGAAGTGTTAGCTATATGGTTGCAGGGCTTCGTAGAAAATCCCAGTTTTGGAATTGTTCCCAAATCCTGTGGAATCCTGGAGAAAAGGTGATGAGCTCATTATGTAGAGATTTTTAAACAATGAAAATAAAACCTAGTCTTCCACTGATGTGATTTCTCCTGGCCCTGTCCCAAGAAGGAAAACCTTTTAACTTTTTTGTTTGAAAACATCTTTCTGTCATTGCCATTGAGGGTGAAAGCAGAACAGTGCCCAGTTATATGATGTGATGATCTGCACCTTTGTATGTCCTTTCCAGGAGGTGCTGCTTCCATCCTGATTCTGTATATGGATTGGGGTATTTGTGGGAATGAGATATTTATACCAGAACTGGAGACTTTTTTGTTCTATGTGATACAATAAACTTTTGGTTGTAACTTGATTTCTTGTCTGAACCATGCTGAGTAATGCAGCTGTAGGAGTTTTACCAAACATTTTATTTGATTTCTAAACTGTCTTGAAAACCTTTTAAACTGTTAATCTAACTTTGCCATCTTGTTAACTTCTTCCTCGTCTTACAGATTCTAAACCTCACATTTTTAACATTTTCAATCATTTTACAGTGTATAATCCCCTCACAGGATGAGTCATCTCATACAATGAATCACATTGTAAGGAATGTCAAAAATAGTGAGTTTTTTCCACAGTGCTAGTAAATTTAATAAATTAGGTTGAAAGATTAAATTCTTTGAAAGGTTACATGATTTGAAACTCAAATTAGTTCAGGTCACTTTGAACTGACTTTTTTTTTTGTCAGTATTCTAAATGAACCAATCCCAAGGGTAGTATTTATAACTGTGTAGTGAAAGATTAATTCTGAAGAGTTTGTGATATTTCTTGGTAGATTGTGCTTGCTCAAACTCTGAAGGGTGTTTGAGGGGGTGACTTCCTCTGGGGGGGAGTTCATCTTAACAGTAATTAACTGGGATGCCCAACTCACTTGTGTTTGAACTGATGCATCATTTGGCAGAAGAAGCAGAAAACAGTGTAAAAGGAGCAGTTGTGCTCCATTTTTCAAATTCAACCTTTTAGTTTTCAGAGCAGAATGTATTTTCTCATGAGTATGCAGTTGGATGCACATTGCTTAGTGGGTCGCTGGTAAATACATTTGTTGTTCCAGTGCATGTGAGTGGACATACACAGCAGGTCCCAATGGAGAGATTTTGGGTTCCAGTGGATAATTAGGGTGCTGATCACGATTAAAATAGTAGCCATTTCAAAGTGGAAGCTGCTGCCAAGAGCAGGGAATGCTTGTTGTGAGATATCTGTTATTTCTTAACAAAAAATGCAGCTCAGTAGTACAAACTTACTGGGTTTATGAGTTCTGCTTGCCCAGGGTGAGGAACAGGTAGGACTATCAGAATTCCATTGCTGCTAATGGAGTCACAGGCCTGGGGCACAGCTGAATAAACTGGACAAAAGCTTGTTTCATTAAGCCATCATAACAAGATTAATATCTGTTAATAAAAGGCTCATTTTTGTCAGACCTGAGATTTATTTTTTTTTCCACCTCTGGTAACAGAAAGCTTTTGTGCAATCTACAATTGCATTGCATAGAGACAATATTATATGTGTGAGGAAATGCAGTTTTGTATCAGAGTCAGACACAGCCCAATACTTCCCCCTTCTGATGCTGTTTATGTTATTCCAAAGAAATTTCCCCTTAGAGGATGGTATTGATATTTTAGTGGTATATCTTGCAAAATTCTAATAAAGCCAGTGAGTTTTTGTATGCTAAAAATGTACGAGCCAGTTTAAGTAATGGAAAAACAGCCCAAATTCTTAGACTGCAGGATAATTCCTGGTATACATGTTTCTTTTAAAGTCTCTTAGGTGACTTCTTTTTTCCCTCTGACCCTTGAGAAAGAAAAGTAAAATGAAATCAGATGCTTAGATGTAGAGGAGGTATTCCATGTGGTGTGATACATGGAGGCAAAGGCACCTTTCCAGCAGGGAAGTGGCAGCAGCTGTGATGGGGCATGGGACCAACAAAAACCAGGTGATTCCACTCTCTGAGGTTGAGTGAGGAGCCCTTAAGAAGGAATACCAGCAAAGGCATACCTCACAGGAGCTAGTGTGGGAAGAGAAGCTGCTGTGTGCAATTGTTTGAGAGTTGTAGGAACTCCGGGAACTGTATGTTTTGTAATGGTTCAGTATTTAGGCCCTTTCCTTGAAAACTATTTCTTGATTTCCTTTTCTAAGCAGCTCAGGAGTACAAGCTTGATTTCTTGGCCAAGGAAGGAGCTTGTTTTTAAATGCGTAAATGGCAAATGATTTACCTTCCAAAGGGAGACTCCCTTGAACAGAGAAGTGTGGAATTTGGCAGTGACGATGGTGAATTGAGGGTGTGGTATCTGGAGAACAAATGGTATTTAGAAAATAAAGTGGTAGAGTCACCCTGGAGGAGAAAGCTTTAATGCTGTTTGTGGAATAGTTTTGGAGAAAGGACCGAGTGCTATGGGAACAGCAGGAAAGAAAGCCCAGGAGAAAGATCAAGGAATCCTTAGGAATGTCAAGCACTGACAGTGCTTAGCCTAGAGAGCTCGTTGCCCTTAGGCCTTCAAGAGATTAGGATTTTAATTCTACAGTAGTTCAGTAGGATAAAAGGTTTAATATGAAGAAATAGATTAAAATTTAATTATCAATGTATTTGATGTCAGTCTCAAACTGATCTGCACAATCTCTTTCACTTCTTTGTGGTAAAGGCACTTCTGTGTTGGCACTCTTCACACCTAATAGGATTGGAAAAGTCATGTACTCGTTTAAAAGCCTTAGGACAAGGGGCACATAGTAGTAATTGCTTAAGAAACTTTAAAATGTTGAAAAAAAGGCACTGTATATTGTATTACTTTGCATTTGCTCAGTAAATGATAAACAAAGGCTTATTTTTCAGCTATTTAAATTTCTGAGGTTTTTTATGCAGTTACAGTATTAAAATGTCTGGGAAGCCAGCTATGGGATGGAGTTTTTTATTGGAATACTGATAATGAAGTAACTCACATAAGTGTTTAATAAACTTCTGACAGAATTAAGTACAGCTTGAGGTTAGCTCATATCTGAGTGACTTGAGGTCCTGTCGTGTCATGACTGTTGAGTTTTCCAGCTACCTTTTTCCATGTAGTATATATGCATGCTGTTTATGGGTCTTGGAGGCTATTTTGTGTAATAGAGAGCAATAGGTAGATATTGACTAGGTCATTAAGAAGGATATCCAAAATCTTTATTCTGTTGGATATCCTGCAGTGGCTGAGAAATAGTTTGTTCCTGTCCCTAATGATTAAAACTCCATGCAGTGGAGCCCTGGGACACAGGACATGATTCTTAACTGACAGGAATGGATGCAGCTCTAAGGGCAAATCAATTCTGTTAATTAAAAAAAATACTAGGAGACTTGCTCAGCTTTTATTTTTAATAATTATTGCTATGCATTTTAAATACTTTTATAATACTTCCCTAGGATTATCTCATGGACTCAAGAAACCCCCAAGGCAATCTTCTGTTGCAAATTGGTACTTGTTTATGTGTTTGAACTGGGTGAGATTATTCTAACTCACCCTAAGTGACAGTCCTTGCCCCAAAGCTTTTAAATGTATTTTACAAAAGGTAATTTTTTCATTCTGAACTAAGAATATTGTGTTCCCTGTTTATATTCCCATTACCTCTAGGAATCTCCTTAGGGGTTATTTTCCAATCTTATTTTTCCACCTTGCCTTTTTTTTACTACATTGTTCAGCTGTATTAGCTTTTCCATGACTGTTTTCAGTACTTACGTGTATAGTTTGGAGCTGGTTGAGTGCACAAGAGGTTGGTTTTGGTTAAAGCCTCTGCCATGGAGGAGATAACAGCTGTACAGTAGCAAATCTACAAAATAGATAGTGATTAAATACCTGCCCTCTTTTTGTGAGGATATTGCAATACTTCAAGCTGGCACAAACTTACTAAAGCATTCCTTGTGTGTTTCTGTTGAACCTGTATAACCTGACTTTTTTTCAGGAAGCCATAAAAGGGATAAGAAGGGAGCAGGAAACTGTAGCAGGAGTATTAAGAGAAAGGATTTTCAGTGAGGCCAAAATTATACAAGAGAGTCATAGAGATAAAGAAAACAATAAGAGTTGTGCTACATAGCAGGTGGTTTCACATTTTCAGACTGTGTAAGAAATGTTTGTTTATATTGCAAGGGTTTGTCATCAAAAGTTCAAGACAGAATCTCCTGCTATTATTTGGACTTCATAACTGTATGCTGGACACTTCCCTTTTGAGATGCTGGTATGTAATATCTTAAGAAAATTAGAAAAGTTGATGTACAAGAAGATTAGGTCAGATCAAACAGAATGTGTGTATTTTCCAAGCTGACAATTAAAAAAAAAAAAAAAGAAAAGAAAATATTAGGAGAAGGACAAGAATGGAGGGGGGAAGACGAAGCATTTCATTCCAGTAGCATCCTTAACAAAGGAAATAAACACACTAAAGTAAACTACCAAAGAGACCAAGAAATGTTGTATTGCCTTTTCTCCTTTCTACAGGAGATTATAATTTTTGCTTTATATATGTTTATCACCAGAAAGCAATAAGGAAAGTGAAACCATAATACAGATCTGTTTTTTTCTGTCCCTTTATCTCTAAGTAGGGTCTGCCAAACCACCATTAAATTAAAGAAAGATGGTGAAATCCTAAAGCTGATATAAATGCTTAGAAAATACTCCTTACCTGGGCTTCCAGAACTTTAAATAGTTTTTCTTGTTCTTTCAACCCACTAAAATACTTAGACAAATTATCCACCCTGTGGAAACAAAGCAAACACCTTGAGCAAAAAGGAGAGGCTTCAAAAGAAATCATAAACCACAAACCACGTGTAATTTACTACACCACACCCATGGCTCTTCACTGCAGTTCTGTGCTGCTTAGACATCCCACAGCCCCCTAGAAGTTTTGTCCTTTTGAGGTGTTCACAGCAGTGTTTTTTTGGGCAGAACAGCAATTCTGGAACATTCTCATGCACCTGTTGCCCAGGGACTCACAAATGACAGGTCAGGGCACCTATTCAGCTTCTGGTGAGGGCCACTTAGCCTCAGTTGCTGTGGAAATCAAGGGCAGCAGAAAGAAGCTGCTCTGTCTTTTGAGCCTCTTGTGTCTTTCCTACCTGAAAACATCAGTACCCAATGGAAACTGATCCTGGTGTGAGAACTGAGGCCACAACAGAGATAAGCCACTTAAAATTTATGTGAACTTCCGTTTCTGGAAACTAGCTTGACAATGAAATCCCTTGTTTTCATGCAGTCCACAGGGACTGCTTAATGAACTTCCACATAGTGCCTCCAAATCACTGAATTATCCCCAAGCTTGCTGCATCCTTCACCTGTTCTCCCATCAGCTCTTTATGCTTAGCATCTGATTCCTCATAGGGTTGGTAAATCCCTCTCTGGTTTCTCCTAGCTACTCTTTCAAAGTTTCCCTCTCACAGGCAATCTTCCAATCCCATCTATGTGAAAGACCTGCTGCTGGGTGGGTCTAATGCATTTTGAGATTGGTTCAGTGCAGGCAAAGTTCAAAGAATCACTTCCTGAGGGTTTTCTAAGCTTTCAAAACCACACTGCTACCATCTAAGAGCAAAAATAAAAAACATGGGGGTACTGGTGTTCATCTGAATTTCTTCCAGTCTTTCTCTGGCTCTGCTATACCTGAATTATTGTGAAGCCAGATGGATTCTCACTTTTCCCCTCCAGTAACTTCACCTACAACGTACCATCTTATTACCCTTCATTTGGAAGCAATTGCACATATATTTATTGCATTATCTCAACAATTAAGCTCTCACTCCTAGGGTTTGTCAGTGATCTGCTTATGGGAATCAAGTTTAAACCTATATAATCATTCTAAATTATTATGAATTAAGGGTCTATGTGAATTACGGGGAGAGGAGTATTTTCCGAGAATGGAAGTATGCTGTTCTGGTCTCCAGCTATTCTGTGAGTTGGAGGTTTATTTTGAAAAAAAGCAGAAAGCACAGGAACGTTTCCATGGAACTTTCTTATTATGGTAACTTTCACACCCATTATGCCTCTATTTGAAGTCTGTTTTATTGTAAGAGAAAACAGCTGGAATATGTGTTAAAAGCTTCTTTAAGGAGTGCTTTTCTGTCTTAGATGTTTCTGTTCTCCCTGCAGATAACTACTTTGTATCTCACTTAAAGGTTTAAAACGCTGAAAAATAATCTAGGACTTAGACTTTATCAATTCAAGTACTATTCCTAGTGGGGAAATATAGAGAGGTAGACAAATGGAGACTCAGTCCCATGCCATAAAGGCACAAGTATTTGTTCTTCTGCATCTGTGGCCAATTCAAGGTATCTTAAACTTCCATTCAAAAGTCTGTGTTGTATTCCTACAGGGGATGAAATTATGTGTGCTGCAGTCTAGCAAACAAACTGTTTTTTCCATCATTTTCTTAATGAATAAGATATTCATTGAGCTTGGCCACAGATTTGGCTGGAACTTGCAGGTCTATAACTGTACATACTTGTCGTGGTTTGACATGGAAGTGAATTTTTCCCAGGAAGTTGGGTCAAACCAATCAGTGGTCAGGTTTGGATATTGGCACCTGGAATGACCACTGAAAGTATGGACACGCCTCTGAGAACACAGGGGGTTAAAAGCAAGAACTCCCAGGAGAACTGTCTCTTTTGGTTCCGGTCGTCAGAGAGTGCAGACTCTCCCCTGCCCAGCCTTAGGCTGGGTGGGGGAGGGGAAGCCACGCGGCCTTGTCCAGGTAGGCCGAGGGGCTGAGGGTCTGGAACCGAGCCAGCTCCTGCGGACGGAAGGGTGGAGAGAAGCAGAGATGCCTTTGTTCCCCCCCCACAGAGGGAAGGTGACAGAGAGCCTGGTGGCACCTGGAAATTTGCCGACAGAGGAGAAGGAGAAGGGGGGGATGATGTTCAGCGTGGGAGACGGAACGCTGGACCGAGATATCAGCTGTCCAGGGAGTCTGAACTTTTAACCCTTTCCAGGAAATGAGGGCTTTGTAAAATATTACTCCTCCTTAATTTGTAGTGGAAGAGAGACAGTCCGGGACCTGAGATGTTAGAAGAAGAAATATTTAGGTGGGAGGAGATGATGAAGTAGCTTATGGCTGGACTTTTCTTGTTAGCCATGGACTGAACCAAAATCTCCTGCAATAGAGACTGCATTTTAGGGGGATGCAGTGGTGACCCAAGGAGACCTGCTTCAGCTTCTAACCACACAGGAATGGCAAGAACAGAAGAAAGTTGAGGAGGGAATGGTGATGCCCTCTGTCTTCGGGAAAGACAGAGTTCTTGGACCCTTGGCCCCAGGGGAAAATGGGGGGGACTGTAGTCCCAAGATGAGGAGCTGAACTGTAGTATCTTTGGGTCCGTGGCAAAGCATCCTTAAAGGAGCCCTATGAGCAGTCTGTCCATGCACGGTGGTGAGAGCACTGTGACATGGAAAGGAGAGTGTCACACTGGCAGATTTTCTCCGGGCGGTTGCCATGTGTGACAGGGAAACACAGGGTGTGGCAACTGTGTTTCCTGGGGGGTCTGTGGTGCAAGAGAGACTTCTCTCTCCCTTGATAGTTTGAGTATTGATTATCTGAAGGGTGGTAATTTGATCAGGAATCCCGGGTGATGTTTCATGGTGGGTGTTTTAGGAATTGGGAGGAGGAGGGGTGTTTTAAAAGGTCTTCATCCTGGATTTAGTTTATGTGTTTTCTGTAGTAGTAGTAGTTTAATAAAGTTTTTTTTCCTTTTGTTATTAAGCTTGGGCCTGATCTGCTCTGTTCCTGATAACATCTCACAGCATTTATTTAGGGAAGGTGCATTTTCATGGGGGCGCTGGCATTGCGCCAGTGTCAAACCATGACAATACTTCAGGAGTGACAAACACTCTAACATTGTACTGATGCTGACCTCTCGCATTTTTTCATGGACTGTGTATTTCCTAACTGCATTCCAGTTGTACCCTTTATATAAGCTTTATAAGAACTTCAATGCTGAACTCATTGAAAGATGAAGGCTTGCAAGTTACTCTTCCTGTGGGTCAGAATAACTTACTTATTAGATGTGGCCTTCAGCCTTTCTTCATTGCTTTCTTTCTTTTCTTGCTCAAGGTTTACAAGATAATGGTCTTTTTGCACCATCTCCCATGTTATGATTTTTTGATCGAGGCTCACTGGAAGATCTCTTTCTGTAGGAAAAATAAGATAAGAATTATATTTTACCCCTTTTTCTCTGATACTAGCAGTGAAAAGATGATATGCTAAAAGGAAGGTTATTTTTAGAGTTAATAATTGCAAAAATTCAGGAGCAAATGAAATAACGATTCCTTAAACCTATCAACTGTTAAATCTGCAGAAATCAAATCCCCATAAACCCATTTTATATTGCTACCTTTGTTGTAATAACTATGATGCATCAAGAAATGCACTGTGGGAAACTGTTTATAGTTTAAATGATAAACCTTAATTTTTTGTTTGCACTCTCCTGGCACTCTTTGTTAAAAATAAATTGTGACTCTTGGCTTAAATAAATCCATCTTGCTCTGCTATTTTGTGTATGCACCATGTCTTTGCAGAGAGTCAGGCTCTACAGTTGCTTTATCACATTTGTTAACAACTCACCCAGGTGTTTTTCCTTGTGTTCCATTTTGTTGAGGAGTCTTCTGAGAACAAGAGTAACGTGGTTGATAATGATAAATGGTGGTGCTAAGGCAGGCCGACCATGGTATTCAACAATCAGGTTGTAGCGCTGCACTTTCCAGAAGATGTCTGTATTGCCCTGGACAACTTGAAAAGTGTAACTGTAATTTGAGGGGGGGGGGGGGGGGGAGGAATAAAAACATGTAACTCTTTTCACCACAACAAGCTAAAGATGAATATAACAAAATTTAGTCCTGTATTTACTTTAAAAAAGGAACAGCAAGGTCAGCAAGTAGTGTTAATGTAATCTAAAGTTTGTGCAAATTCTTAGATATTACAAAAATTGCAGCTGTAGTCTTCAAATGTTAAAAGATACATTTGTTTTGTTTGGCATTTTTGGTTTTTTTAAAGAAAGATAATTCTACTTTGCTCAGGAAAGATCAGCAAACATGCCACATCAGTTCTTCAACCAAATGAATCATTATTAGCTGTGTTGACAACAAGCATTTCCCTTATGTGCAAAGCATCCACTGTAAAGTCTGCCAAGTTTATGGCTGCTGTGCACCTGCAGATTTGTGGTTCCACACAGCCAGGGACTCAGACCCTTCTTGCATGTTTAATTGAATTTTTAGCAGTAAAAGAGGCTTCTTTTCTCCTTGTCTCCAATGTGACTAGAGTAAGGATGATGAGAACTTAAGAGCTGTCTGATCACAGGATTCTGCCTATCAATTCCCAAGTAATATTAATTAGGAAAATGACAAGTGTATTTTAAAAGGAATAGCCAGCAGAGAAGTAGAAAATGTGGGAATCCACTTAAAGCTTTGCAGCCTCTGTCCTGATATGTCATGAAATCATTCTTGCCTGAACATAGCAATCAGGAGGTTCATGAGGAGGACATTTGTGACCAGTAGGAAGATGACCAGCAGGAGTATGACGAGCCAGTTGGCATAGCTGTTAGGGCAGGATGGCGTGTTCTCCTGCAGAATCTGCAGTGGGTTAAACGTGCAGTTCCTGGGGTATGCTCGTGATGCTGCAAAGGGAGATTAATTAAAAAAAAAGTTATGGCAAATCCTCATGACATGTTTCTTTCTTTGATATTGTGGAAGTATAATTGTGTTGTGTATGTAAAAAGACATTGCATTGCTGTGCAAGGTATTTGTAGCCCTAGGACACTGCAGACCTCCACAACTTGGCTGTTCATTTAGTGGCAAGATGTCTGGCTTTGTAGTAGTGTTCATCATAAAAGGGATTGTATTGAAAGGGCTGTATCCTTTCTGGACTAGTTTTGAGTTCTCGAAATCAAGCCTTCTCTGAGTTTGTGTTCCCCCACATCCTTCTGTCCTCATGCCTGGCACGTGGGTTGGAGGAGAAAACTCAATAAAAGCTGGGAGGGGGGTTGGTTCCTTGTTCTAAATTTAAAGTGCTTTGTGTATCTGAGCTTGCAGTTGAGGTTAGGAAGAAGGTCTGGTTCTACTGCATCAGACTAGAGGTCTAGTGCTGTATTTTGTCTCCAGCTGTGAATTAAACCCACAAGTTTAGAGTAGCATAATGATATTTACTTTTTTCCCTCTATTTTTTCCCTAGTAATCCTTTTCCCCAGTGCCACAGATAACCCCCTGGTTACATTCATTAGAGCACATGGTTATATCAAAGCTCACCAAGCTGGGTTTTCTTTCATCAAGGGCACTAGCTTATACTTATCTACACTGAATTTCATTTGATGATTCAGCACTCATGAGGCTCCTCTGCCTCTCTGACGTGTCAGTTCTTGTCTCTGCTACCCAGTGATGTAGTTTTGTCAGCAAATTTTGTCCTCCCCATTACCCCTCTCCCTTTCCATATATTTCATAAAGATGTTAAACAGAATAAGACTCAGAAGGCCCTAGGATGAATTAATCCCTTCTGGAAGTTGCCCATGTAATTGGTCCTTTTTTTCTCTGTTACTCTTAACCAGTTATTTACCCAGATAGAGACACCCACTGGAGTTTCAGTGGCAAGAAACACACCTTTCTAGGCAAATAAGTTAAATTATATTCCAGAAATATTTGTTTCTTTCCAATTACTTTAATGTAAATAAGGGTGACTGACTGTGCTGTACATGCTTACACCATAGGTATTTAAAATGGACATTAATAACTTTCCTCTGTCTTGTCTAATTCAGGTGTTTTGGCTTTTCAAAGACATGCTTTTTCTTACTAAGCACAGTGAACATGAGAGAATGCTTATTAGTTTGCTTCTGTCTACGGCTTTTTTTGGTTCTATTTTATATTGCTCCAAGTTTGAATGCCACTTCATTATTGCCAGTGACATTTAGCACTGGCTAAATTCTGTAGTATTACTGCAGACTTCTTTGGGAGGTGACCTATTCTGTATTTGACCTGCTTACCTATCAGAAATGCTGCCTTTGAACTTTTATGTATAATTATTTCAGTGTCTTATGATTATTTTTATGTTGTTTTGTTTGCAATGCTGCAAATAAGCAATTACTAGCTTTATTTGATTTGGGCAGCTTAATCTCCAGAGTAAATAAATGCTCTGCAGTGATTTGATTTTAAAACATATGTTTGCTTATGGGCAGAGCAGTACTGCTTTAATGCCAAAATGTGTGGAGGTGCTGTTATTTATTATTTGAGTTTACAAAGAGTTGTCTGGGTCCTATCAGGTTAAACTGAAAGGAAATGGATTGAAGAGAAAGCAGGTATGCCAGCCTTTAAAACTGCAAATCCTTGTGTATTTCTGAGAGCTTATCTACACAGGGCCAGTCCCTATGCTCTAATGTAACTCCACAATGCCCATTATCTCTTTGCAAACACACTGTTTGTGTGACAGTAATATGTAAGCTTTGGCACGTAGGACAAAGATTTAAAAAAGCAAAATTTAAAAAGGGCAATACTTGGAAGGAATTCCACGCTCTCATCAGAAGTGTGCATTCAAAAATGGCCAAGCTAGGGGGAAAGAAGTTTCCTCACTGTCTATTTCATCCAGTGGAATCTGGCCAAATATCTGAAGGTAGGGACGATAAAGAACCCTTCTGAATATCCATTCCACTCGGCTGTCATCGGGATGGAGCAGAGCTTGAGTTGTCACACCGTAGGCAATGAGCCACACACTCAAGAAAAATAGAAAGAAGAAAACATCCTTCATCTACAAAAGAGAGGGGGAGGGGAGAAAAGGAAGGACAGTGACTGTGATAGCATAGTTAAGGAACAGTAGTTTTTCTGTATGAATATGGCTCAAATAATTCTGTTTCTTTACAATCTTGTTTAAGTTAAAGGAGGTGGAAGAAGATACAGTTCCATGCACAGAATTCCTCATCTGACCTTGCTGTTACCATATTGTCCTTGGCCTATAGTAAGCATTCTTCTTTGATAGCTTATTTAGATAAAGGCACATTTTAAACTAAAATACTGCTTTCCAATCATCAAACATTTAAAAATTAAACAGATTTTATCTTTTAAGTGACTGTCACATTTAATCTTTTAAGTGCATGTTTTCTGTGAGCTGTCTCAGTACCACGGACTGCTTTACTTTGAATTACAAGAGTTCTGCTGCAGCAGAAAATCCTGGTTGCAGTCAGTGCTCATTGATGAATACTGAGCTACTGACACAGCAGGCATTAAAGGCTGCAAGGATCAGGTTCCTTCTGTCTTCAGTTTACAAGTGAAGTGATGCATCTGAAAGATTCTTTTTGGGGCTTCCTGCTTTTAAACATTGTGTTTCTCTACAGAAGCAGAAGTAATTGAATCCTAAAACACTTAAAA
This sequence comes from Vidua macroura, assembly GCF_024509145.1. NCBI lineage: Eukaryota > Metazoa > Chordata > Aves > Passeriformes > Viduidae > Vidua > Vidua macroura. The sequence goes on along the minus strand of NC_071576.1, from coordinate 45,214,935 downwards.
AAAATCTAATATGACTATCAAGTGCAATAATTTTTCCCTGGTGGAAGAGGAACACTTCATCCTCTCCCATCTGATCTGACAGAGTTCATTAGGGACTGTAGATTCCTTTCAATTAGATTATTGGATTGTACAGTTACCCAAAAGCATAGGCATTTCAGAGCTCCAGGATGTTACTTGGAGTTCTGATAAGAAACATAATCTCTAAGCCAGGCAAGACAGAGTTGATGTCCAACTTCCATTAATCTATTTTGTTTTCTGGATGATCTAAAATTTAGGAATGCTGCAGGGCTGTAATGGTCTCATGGTGATGGGAGAGCGGTGACAAGTCTGGAACTATTTTTTTTCCAATCTGCAGTCTCTTTGGAAATTAGTATTGTTCTGGAATTTTAGCAATTACCAGACCTGTTTCAGCAAATCTGTAGCAAGGGTATAAAGGGGAAAGACAGTAAGAGACCATCTGGGATTGCTTCTCTCTTAAATAAGGGAGCTGATTTTGCTTGAACCCTCTTGAACCCTTCAAGCAGGTTTCATTTACTGAAGTAACCTTTGCTGTTTCTTTCTTTGATGTAAGGTTCAACACTGAAATACCAAAGCTGAGGCATTCTGTTGGCTTGGGTGGGGCAAAGATGAAAGGTCCCTGGTAGGGTTTTTTCTAGGCTGCTGTTAATGTTCTTGTTTGCACCTTCCCAACCCCAGTGTTATCTTGCAGGACTTCAGGTGCCAGCACTGGCACAGGTAGGACTTGTTCAAGGCCCTGGTTTAGCTTGGCAGGCAGCAAAGGAAGGGTTAGGAGCTGTACATCTAACTTGTTCTCTCACAATAGAAGTCTGCTAATGCCATAAGCTAGATAATGAACAAGAACAAATATTTATTTGCCATTTACCCCTTTGCTAGTCCAACCAAATGTCATCTTCGAGTTCCAGTTATTGGATTTGTAGACAAATCCAAATAGCTTGGTAGTTATGTTTATTCAATGTATAGGCTTGTTTAGACTGTAGAGCTTTTACTGAATTCTGCTGTGAGTCACAAATCAAATATTTGTAGATTCTGAAATGGTACTTAGAATTAGATTAACTCTATTAATCAGTTAGCATGAGCTAATTGACCTGGAGGATTAACATGCCTAAATAAAAAGCTATTTCAACATACCAATGCATACTCAAGCACAGTAACTGTAATCCCAATGTCTCATTTCTTGCAGGAGAGCAGTAACAAATAATAATATTTCATCAACATCTTCCAGCATCTGCTCACAAAGTACTAATATGTTTTCATTGTAACAGGGAGCTCAAAAGTACAAGTAAGAATAACTCCTGTAGGAAACTTGTAACCACCCTTTTTCACTGATTTTTTCCCCCCACACTTGCTGAAAAAAACAGACTTTGTTTCCCTAAATCATTTACTGAAAGCCCTGCCCTTCTGTACGTGGCCTGTCATCTGCCTGAGGTCTTTGCCCTGGATGCACACAGCTTGGGAAGTAGGAGGAATAGCAGTAAGGCAAAGACTACTCTTTGTTAGCCACATCTGAGGATAAATTATTAGGTAAGATACAAGGATTAGTAAATTGGGACCAGCTTACTGCACTACAGAGGCCTTTGGAAGGATCTACTTCAAACATTAAATCTTATAATAAAATACAGGAATTTGCAAAATGACAGGCCTTAACAATGTAAAAGACAGATTATCAAGTTATTTCTTTTATAAAGACAAGACTTCCTACTCTCCATTTCTTAGAAGGCACAAGTATTTATCTGAGGCAGACTGCACACTTACCATCCTTTCCACAATTATGATCTTTGGTCCAAGTTGTTTGTGAATTGCAAAAATATGGATAAGTCTAAGTGTAAACACCATAAAATCAATGGCGAGTATTGTACGGCCAGCTTGAAAAGCTGAGTTCAGCATCCTGCAGAAGACATGGAATGAAATATCAGCTCTCAGCAAGTACTGCTAATGTCTGTACAGTGATGAGAAATAACCAAATGATGGAGGACCACTCTTTTTTCTCTCTTGGCTTCAATGAGATTTATTAACAAATAATAAAATATAAGGTACTTTGAGTAAAAGGGATTTCAGAAAACAAACAAAGCAGAGCTTTTCAGTAGATGTGTTTGAATGTATCAGTTTTAGAGGCTCCTACTGCAGAAAAACATCTCAAAGCCTGTAAAAATGAGTGTTAGAGCCTGTCCCCTCATGCACATGAGACTCAGCTGTCAGTTGATGTACACAGCCCTTGCTACTGATGCAAATATATACCTGCAGATTACCCCAATTATGAAGAGAAAGATGGTCACCATATCACATTTATTCCAGTTATCCTCCACATACAGTTTAAATTTTTTCATTAAATTTGTGTCTTCATCTGTATAGAAGCTCTGAAAAAGAGAAATGACCATTGGTATTGATAGCTTTCTACTTTGATGATTTCCTTCTGAGTTTTAACATAATACCTGTTGCCTTTTTCTCTTTCATTGCAAAGAGCAAAAACAAATTCTGAGTGTAATAAGGAAAAAAAACCCCAGCAGTTAAACAATGCAGCTTCCAGTGAGAGTTCAGTTTCTAGGCATTGCTACCTAAACAGCATGAACAGATTTGGCATTTCTGTGCTGGAATTGCCAGCAAAGGCACACTTGATTATCTAGGCAAGGAGCTGGCTTTCTTAATTGGGTTTTAGCCTGGCAGTTTTCATGTTTTACAGGTTTATACTGAAATGTTCTTTGATCCAGATATTTTCCATGTCCTCCTCTGTTAATGGCCTTGCTGCATAATCTCAAATAAATTGTGACAAACTTTCCTGTCTCTTTTGCTTAAATAATGAACACCTACAGGTTCTTCCAGAGTAAATTATTGTAACTGCTTTTTTTTTTGTGTCTAAAGAGAAGAGCTTTGTGCAACCCACAGTTACAACATACTTGCACCACTGTTATTATTTCAGTTTCTAAACTGAGGACTTTCCAAAACCAGTAATAGGAGACTAATGGAGAAAGCTTTTGGGGGTTGGTGGTTTTGTTTGGTTGTTTTTTTTTAAGAAAAGCAAGCCTGAAAGAGATCTGCTAATATTTTGAGTTGAAAAGTATTTTAGGAAAAGCCACAAATAATCTGAATTCATTTACTTGTGAGTCTTTAAACAGTCCCCAGCAGGGAAGAATCTCCTAAAAGGATGTAGAGCTGTCTGCTGTGTTTCCAGGTGTAGAATATAACTTCCAACATACATTATTTGTGGTGGGAGGACCTAGTTCTGTGGAGTGAAATCAGAGAGGGCCTTTACAAAACAGAGAAATCTGAATGCTGGCAGCCCACTGGACTTGACTAAGGCTGCAGTAGGATGGAAAAACAGGGGTAGAGATGTAGGTTTATATGGTGGAGGAAGAGCTTGCTCTGGGAGAGAGAGGTGAGGTGTTTAGGATAAGGTAAGTTCTGTATTGTTCTGTGCACCTGACACTTGATATCTCCAAGTGTCAGGTGCACTCCAAGTGCACTTTAAATCTCCAAGTGCCTGTTCAGTTATACGGATTGTAAATCTATTGAAAATATTGCTGCAGGTTTTACTGTGCTGGCACTAAGGTGATGCAGGTTACTCACCTGTCGGATCTCTTCCAAGACAAGGGTAAACACCCAGAAGTAGAGTACAATTTCTTTAACAGATGGACCCTGAGGTGGAGGTGGTTTAAAGTCCAGTAAAAGGACATAAGTAAATAGAAAGAGAAAAGCAAAGTACATTATAACATTCCCCATAAACACAGTTACAGGGGCATTCCAGAATTTTCTCCACCGGGTAAATATGAATGTCAGCCATGCTGTGTTTGCAGAAGGGTTCTGTTTTTCCAATGTGTCATTTCCTCTGCAAACAAAAAAGAATACATGCTTGGTGACAATATCCTAAAATTAGTTCATGGGAATAAGCTCCATATTATTCTATGTAAAGCTTCTTGTAAGACAGTAACAAGCAAATGCTGGGGCTGGCCAAGGGGGAAGGCTGTAGATGTCAGAGCAATCATATTACCATAGCAGAAATATTTCAAATCAAAAAGAAGGCTTTGAAAAACAAAGTCACATCAGAACTATGTGTGCATTTTTATTATTTCAGTTTATTTGTATTAATTTTATTTGTTAACTTCATTGTGTTCTGCATGGACTGCAAATGCACAAGGAGAGGAGGAAGGGTAATTGGCCTTTATAAACCTAAATAATAGGAAAGAAAAGAAAATGGCCAATGAATTTTTGTGAGTCAGCTTTTAATTATTTTGGCTTTAAAATTTCTTGCAGTGTTTGTCTGTGGAAGTTCTTGTTGTTGCTGTTGACTTTGAACTTCTGACCCAGTCTCTAAGTGCTGGATCGTATTAAGCCTGTGTTTCTTTGACTATCCTTGCTGGAATCTGATAAACCTACTGAAGAATACCTTGCTCCTTTGCATAACTGGCATCTTGCCCTTCGTGATTAAATTAGAGTAAGTTGCAAAAAAAGCAAAATAGAAGCCTTTTAGCAAAAAGAGTTGACCTCATAAAATATGTATTAAGGTAGTCTTTGAGTGGTGTGGAATGATGTAAGTATTTTGGTAACTGAAGGGTAATTTGACCTGTACATTGACAGCTGTTTTGCTGTGGTTTGGAACATGAAGTGGTATCTGTTGGTGATGGAAAATATCCTGTGCAGAAAATGCAAGTTTGATAGCAATTTGATCTTTGTGTGAGGATTTGTTTCCACATAAAATACTCTCCTGTGTAAGCTAGGGATGTTATTGGACCTTTAATTTTGTAATTCTTACTCTGAGAAGTTTGATCTCCAACAAAGGATGTGCACACTAGGGTAGGTTTTCAATTTCGCCGCACAGAAAATAAACAATGACTCTTCACTGGTTTTTAATTTCCTCTGACGATCTTGCTAATTATTAGATACAGTTGTTACAAGGAAAAAGTTCTCTTTGCGGCCAATCTTTTCTATATGCCTGATTCTGCACTACCTCTCAATTTATGACATCATGAGATACATTCCCATGGTAACAGGCTAATATCATAAACAGTTAATTGCAGCTTTACTGTAAGATGCTGAAATAGATCTGGGACAGAGAGAGCCTGTTTGTTAAAATAAATTGCTAGGATAATAGCAATTGGAACATGGAATGAAATGACCAAACCATGCTGCACTCAGGATATGGAAGTGCTTTATGATATTGCTTACAAATAGCTCCCAAGAGGCAGATGCTTTTACACCTATTTTATAGGTTAGGGAGGGAAAGAGAAGAACTAATGATTTTCTCCAATATACCAGCAGTTAAATGCCAGAAGTAAAAATAGAACCTAATAACTCTGACTTGGTCCAGGACTTCATACTGCAGCTGATGCTTCCTCCCTACCACTGTTCACATATTTCTGGAGTTCTCTTTAAATAATGGAAAAAATAAGTGGCAATTTAGCACTATTTAGCCTTTAAGAGGACTTTGTGCCAATCAAAAGTCTACTTATCCTGACTTAAGTCCTTGTGGTCTCCCAGGTTTTGGTGATAAGTGTGTGGTAGAGGTATAGGAGGGGATTCTGTTCTTAATCAAAGATCTATGACTGCCCAAAAGCAACTGACAAAACCTTTGTGTGATGCTCCCATTTGTGTGATGCTCCGTCTAACTCATAAGGTTCCTCAGGGCTCATCTGTTAAAATTTAAATTAAGAGCATGAGAAGCTGACTCCTTGTAAATTTCCCTGGTACTGATGGGTGCAAGTACACCTTTGTAAGAAAGTACAGTGATGTAAGGTTTTGCTGAGAACCTTTTTTCTGCTCAGCTCAGTAATCTGGTAAATTCCTAAAATCCATTGTGTATCAGTCATCATGAGCTGATGGGAATGTCAGGAAATGCTATGTGATTCCCAAGTAAATTCCTTGTTCTGTATAAATTACCCTGCTCAGAAAAAGTAAACTGGTGTTTCCTTAAAGCAGTGCTATATCCCTTTTTATTTTCTGTATTCCTTTTAGAGAGCAACAACAGCAGTAATCAAAGGGCTTCCTGAGGAGTAATGACTTCCTTGGCCCTTCAGCTGCTCCTCAGATGCTTAGAAAAGTCACATTAGCTGATGGTTTTAAACTTACCTATCTTCCTTGGAGAAAAAGAAAGTCCTCTCTGAATCCAAACTGTCCAGCTCTCTAAATGGCTCTGGCTCATTCTTTGATTGTTTTTCCTCACTGTAAGGAAATAAACTCATTAGTTAAAAGACGATACTTAGCCATTTTTCACTACTGAATTGGCATTGATACAGAACTCCTAGCATGTACTTATCTTAGATCTGCTCTGCTGGGGAGCTATTAAATAGGGCATAAACTTTACCTTTACAAATTCTGTTTATTTTTAAGAAGGAGGCTGAAATCACCCACAAAATTCAGAGAGGTGATAATTGGCGTGCTTCACAAAAAATGGAGCAGGATGCTCAATTTCCTCAAACTAGTTAGGATTTGAGCAGAAGTAAACCCCTCAGTCAGTCTTAGAAGAGAATTGCTCAATGCTCCATTCTTAGTTAGTAACAATTAAGAAGGGAAATGTCAGAAGCAGTAGGGGACATATGACATTTCTTGCATTTCCAGGGAAAGGAGGCCAAAAAATAGAAGTTTGAAAAGGATTGCTTTGATTACGTATAATAATTCAAACCTTCTGTGAAAACTTTGCCAAAATATCACATTAAATGAATTTGTGAATCTGGCAGCCAGAAGGTCATCTTTAGTGATACTGGCAGAAGGCAAATCTTTAGTCAGCATTGCCAAACAAATTTTCCTCTTGCTTTTTATGTAGTTTAAGAGTTAAGAAACATATATTTCATAATAACATGTCATTTCATATTGCTAATTCTTATGATTTGTATATGATTCTCTGAATGTTTGAGGTTTCCCTAAAGTTTAAGAGCCACAATTTTTACAACCACCTGAGCAGCTTGGCTGCTCTTTTTTTCTTTTCTGTTTTTAAATTTTATTTAGTTGGTTGGTTTTTGTGATGTGAGGTTTTTATTTTGTTTTGTTGGTGTTTATAGTGCATGGACTCTTTTTCAAGAAATCTAAGATTTTAAGGCACTGAATTTGAAAATCTTACTTGATTTTGATTGACTGATAATTTAATGTCCGTCCCATGTTTTTAAGTTTGACTTATGGTTATCAAGGTTTGTGACTGATAACACTACTTTGTGCTGTTTTCCTTGGATAGGATACTGAGGTTTGAGCCAGGAATCTCCAAATCTAGAAACAATTCTACATTGTGGTTTAGAATCTGGAGCTGACAGAATTCCAACAGGCTTTCCTGTGGACTGTGCAAAATAGAATGATCTCTGTGAAACTGTGGCGTTGATCTTTTAAGTATGGCAACAGGACACACAGATTACTCAGCTCCATAGAAAACTCATTTGGTTAGGTGATATTAGGTGATGTTACTGTTTCAATCACTTCAGGGAGAAATTTTAAGTCTGAATATTTTTTATGGCTTATTTTACATCACTTACTTATCTCTTGTACCCAAATACTTATGTTTATACCTGAATGATATTAAATTTGTGTAGATTAGGAAAGGACACCAGAATGCACAGATTAACTTGAGGATATGTGTGCCTGTAGACATGTCTCCCCACCATATTTTTGTCAGGAAGGCCTGAAAGTCCAGAAGAGAAGAGATGGCTTTAATATCACAAAAAAATACTTGCAGATGAAATGCACCTATGTTCAGTGACTCCTAAGACAATGAATGCTCTGAAAACTTAACAACTTCAGAGCAAACAGGCTCTCTGTGCATCCTTCTGCAGATGTTGAGTGTGCAAAGAGTTATTTCCAGACCAGTGGAAAGAACTGCAAGCCAAATGGAATTAAGCAACATCTGTAGTACTAAGGAAGCCCAAGTTAGGCACTGGGAGATAAAAGCAGCATCACTCTTAATTTAGCTTTTTGTATGCAGAGAGAAGTGAGGCTGTGAGAGCAAAGCTGAATAGTAATTTAATTTAACTTTTATCAGTGAGCTCTCTCTTGAATCTGAACAAGGAGTTACCTCAGATTTTGGAGCAGCTTCATTATGCCCCAGGCAGATTTACAGTGCTTTTCTAATGCTTCTCTGTGAGCAAGAAAGGAATAAAAAGCAAAAAAAGCACATGACGGATTAAGGGCTAAACCTTCTCAGCACACTGCTCTGTGTGCCAGCTGGATGAGAAGGTGGGGAAAGGGGGAATTGTGCTGCTTTGGTAAGGACATGGTATAATGTCTCCTTCGTCAGTTGCTGGGGAAGAGAAGAGTCCCTTCTCTGAAGAATGGTTCTCAGGGGAGTACATTCATTGGGGTTCAGTTCCTGTGCTACTGTCTCCTGTGTCCAACTTAAGGTCCTGGGGGCATGTAAAACTTACCTGGACACCATCATGTGCAAAGAAAGACTTTGCATCTGCTTCTGTGGCCAGCTGAAGGCATGTGGTTTTGCTCCAGTACTGATTTTTCCTCACCAGCAGAGCAAATGCTCTCTCCTCACTGTTGTGGTAGCATTCACTAAACAGTTCTGCCATATGAAGGAAACACAGACAAAAACATGTATCCCTTGGGTGATCCTCTTACACTTTGAAGGATGAGTTGTCATGCTGTCCTCGCTTTCCTGAACAGTCTAAAGAAGACAAGCAGCCCAGCTTTGTCTTGTAGGCGACAAATCCTTCATTTTGAGACAGAGCTACTTGATATAAAATAATATTAGACTTGGTGGAGTGTTGTGACATAATTGTTGCCAGATAAACTGGTCCTGGAGCTTAGAAACCAGGATAAATTTAATGAGTCAAAAAAAAAAACCCAAACCCCCCCCCCAAAAATAACAAACCAAAACAAAGCAAAAAACAAAAAACAAAACAAAACAAATAAGAAAAAAAAAACAACCCAACCAACAAAAAAAAACAAAAACAAAAACAAAAACAAAACAAAAACAAAAAAAAACAAAAACAAAAAAAAAAAAACCAAACCAAAAAAACCACCAAGATCTTCTCATTACTTCTCATTAGACAAGATCTGACTTCTCATATCTGTTCCATTCTCCTGATTTACTTGATTATCTCAATACCTTTCCCAAGCCAGCCTATACTGTGAGGCTGGGCGAAAAGGTCAAGTGCACTTAAAATTATATACAGACATCTTTTCTAGTTGATGTGGTATTTATCATTCTTAAAGAAAGTTTGCTTTGCATAATCCAGGCCATAAATTAAAACTGAGGCTCTTATCTGATACTTATCAAAGCCAAGAAACAGAAATTCTGTGTATTGGATTAGGCCTCATAATTCCATGACTAAATTACTCGAGCCCTGTGATTATCTGAGAGCCTCATTTTTAATTTTTGTAAATAATAATGGCTCTGTGAGAAGGGAAAATGTGATCTCTGTGTAAATAATGCAGCAATGCCTGCATGAACCTTCAGCTGCTTGATGAACTACCTCAAAGGAAGAGAGGAGCCTCTGTGTTTGTTTCCATGTGGGGCATATTTTAAAGCCCTCTCTTCACAGCAGTGAAGGTGTGGATTGGACTGAGGTTAGATCAGCAGAGAAGCTTGTGTGCAGACATCTGTTTCTACAGCAAGCAAAGGGGAGAGGGCTCAGCATTCCAGCATTGCGGATGCCTGGATCTGACTGCTGTAGGGAGGGGCATCTTGTCTGCTGCAAAACCAGCCTGAGCCTCACTGCAGTTTGCAGTGCACTTGGCCCTCTTCTGGGTGAGGTAATCTCAAATTATTTTTAGCTGCAATGACAAAACTTAAAACTTGTTGCTCTAGTGGCCCTTACAGAGCAAGTTTGATATTGCAGGAAGAACAGGCTGCTGTGAGCCTGGAAGTGTTTTGGTTATCCTATCTTTCACATCACTGTAACACACCTTGTACTAAGATCATAAAATTAAAATACCAACAAGCAGCAGGAGAGTATCTGTGCATACCAGGGGCCCTGTCTTGGAGCAGAGATTTTTCCAAAATGAGTGGGGTTTAAATCTTTCCTCTGTATCTGAATGTTTGGGACAGCCTGTGCTGCAAGGCTGTTAAATTATTCATGACAGTTGACCTTTTATGACGGAAACTGTATATTTTTTCACTTGCTGGCCTTCCAATGGCAGTTCCTTCATAAATTTCCGATGCCATTCAAAAAGTGCCATTACTTACCAACAGCAAGCTGCTCATACTTGGCCTCTTTCATTATACAGGCTGCTTTGGTCTCCGTCTCCAGGCGGGACATCTCTTTCAGGATCTTGCAGGCTGCCAGAGCTGAAGCTACACCCTCCTGACCCTGTAGAATTGAAAGGGGCGCTGCTGCCACCCTCCACTGGAAGGCATTTCTAAACGGGGAAGACTCTGCTATGCAGCACATCGAAGAGCAAAAAATTCATGCCTTTCACGAAAAATCTTCCCTCCAATACAGATTTGAAAGTCGAAAATTATTATCAAAATGACAGTTTTGATGATATTTGAGAATTAAACCCCCATATTGTGGATGCCCCATCTCTGGCAGTGTTCGAGGCCAGGCTAGATGGAACAAACCCGTCTAGTGGGAGGTGTTCCTGCCCGTTGCTGGGGATTAGAGGTGGATGATCTTTAAGGTCACTTCCAACCTAAACTATTCCGTGATTCTTTATTGGTAGTTCTTGTGCCTTGTAAGGCTGGAGACTTCCCGGCTCTTTGAAGGACCTGACTTGGGATAGCAATAAAGGACTGAAAGGAGAATAATATGCTTTGGAAATAGAGCAACACATTCTCCCTGTGTTGAGATACCTCCAGCACGGCTGTGCTGGGACAGAGATGCAGGAGAAAGGAGGGAGCACAGCTGGCAGAGGCCCAGCCAGGGCCCAGAGCAAGGACACGCAGTGCGACCCGGGGCCGCACGCCGCAGGCCCCGCACGGTGCCGATGTGTCCGCACGCACACAGCCCGGCAGCCGCACCGCGCCGCGTCCCTCCCGGGGCTGCCCCCGGCCAGATGCGCTGCTCCGCAAGGTCAGCGATGGAGCTGAGAGCTCTCTCTCTCTTTCTGTGGGGACAGGGAAGCTCCCAGATGCGGGGGACAGGTCTGGCTTGTGAAACAGGAGCCGATTATGCCAGCTCGAAGCTCAGCCTTGGACAAGTAGCGTAATGCTGCTCCCTACGCGTCGAGCACGTAAGCTGAAGATGCTTCACTGCTCCGTCCTTCTCTCCCGTCACGCTCGGACCCAAACAATCGCCGATTGTCGGAGGCACAAACCCTGCTCCTGGGAGCCGTGACTCATCGGGAGCAGGGAGGGGAGCGCAGGCAGCAGAGCTTCAGCCCGAGCTGATTTACACCTGCTCCGCTCTCCCTCTGGCCTCCGCGGGCAGGAGCCACGCAGAGATATGAAAGGCCGCATAAATGCCACCTCTCGTGTTTTGGAAACGAACCGATCTGTCATCTGAGCTGCAAGGCTGAGCAAAAAAACATCTCGTAAACTTGAACTATGCCATTACTTCATCTGAAGCAGCTACAGCTCAGAGCTTACCATAGCCCAGAAATAGTTTGCCATCTTGTGCCGGTTTTGAAGTACTGCCCATACAAACAAATCCCTCCAAGGATTTTCGCTTTTCTGGTTCATGTCCAAGGGCCCAGGTAATCGCTTTGTGTTCGTTTTGTCCTGTAATATGGTTGGAAGAATTTAAAACCTGCTTGGCAGTGTCACTGCATGCAAATGACGCGATCTGAGATGCTCTCAGCCTCTCTAGCTACTTCACATTTCTTTGATCAAAAGGTAATTAGCTCATTCTGTACTGAGTTAAAGGATCCTTGTGTCCCTGATATAACCCAATATGTGTGAGAACATTCTGGATGAAATGGTGACTCCATTGAAGCCAATGCTAAAGTTTTCATTACTTTATTGAAGCTGGGGTTTCACCACTGGTGTGTAATATCAGACAAGACAAACCTGTGATTAACTAATCTGAGCTTGCCTTCAATTATATTGGACTCTGCTCTGCTGCCACAGAGGACAAGGCTTCAGAGAAAAGGGAACAAAAGGCATTTTATTTCATCAGAAATAAATCTCGCCAAGGCCCTGCATGGGACAAGAATAGAGTACGTCAATACCCCTTTTTAGTCCTTCCTTTGAGAAACCTTTCCCTCATGCAGAGAGCAGTTTAAGCAGAACACTGCTTATTCCTTTAGCACTTGATAAAAAAATAGCCTAGAGGAAGTGTACCCACTTAGGTCAAGTTCTGAGTTTTAAATATATTTAAAAACTACCTTTTAATCTATTGTGTTGGTTAAAAACAGCCAGGGTGTATTTATTTTTAATTAAACAGGTTTTTGTGAGAATATATTTTTTAATAATTTAAATGATGGGATTCTGTTCAAATTTATTTAATGGCACTTTTGGGGGATTTTGGGGGGGGGTGTTTCTTCAGTTTGTAGTGAGCTATTGGATCAAATAAATTGCCTTGAAAGCCTTGCAGGAGACAAAGATATCAAAAGTCTCATCTTGTTGTAACCACTAGTTCCTAACTTGAAAAAAGACACACGGTTTGGCAGCAGTGATGCTGGTTTCCCAGTACTGTGATGCTCTTTTTGTTGCCAATGATAATGGGATTCAGCCATGGGAAGCTTTAAAAGGGAAAAAGCTAGTAGGCAGAGATCAGCAGGAGCTTATCTCTGAATTGGGCCTTATCTACAGCACTGGGCTTTAGCTTACTTGCTACCAAATGCCAGAAAGCTTAGGTGAGGCTTTGGGGGCAAATTTTTATTTCTGGCAAGTTTGTAAGTCTGGAGTATGCTTAGTGACTTCAGAGGTATTGTCTCAAGTTGCTCATCCTTGTGAATGAAGAAAGGCTGAGTCGATTCAAACTTAACTTTTCATACTAGTAATTAATTTAGCTAAGCTTTATCAAAGCAAAAGTGATTTAACATCTCAAATTTTTTTTTTAATTAGTTTCTAGTTTTAACAGTTTTTTAGGCGTAATTAGAACTTGGCAAATACCAAAAGGCTCAATTGTTTTGTTTGTCTGAAACTGAACCCTAATGAAATATCTTTATACGTCTTTGTTTTGAAACCTTGCACCCAAACTTATTGTCAATGCTTTTGCAAGCACTTTGCCACGTAGGTGTTTTAATGTTAAAATACCCTGTCAAAATGCAAAAATGATGATGCATCTATTGCACCACTGTGGATTATAGACATTGGTACCCCCATCACATATTATCCTTGTCATATGTTGGCGAGCAGGCTTGCCAGGGCCACAGCACATAACTGTTCCTATTTCTTGCTCTGCGTTCTGGCACTCCATAAAAAGACTAAAATGATCTAAAGGCAAATATCAAATACTGGATATCAATATCTGAGTTCAGTCTACTCGTACAGAGTATAAATTTGAGAATAGTTTTGTGTACAAAGATGATCATTTTCAGACCTGGGATTGAAAATCTCCATTACCTGCTTTTCTTTCTCCTAAAAATAAATTGCCTTTCCAGTACTACTCCTTGAAGTTCTGTACGAGAAAAGCAGACCACTATTTTTATGTCTAATTACTCCTTAGTAAATGTAAATCTTATTTGTATTCCCCTAACATCTTTAACTAAATCTGTTCCCTGACCCACCCCAAAGACTAGACCTAATTAAAATTGTACAAATTCTAAATTGGGGGGGAGCAATGATGCAAAGTTGTGACTCACAAATTTCTTCTTGCCTCCATGTCTGAGGTCTTGATAGAAACCTCTGCATGCGTCATGAAGAAAATCCTTGAGAACTCTAGAGACCTCACTGAGAGTGAAGAAGGGGAAAATCTCCTTCTGCTCACTTTGCTGCTGACCAGTGAGCCCTGCCAAGGTCAGTTTGCTTTCTTCGTGCTTCTTCAGGAGAAGTTCATAGAGGAGACATTTCTGAGAAATGGAACAGTAGAGTCTCTGCAGACGACTATAGGTCAGGAATTCATATATGTTAGCCCCATTGTCAATAAATAACTTTACAAATTCTGGTTTGTTGTTGACTAGAGCATCCATCATCACTTCCTCCAGGTCACAGGACTAGATTGACGAAAGAGAAAAAAAAAATCACCAAAAAAGGAAATTTTGGGGGGTAATCATAGATGGATGATGAGAGAGTTTAGATTTAACATGAAGATTTTGTCTTCCACGAGTCAACAGTGAGCACAATGAGAAAGAGGTGGAACTCTCTTCATTTTTCTCTGACAAAATGTCTGTGACAGCGTTAATGTTACAGCTGTAGGACTTGATGTGAAGTACCTACCACAATGGGTATTTATACAGCAGTTGAAAACAGTGACATTCTTCATCTACCTTCTAACAGTAATATCTGCCTGCTTCTTGGGCTTTGTAAACTTTGGTTTGTTTACTTTAAAGGTCTCACACAGAAGGGGAGAAAGATTGTTGCTCTCAAACAGGTCAAGAAAGGGATGATGACCACTGAGTTATTCCTCTGTCTTTAGCCATTACCATACAGGGGGCTAGAAAGACAAAACAGCCTCAGGAAGTATAATATCCCTGCCCAATCTCTCAGTAGAGTGTGCAGGTAGTGGTAAAAACTGAAGCCATGTTTTGGGATGCTCCAGTGTCCTGTACACATTGGAATATACACTGAGTGTCCTCTAAGGCAAAAAAACCTGGTACCTTCCACTCCACGTCACCATTGAATATTTCGCTTTTAGCAATGTCAACTCTATTCCAGGCCACTGCCAGTTTCAGTTCATCTAGATATTCCTTAGCCTCCTGACTCTGACTTCTACAGGCTGGAAAAAAATAGGAAATGCAAATAAAGTCAGTACTTTGCACTTATGTTTAATTTAATATAGTATTGGTACTTTGATTAGCAATGCAAGTTCTTCTTCAGCTATCACAGATCTATGGGTTGCTTAACCAGAAACCCTTCACAGCCTTCACAATGTTTTCCTAAATTAAGAAGCATTAATATTCAAAAATGTTATTTTTTTCTATATGAGCTCTATTAAAAGCATTAAGTTTAAATAGCTGTTGGATATTAAGAGGGACATTGGCCTGCAGAAAGCAGGGGACAGGACTGGCTGTTGGTTTTGCCTTGTGTCAATTAGCACATCAGAAACAAAAAATTTTTTTTTTCCTCCCATGCTACGTTTAAGCTAACACAAACCATTAATTTAACAGAATCTGAAATAGATAGCAGCAAGAGTAATGTCTTCTTTCAGAAGATATTGTGGAGATTTCTTATAGGAGAACTGGATTGTTTCTGAAACAAAGGTAATTTTGGTCTACTTGTGGGTTTTGGTTTTGTTTTCATGGAGTTTTTTTATGGTTTAATTGGAATAATATACTGCTCCAGTATATTTCAGTTCTTTTATAGCCTCTGTTATTAAGAGGAGCAAGTAGTGAAATAAAGGAGTGGCTAAAATAGTACCATACAATAGCATGAGATTAAAAAGCAAACACTAGTTTAAAGGAAGCTTACAAGAGCTACAGTAACTGCCACAGTTAATTTGTCAATAAACAAATAAAAGAACAGTGCATCAGAAATGAAATCTGATCCAATAGTGAACTGAATTGGCTCTGGAAAAAGAGGAAATATATTTATGGCATAGAAGTCAAATAAGACAAACATTACAATGTTTGCTTATTGTAGCTTACCTTTTACTAAGGCTTTTAAAATGACTGTGTCTAGTTCTTCAGAGCCATCTTGCTCAAAGTTGTGCAGAGTTAGAAGGTGTTGGTGTGAAATAATGTTCTGAATCTATTTGGAGTCAAAACAAAAGTAATTTTACACATTGTCCTTTGGATGCACATTAGTGCCCAAATGCCCAGTGGAGATCACCCAGACAGTATTTCCCAAAAATTTACGTTCTAGTTGTAAAGCTGAAGTTTGGCAAGAAGGCCAGTATGATTAGTTTCCCATATATAAATAACTCCTAGGGCATGGAGGGAGTTACTGCCTTTTCCAAGTGACCTACCAGGACAGGAGGAACAGAACTTGGATATTCTGAGAACCAGAGGAGTGCTTTAATTAAATAATCCTTCCTTAACTTACATTCTTGTTTGACTCAAAGTCACGTTATGGCCAGCATACCACTAGTTTCATTTTACCTCATTCTGCTTTGACATTTAAGTTTTGCTCTCTGAGTTGTTTATTTAAAAGCATAGTCTCCTCTGAGCAAAAGCCCTCAAATATTGATATATATACAGTACTCTTATCTTTCCTTCTGCTTCTCTATTTATTGAGTTTTCTTTCTCACAGTGCAGCTGCACTGAGACTTTGTGAGCCTCTGGCAATATTGCTTCCAGATACATTTCATCCCCTTTTGTTAGTGATCTGGTAAAGTTCTTGCTAATGGAATTAGTTTGTGGAACTTTTAAAGCTGAGGATTATGGCAGGGAATGCAGAGAATAAGTAGTGGGCCAGGTCAGGTGGACTTGGTTTATCTCAGAGGCAGCCAGTGCTCTTCACTCTTCACACAATCTCAGAGTGGGTATTTGTTCCTAAAAGGCTTATGCAAGCGTACCCCAAGACAAAGAGTAAAGAAGATCTCTGAATCTGTTTTGTCTTTCTGTTTTAAGAACAATGATACTTAAAGAACAAGTAACTGACAATAGATAGGATAATTTCTAAACATGCTTCATTCTACTATTAATGTGTATCCACAAGGAGCTTTCCATTTAACAGCTGTAGGTCATGAATTAGGTCTCTTCTGTCACAGCTGCACAAGCTCCACAACTGTGGATATAAATAATGCTTCGTGTCCTACAGAAGGACTGTCGGGTTCCTGGGTGCTGGCTGTTACTTGAGGAACTAATTGAGGAAGGACAGAGCCTTCAGTGTTCAGCTGAATTACTAGGGCAGCAAAGTAGTTTGCATGATCAAATGACCACTTGATTTTTAATGCTACAGAGGCATTCTATGACACCAGTGTCAAAGCACTGCAGTTCCCAAAACTTGTGAGCAGCTTCTTGCCAAACCTGTACTGAAGGGGCTACCAAAGCTACAAGTGTTAGGAGAAGGCTTTGTGAACATGATGGCTTATCAAAGACATGAACTCACTGTCACTGTCCACTGGAGAATATCCTTCCATGAGAAGCTCTCTGCAGGGAATTTCTCTTTAAATTGCTTTTCAACAGCTTCTGGCATGATAAGCTGTGGGTCATTCATGAATGCAGCTAAGATGTCAGCTGTACCTCCAGACCCTGCTAAGATAAGCCAGGGAGCAGAACTTTCCATCCCGCTGCAAATTCTCTGTAGTTTAAAAGAGGAATTTTTTAGAATTCGTAAGTGGAAATAAAATGTTATTCAAAAGAAGGACTTCTAGCAAACCAGGAATAAATGTGTACCTAAGTCAGATTCTCTATGGAATCAGTCCAGACTCCTCTAAGCTATCAGAATTTTTTGAATTCTGTAGCAGGTCATCCATGTATAGGCCTCTGACTATGCTTCTTTTCATGACACATCTGCTGAGTAGCTAAGCAACCTGATTTGGACAAACCATGCATAAAATTTCTTTGACCCTGACATTTTTTTTTCCCTGAAGTCTCTGTTTTAGCATAGTCAAGTACAAGAAAATTATCAGTAGGCTTTTTTGTATAGGCTTTTTTTTTTTCCTGTCTGCTAAACCTGACAATATGTTCCAAAAATCAGGAATTTGCCTGTGGGAATACAACGTTGAGCTACAGGGAAAAAAAACACTGAATCATAGCAACTACAGGAATTAAAGGCTACTTATTTGTGTAATTAGAATGAGTCAGGCAGGTTGTTGAGAGAGGAAAGCAGAGGCCATGGCATCATAATTGCAAAAATGTCTCTTTGCTGCCAGTCTGTTTCTTCCTCTGGAGTTATACAAGACTGCATTGATTCAATTGTGGTGCAGGGATTTTTTTCTTTAGTTTAGGTATTGAGGTTTTTAAAAACTGTTCATAGTCTCTGGTGTGTATTATCCATTTTAAGAAATCCATTTAAGAAATTGATATTCTAAAAAAGTGTGGCCAATCATCCATTCCCAGCACATGTCAGTTTAGAGCACCTCCAGCCAGTCACTTTTTGTCTTCCAGTCACACTGTTCTGTGAAATTTTGAAAAGAGGATTTACATGTCATAATGGGGATTTTTCTAAACCAACGATATAGGAAACACTGCAATATTTAGCTTCTTGTGAAAGAAAGAAAGCAAGCTCATGAGGTGACATAATCTTTGTTTAAGCAGTGAGATTTCTAATATGAGTGTGTGTTTTAGTCCAGCTGACAAAAGTTATGACAAGATCCAAGAAACTGAAACTAGAAAAAAATCCCCAGAAAGGAGTAATTATTCTGGAAAGGGGTTACCAGCTTGCATGTCACAGTCTCCTTTTTTCACTTTTTCACTTGGAAACCTTAAATTACAGTTAAATTATGTCTCTCTAAAGGTTTTCTAGACTGAGAGTATTACAAAAAAAGAAAAGTAAAATAGAATAAAAATCAAAGACTATCTCTTTGTTAACAGATTCTTTAAGCTGTAGAACCACTCAGGAAAAAAAAATCAAAACTGATCCTTTGCTGAAGAAGATTTGGGTTTATTATCAGGCAACACTCCAGTCTTCAATCCTATAATGTACTTTTGCTCAATGGAACCAGAGCAAATGGTTTTAAATGGCACATCCAGCAAACCTGGTCTTGTGCTTCCTCTGTGCTCTGGGACAGACAGCTGTGTCATTGTTGCTGAATAGCACTAAAAGATTCCTCCTCTCTTTTTTTGTGTATGTTCTCAAGTTATAACAGAATATTTCTGTTTCCCTAAATCTGGAGCTGGTTTCTGTGAGTTTGTTTTGGGTTTGGATTCTTTCTTCCCACTGGACAAGGTGGCAATGGAAGTTTTAATGATCAGCAGGTGCCTATTCAGATGTAAATATTTCTCTCAAACAAATACTGTGAAATTTAATATTAACAGAACTAAGTTCTTAATGGTGTATAGATGTGAAATTTGACTTTATGTGAAGTGCCAATAGATGTGTTTGTCATCCAGCCAAATTTTCCATTAATTACTTGGCACCAGTTAATTTATTTTTCTACAGCTGAGAACAGCTTCTTACCTCAAGTGTGCCTGGTCCTCCATTTACCAGTAAGCAAAGCACAGGGATCTCGATGCTACCTGTTCCTGTGAAATAGAAGGTTTAATTTTTAAAAAGTAACAGCTTTCACAAACCTATTGCTATTTTGCTGACCCCTTGAAAATATTTCTCCTCTTATGTGCCGTTTTGGTCTCTACATGAAGATGCAGAAGATAGGCAATTGCAGAAGGATGTGGCAAAGGAGAGTAACACTGACCTAACAGAGGGGTCCTGGTCTAGGATTCAGGACAAAGGCACCTTTGCCTTGGAAATTTTGTGTGATTCCAGGCAAGCAGTCCAGGCTGTTCTGACCTCAGCTGCAAAATATGGATATTGGCATCTCCGTGTGTCATGCCACTGCTGGCTTTTTAAGTTATTTATTTACTGCAGGGTTGTCAGGCTGGGGAGCAATGCAGCTACATTAGGATGCAGCACAAGGCTGGTGAGTTTCCAGAGAGGCATCTACCAGTAAGACACAGTTAGAGGTGAAAAGCTCTCAGTTTGTCCTGAGTGTTATGCATATGCCTAGTGTGCTGGAAGGGGGGACTGGAATTCAGGACAAAAGCCTTATGAAAGGAGGATTTAAGAATATGAAGAGGCTGACTGTATAGACTTGGCAGGATGAGTCAGATACAAGTTGATAGGAGCCATGTATTTATTACTCTGCTTAAACAGCTTAAAGTTTGATTCAGCACAGCCTGGTGTGGTGATTAATAATAACACAGTCTGATACTCTTAAAAGAAATGCTAATGAAATATTTAACATGTCATGGTATTGGGGGAAGAAAGGATGTCAGAATCCCTGTCCTAAGCCATCCTCCTACAGGGGCCCACATAGTTTTGGGGGGTTTTTACTGTAAATGCTGAATTCTGCAAAGCCGAGGTGACTATAGATTGGCCTGAAGGAGCTCAATCAAAACAGTAATATCAAGAGATGAATGCCTCTTTCAGCTCGAAGACAAAAGGCATTTGGTTCAAACAATTTTTTGATGTTTCCCTTTGTAGATCTCCCAAAACTTAGTACAGATCTCTACTTGCTATTTTTTTAATCTCTTTTGAGATGACTACAGAGATAAGGTTGGACTGAGCTGTAGCCTGGATATAGTTGGCAAGAAACTTGTTTCACTGAATGGCATGGCATTGTCACACCTCTCTAATGTGATGCTCTTTGAAGAGTGACCTCTGGGACTACAGGTTCCTCAAGTATGATTAAGGCTGCAAATATTCTTCATTTGCAGCCTTAGTTAGCCTTAGTTAGACTTAGTTAAAATTTTGCTAGAGGAGGGTCAGGTGGATTCTGACTTTACACTGTGAATCTGGAAAGTCCTCAATTGTAAAACATATTCAGTATATAAAAAAAACCTAAAGACTTACAGGTTTATTGCGTTTTTTTCTTTTTCTTTTTTTTTCTTTTTAACAGGGAAATTCCACATGACCTTATTAAAGTGTTGTACTTCAGTAAAACCACATAGCTTTACTCAGCTTGTTTATAAATGAGCTTAAATGAATTACATTGGTTTTGTTAATAGAAGATAACACTGAATTCAGTATGTTCCAGCAAAGTATTTGTCATATGAATCAGCAGTCTTTGTCAGAATTATGTCTCCGTGAGATTTGTTCAATCAGATTTGGTTGGTGAGCAAAAAGAGGCTGCTTTGTAACTCTCAGCACTGCAACCTCAGGCCACCCTTACAGCCTGCCTGTGGTCATTTCTATCTGAGTCACCAGGTAAAGATTCTTCAGGTGTGTTTGTGCTCTCAGGTACCTCTGTGCTACCACCCCATGGGCTGTGAAAGTGGATATTCCACTGATGCACACAGCTGTGAACAAGTGAGCTCTCCCTCCTGTTTCAGCTGTGCTAGCACCGCACATATGACACAAACAAAGCAGGGGTAAAAGTAACTCTGTTATCTACCAACAACTGAGTTCTTTCCACAAATAGCAGTAGGAGACCTGCCCAATACTCAGTTCTTACTATAAAAAAAGATCACAGAGATTCAGATTGACATTAGATGCTATGGTGTTTACCCAGGATAAGGTGTTATCTCTAAACAAATATGGCTTAAAATATTTCAGAGGGCTTTGGAACAACTCTTTTCTTCCAGTGTGGGAGCAATTCAAGATCCTGTGTGTGAGAGGGGATAACAGTATACAACGACTATCAATCTCTTAGAACCACTGGTAAAGGTACTTGAATCTGGATTTAATTTTCCATATGTTGTCTTTTAAGGCAATTTGAGCTGTGCTTTGAAGATCAGCTTTGAGCTACATTTAAGGAGATGCAATAAAGGTCCAGATTTTCGGTTCAAAGAGCAGCTTTCTCAACTTCAGAAGTTACCGTCGTCGTGTCTCTTACACGATGACAAATGTGTTGACTTGGTCTTGCCTCTGTGGGCCCATTTGGGAGCTGGAGTTACCATTGCTAGGGCCAGGGTCCCTCTGTGCTGTCAGCATTATTCAGATTGGATAGCTCACAGAGCCTGCTCACCCCCGTATCCCATGCGCTGCTCTGAGATGTACTTTTCCAAGGTGAAGCGGAGCTTGGTGGTTCCATCTGGCTCCTCTGGCGTGGTGTGGTCCACCAGAATGAAATGGGAGTGGTTGTGATCCAAGGAATACAGTGGGCCTTGGGTGCTGTCGTCTGACTGGTAATGTACAAGGCTTTCACTCTAGAGGGAGGAGGGGAGATGTCAGTGCTTTCTGCAAAACCCAGCCCATGTTTTAATAGCCTTCCTCTCCATTTCTGTGCCGTCTGCACCCTGACACAGCTCACCATCTGTGAGACACTTTGACAGACCCTTAAAAAAGAGTGAAGATGGAAAATCTGTTCCTTCTGGAAGCAGCCAGATTTGGCAGGACTGATAGCTGGAGTCCCTGAAGTTTCCCTCTTGGCCTCTGCAAAATATAGTGATATCAATCATCATCTCTGCAATGCAGGTTTTGGAATGGTTTATTGGACAAATGGAAAGGGGTCATGAGACCTGACAATTGTGTATGGAGATGTGAAGCCTCAGCTGGTGTAAAGAGGGGCAAACTATTCATTTCTGTTGTGTTTTGTCCATGTTTAGGCCAGTGAATGAGTTAGCCTGCTCCATGTCCCTGTCAATTTATACACAGCTTTACTTAATTGACAGGGTTGTATGCAATCTGATGGTAATTCTCAGTTTGGAAATTGCATTCTAAAAGAGGGAGTGGCAGACAGATTTTAGAAAGGGGAATCCTCTTTTATTTTGGGTGAGTGGTGTTATACCATTAAATTATTTATTGATTTATTTTTTGCACAAACTCATCTTCTATGTAAAACAGAACCCCTGCTGCAGTCTTTTGTTCTAAATATTGCACTACACATGGGCTTTTATACGTACACTTTTTCAAACTCCCTTTTCTTTCTCTCTGTTGCCTGTCCACTTTGATACATCATTCCAGGATGTAAATGTCTGATTATTCCTTTTCATTCTCCTAATCATTGCCCTCTTGCAAGCGGGTAGATTAACACAACTGTTTAAAATCTGCATTTCCTTCTATCATGCCTCTTTTCCCGTTCCTGGGCTAAACTCAGACTGTCAGCTTGGCAGCTGTCACTGTGTATTGCATTTTCCTCGTACTAAAAAGCAGTAAACTTGCATGTTTCTTTCACTTTCTTCTCTCTGTCTCTCATTCCTTGGGGAAAGCTTCTTGACATAATTAATTTCCTTCAGATTTTGCTTTGACAGAGGGTGTGCCTCTATTCTGCTGCCATGTAACATTAATCCTCCTCACCAAAGGTCTGGCCTTTGATTAGGACCCGGAGGCACAACAATCAATTGAAAAAAGCCTTTGGGGATTTTCCTTTCTATTCCCTGAAAATGTAGAAGTGATCTTTCAATGATGTTTAAAGCGTATTATTAACACAGAAGAGATGGCAGGGTGTTTTATATAAGTAAAGATATTATAAAATAAAGGTTTTATAAAATTAGGCTTTGTTCTGTTGAATTACCAACTAAGCTTCTAAGTTCCCATAAGAAAGAATCAAAGTCATAAAAAGTCAGTTAACAAACTATTCTAGTAATAGAACCCTTCACACCTACAAAACCAAGAAATCTGTCCCATGAGAATCTGTAAAAAATTATGTAACCTATCCAAGAATAGAGAAATTCGATAAACACATGAAATGCCATTTACTAACCAATAAAGTAGCAAAAAACCCTACTAACCAATTAGAGTTGAACACAAAACCTATGAAAACTATATAGAAATTAGTTATGTAAATAAAAAATTAGCTTTTCCTACATAAAGAAACTAAATCCCATCCGCTTTACTACAACAGGAGGGATCCACTGATTTCAGGGCTTGTTTTTCTCCTTGCTAGTGGGGGTTGTTAGCCATATTTTATACAACAAGCTGCTTGTGTTAGTGCCAAATATAAAGAGAGTTGGGTTTAGATCAACATCCCTGTCTGTAGTTCCTTTGTCTTAAAGTTACTGACTAAAAACCAAAATATCTTTGGGTGCAAGCTGTGCCAGAAGTCATAGGGTCAGGAATGCTTTTTGCAAAATATCCCTTGACAAAAAATTTGGACTTTAGTTGAGGGGGAGAAAATAAAAAGAGAGTGCACTTGTTTTGTAGCTGATGATTGGGAAAGATCATTTTGATCACTTAGCTTAGAAGGGAGGTGAAATAGTTTGCCTTTGCAAACTTTCCTGAACAAAATTCACAAACATGATGAACCAAATTCTTTTCTTTGAGGCCCTTTTGGCCCAGTTGCCACACAAATAGGTTAAAGTCTTCCAGCTAAAGAGTCCCACCTAGTATAGTACACAGGTAGCTGTCATTGGCAAAAAAAAAAAAAAAAGACCAATGACAATAAATTGCTGGTATGGTCTGGCAGCCTCTCACCCTCTAGCTGGTAATTTCAGGCCTGTGCGAGAGAGAAACTAAGTGTGAATTCAAAGGGCTATCTTTGTCCTTTGTTTCTTAGCTTCTGCGGGGAATAAAATAGTACAGAGAAACTGTCATTCATTGTCATTAAACACCTATTTTATTGCTATAATATTCAACTTAGGGGAGACTGTATATCCAGTGACAGGAAGGGAATGCTATTTTTTTTTTTTCTCTCCACTTCTGTGTCTGTTCAGCAGCAACACTTTCAGCAGCAGTTTTGTTGGGTGAGGTTTTTTATTTCTTGGTGTGTTGTTTTGTTTTCTTCCCCTTGAGCCAGTTTGAGGATTCCCTTTAACTAGGTGATATCCTGCATGGCTGGTATTTTTGACCTGTTGTATTGAACAAGTTTTTGTGTATTAAATACTGATTCAGTACCTACTTAAAGAAAAAATTGTTTCTGATCTGGTGTCCCATAATATAAAATATGCTTTTTACAGTATTTATGTAACAGCTAGGAATAAGGGCTACTGCAGTAAGTGGGCAAGGGAGAAAGCCATGAAAAGTCCCTCGTTCTGGGATATTTTCTTGGCGTTCAACCCTGTGCTGCTCGCTTTGCTAATGCCTAATGCTGCCACCCGCTGGGCGTGGAGGGCTCAGAATCACCCAACAATCTTTGAGCTTTGCTTCTGCTACCTCCCAAACCACAGCTTAAACCTCACGTCTGTTTGTTTGTTCTTTTAAAGTTATATTAAAGTTGTTCTGCCAGTTACTTACAAATTTTGTAAGGGCGCGGCTTCCATCCGAACAACAGAATAAGAGAGAAGTACCTTTGTGTTTTCCAGGATTTCTCTGTGCTGGATTTCCCTGAGTGAGGTTATTCCTATGGCAGTCACGCTCAGGGTGGATGAAGTACTGGCCAGGGCAAGATCTCGCACTGCTTGCACCAAGTATCTTGTCACTCCTACACGCAAAGCACTGGTGAAAATCCAGGCACCTGAAATTATTTTTAAAAAACAGTTTGGGAATTCCTTTGTATTGCAATGTGCTTGTGTGTCTAGTAACATTACTTACAGTACTGGATTTAAGGGTTTTTAAAAAATAGATAAAGTGAAGACAGGTCTTGATGGACTGTAACTTTTAGAATTAAAATACATGCAAAGTACATAAGACTTTAATAAGGAAAGCAAGAAGAAATTATGAGCTCAAGCAGACATTCTTCATATATCACGTGATGCAACGTGGCCACCTTTACTCTGATGTTAATATGCTCATCAAGAATGCAGTGTCCACTCCGGAATTACTCACTGTCTATATATGAGCAGAAACATCCCTGTACCAGGCAGGTCTGAGGGGTTTAAAGGAAGAGGAAAGGGACAGAGTCAGCAAAGTTGTTGACTTGAACTGAAGCCTAAAAAGTCCCGTGCAATCACCTCTTAGCAGAAGAGCTCAGACATAACCTGCCTAATCTGGAGTTCTTTCTCCTGTTCTTGTGGCTGTGTAGAGTGTGAATTCTTCAGGATAATACAATTTACAGCAATGTTGTTACAGTGACAAGGAATTTTGAGAACCCTAGGTAAACAGCAAGCTGGCCTTTTAAAAATATGTAACAAAGAAACTGGGGATCCTGATGCTGCCCAGTCTGAAGTACAGAAGGCAGATGGAGATAGAGAATATCTGTGTAGCACAAAAGTACCAAAAAGAGCTCTGGTACTGTGCTGTCTCATTACAGAAAGCAAAACTGGTACAATCTTGTCTGGAGCAGTGAAGCTAAACCAAGAGCTTGCTGTGAAATGCTCACAGATGTTTTCACTGTATGTTGCAGGTGAGAATGCAGAAATTCTTATTTTTGACCTAAATTCACTCCTGTTGAAGTCAAATTGCTCTGCTCTCCTCAGAATTACTTTGTTACAGCACAAAAGAGGGGCAATTGTATTTGGTCCCATTTTGATGCTATATTTCTAGTGTCACCTCTGAGGGAATAATATCAGGTAATTTCACACTTCAAAAATGGTTACCTAGAGATATTTGCTTTGAAAGAACTTATTTTTGCTACTATAATACAATCACTTTCATTTTCAAAGATATTTACATGTAGGTTGCATTCATCAAAGTCTTGAATTTTCAAAAATAATCATGTGAACAGGCCCATTGTCATTACCAGATCACTGGGGGCTAGGTGTGAGAATCCATCAGGAATAAAATTTCCATATTTAAAGCCTAAAGCACTCACCTGTGCTTTCAGCTGCCTTTATAAGTCCTTTCTTTAAGGTGTCCCGTAGCCAAGGCTTCATCTGAAAATATTCTTCTGCCCCTACTAAAGAGATAACCAAATTGGGAGCAGGTAGCTTCCATTTGTTGAGCATAACTTCAAATATAATTCCAGGGTGAATGGTACTCCGGACCTTCATAAACTTCAACAAACACAAGAAAAACCCAGTGAATAACAACAGGATGGAAAGATACAGTAAAGAGTCTGTTCATGGTAAATGCAGAGGGAAATTATCATCAACTTGGATATTAAAGAAAAAAATTATTTGAGCAAGATTTGACAGAGAACTAAATACTTGAATTAACTTAGCAGACTTCTGTATAATTGCCGTCTCACTAATTGGGTCAGTTCCATGAGTTAGTTCTGTGTTGCAGACTGACAAATCACATTGTCCCTTAGAGCTTCCTCTTTAATTGCCTTCAGTTTCATGGCAGCCTAGGAAAGCCAAAAAATTTCCTAGGTGTTTTTTGTTTCTGCAAAAGCTGAAATATTTGCTTAATTTCATATCTGTTTTTTGAGGACACGTTTCATGAATCTATTGCTTCTTCCAGTTCTGTATATATTCTGGTTTTCTGCTTGAGACTTTATGGTGAAACAAAACCTTGGGGCAGATTTCAGGAATTCCTAGGAATTCCTTCTGCTCTGGTGGGTTAGTCCATGTACATCCCTCTCTGCATATCAGCAGAACAGAGAGAGAACTTTAAGGAAAACCTTGAAACAGCTCAAAAGTATGTTTAAAATGTAAAAATAGAGATTAATTTTTGGTGGGTTAAACCAGGGAAAGGATACAAAATGAAGGAAGAAGGGCACATAACTGATTTTTCTTTTAAAGGGAAAAGTGATCACCTGTACTTGTATCATGTAATTGCCAATCAAGTGATTGATTTCTGAATATTAAAAAGCCATGTTTTAGACCACATTTATGTTCAGGAAGGCATGGTCCTTACTTGGGGTATAACATGGTGCCTTACTCTGTGGCATATCAACCCTCTGTTGCAGACTCTGCGTTTACTGCTAAGAAGTAACAGCTGAACAATAGCAATATGTAAAAGGGTTAAAACTCCTCAGTGTCCATACCTTTCCATGGTTCTTCCCAGAAGCTATGAAGTCTATTTCTCCTATGCAGTATGGTAATTCACTTTTGAAGGCTTCCTCTTTGTCACTGCTGCAGAGCTTGGTTTCCATTTCCTCCATTGAATTCTGCATTGATTGAGCACCAGTGGACCAAGATGTTCACTGGGATGACAGAAAGTTGGCAAATGAGAAGCCATTTAAACTGGAGAGGCCACAAAATCAATTAAAATATATTTAGATGAGTTTTTAGTCAAATGTTTTACTTTTTTTACTATCATGCCTGTAATGTTTAGCTATTTGGAGGTCTTTGCACCAAATGTCAGATGCTGTATACAGAAGGCAGATTCCACACCAACACTATATAACCTAAGGTATAAAAAGGCACGAAGAAATAAGGCTTCCTGAACTCCCATTCAGCAGACAGAAAGCTGAGTTGCAAAGTGCAAGATCCTGCAATCTCAGAGGCCAAAGGTGACCCTGATTCTACAAAAGAGGAAGAGAAGTCTCAGCCACCAACTCTTTCAAGCAAGAGTGGAGCAGTGTCAGTGAGTGTCTGAGTCACGGTTTCTTGCTGTCACTGTGCCTCAGGCTGCTCTGACCCATCCCACCTGACGTGAATGCTAAATAACCCCGTGGTGACATTATGTTTGTCTGGAGATGCTTTAGGAGAGGTTTACTCTCTGTTTCCTGCAGGAATAGGCTATTTATTTGTGAGCCCAAGTATTTAAGGCCAGGCTGTCCTGGAGCAAAGGTCATACAGCAAGAGTTGCTCTTCTGCATTACATGAGACTCTGGAAAGGTCTGCTTGCTTTTCCTATGTTCTAGTTTGACTGAACTGACAGAATTATGATCTGAAAAATACAGATTTGAACTTGTATGCTTTATTTTGATTCTTTTCAAAACAAAAGCAATTAAATAGCTCTCTCCCCTCTGCTTCAGCTGCATGTTGAACTAGATAATCTTAAAAAAAAATACTTGTGACACTAAGCCAGCAATGCTAATCAACACTGCATTAATTTTTATTCCTAGTCTGAGAGCTTTGATGTGGGATTGAGAGTGTGTCAAATCAGCAAGTCTCTTGTGGGTCTGTTAGGATGCTCCAGTAGAGGGAGCAAGCCCTCCAGCCGTTCCCTTGGGCTGGGAAGCTCTTGGGAGCCTGTATCCCGGCTGCTTCACCACAGCTGTATTTTCTTCTCTTCTTTTCTGTTCGCTATGACAACGTTGTTTTTTTCTATGGGTTGCATTTTCCTCTGTGATCTGCCTCTGAAGAGGCTATGGACCCTCTCACGATCTGCCCCCCCTACAGCTATGTCACGCTTTTGTATCCACCCCAAACTCCTGTCAGAGATCAGTGCTTTAAAGATTCTTGTTCACATTTTCCCTGCCTGCATGCTGCTCCCTTCTGGAGAGAATAGAGCGATTTCTGTGAGCACTCAGATACCAGACCAGTCTGGTTAAGAGTCTTACCTAAGAGAACTTCTCTTGGATCTTCAACAGTGGTAGACACAGCAAAGCCCACCTTCTTGTCTGTGTCCACTTTCCCACAGGAGAACTAGCTTTATCTCCTAAGAGCATTGAAAAGAATATTATGGGAAAAAAAGTTAATATAGTGTAATAATAACACCTTATTTATTACTTATTATTATTTATGTAGAAATCACTTTCTGGAACTTAATGACAGAATGAAGGATTTGATTAGAAACAAAACTACTCAGGACTGAATTTTCAGGGTACTGTAGTCACTGTTCTAGATAGTACCCATTTATTTATAGCAACACACAAGCAATGAACTTGAAATAGACAGCAATTTACAAAATAATCCAATGGTTAATTTGTCCTCAAGTGGTTCATTTAAAGTCCAGTAATCTGTGATTTCTCTTTTGGAATAAAGAAACTAGGCTGCTGCGATTTATAGGGAATATTCTTGCATTTGGGTAATTATTTTTTTTCCCCAGAAATAGCACATTATTATTTTATTTTCAGTTTAGGGATTCTGGTTCTCAGTGGTAGTGAAAAATAGTGTAGGAGGCAAAAATAGGTAAGGTGCAGAAACAGAAGCTTTGTTAACAAGCTTTTATAAGGCTGGAAAGTGAGGAAAACACCTGTTAACTGGCAGCTACATGAGGAAGAACTTGTTTACTGTGCGGATGAGTGAGCACTGGACAGATTGTCCAGAGAGGGTGTGGAGTCTCCCTCAGTGGAGATACTCAAGGACCATCTGGACACAATCCTGTGCCATGTGCTCTGGGATGGCCCTGCTTGAGCAGGGAGGTTGGACCAGATGATCCCCTGTGGTCCCTTCCAACCTGAATGCTCTGTGATTCTGTTTTATTCTGAACATTGCAAAATCCCGGTGTATAAGATCTGTTTATGTGGTTCTTAAACACAGACTGACCATGTCTGATGTTTCCTTACCTCCCCCTATAAGCTGTCTCAGCTTCTGCAGTGTAATCCCTCCCTGTTAGGGGCAGAATCACCAAACACTGCAGGGATCTGCTCAGGGACTGCACCTCACCTCGCCATCACTTTGCTCTGCAGTGCAGCTTCACTCCCCACCCATCAGTTAGCACATGGATTGTGTTATGTCCCTGATGTGTGCTCAGGGCAGGATATCATCAGCCCTGTCATTTCCTCCTGGATTGTCAACGCTTCTGTTCTTAAAAAGCATGTGGTTATCTCACCCAAAGTCCTCCAACAAGCAAAGAAAGCATGGATCAACAAACTGTGTGATATAATTATGTTTTTTCAGAATACCTGTCTCCTGAGTTTAATTCAGTCTTGTTTGGCTTTGTTTCAGCTTTCACATGAGTCTCTGATGGTTTCAGGGGCTATTGCTCTGAGACTTGAGGCTGTACTAGATTGTAAGTGTGTCAGGTCACAGTAATTGGGTCGAATCTCTGTGGTGGAAGTCATGACATACCACAGCTGAGACGTGGCCAGCTTATGCCACTGTAGCGTCACAGAGTGGGGTTTAATTGTGAGGGTTTGGGATAAACCTGTGCCTTGGGAGAAAATAGACAGACAGCCAAAAGGAGGAGGAGAGCACTTTTTGGATGAAAACCAATGGGGGATGATATTTTATAATTTTCTTGCTTTACATATACAATTTTTGATTAAATGTTTTAGAAATTTCCAAAATATCTTTTATCCTGTTATTTAAAGGTTTTTTCCATGCATTATCTAAGAGAATGTTGTTGTATTTAATTTGATTAAAAGATTACTTAAAGGTAAGAAATCTGAAAAACTTCAGAGGTAATGGGAAGAAAAAACCTCACAAAAATCTTGTCTGCCCCAACATTGTGCATTCATGTTTTAAATTTTGTGTATATATCAAGAAATCTTACTTTAGTTCTGTTTCAGACTTAAGTACATATGTTTCTATTTAGGCTGCTGCTACATATCTAAGTTTGTAGGTCAAATTCTGTCCTAGATGTTCCATCAGCTACAAATACAAGCATCTATGGAAAGAATGTACCTCTAATAATTACCAGATTTGAAATATAACCAAGAAAACTATTTCTAACTAGCAAAGCAAGTTAAGACAATTAGGAGGAAAAGACAATTGCCAGTTCTACCTACATCTGGAAATGTGAATCAGTGTCATTTACATTAGGGATGGCCTGGTTAAATCACTCCAGGTGTCAGCCAGTGAGTCATTATTTTTTTGACCTCATAAACGGGAGTTGTAAGAGTTGTGCCATTATATAAACCAGTGATGCTGGAGCTTGCAGGTCCTAATGCTCTTTATTCCTTCATTTTGGATGGTTCTGACTTCTGATTTCAGCACTCAAGATTTCAGGGATATAGGAAATTGTCAGGGATGTATCACTTCAGGGGGCAGTTGTGATGGCTCTAGGGGAGTTCCACAAGGAGAATCCTTGCAGAGATTCCTTTCTAATGGAATTGTTCAGAAAAAATGTTGAGAACAGAACCACAGAGAAACATTTTGACTCCTATGTTCCCCCTTTCTGGACTTTTCTCCCTCCTGTGTCTGCTTCCTCTCCCCCTCCCCTGCCATGCCTTTCTCCTACAGCTTCTCTCACTGTATCCCCCAGCTTTCCACTGTCTCTTTCCACCTATTGTCAGCTCACCCAATATGATTGTGCATCTCTACTTCCTTGTGTGGTAACACAGGACAGATTGTTCACCTCCAGAGGGATGAGAAGAATATGGGTCTGCTTCACCCTTCCTTTAGATTTTAACCAGGATTAGGCTGTGTCCATGGAAGGAAGAGAGGTCAAAATTGAGGCTTTCAAACGTGTTTTGAAAATGGGCCCAGTCAAGGGATGTTTGACCTCAGTTGTTGTCTTCCAGGGCAATGGTTCCATTAAGAGAGTAGGCGTGTGGCAGTCATTAGCTCTCATGACTTAGAAGCACTAAGAATTCTCCTTCATACTTGAATGCTGATCAGCAGGCTGGGACAAACCCTGACACTGAATCACATCAGATTCCTTCATCCACTCAAGGTGTACATTTGAATATATAGGTGAAATTATTATAGTAATGCAGTATTGTTGATGTTAAACTAGTCACAAAGTCCCCCCTGCCCTTAGCTTCAGTGGCAGATGAGGCAAACCTACTGATTTATAAACATTCAAGTATGCTTTCATGTGTAGCAAAAGACAACTACACCAGTTCCCATACCCTTGCTGGTGCAGAGTGAGCTAGCAATCCCAGCAAAAAAGGAGCCTCATATTGGGCAGAATAAAAGAGAACTCACACAAATTGAAGTGAGTAGTAAGGGGGAAAACTTGACGAAAACCAATACAATGAACTTCACTTGGGCAGGAACAGTCAGCTTCCAACACACGTAAGAGGATCCCTTCTGCTGAACTGCAGCCCTGATGGGAAGGATCTAAGGGTTACAGGCAGAGCAGACGTGAGTAATGCTGCACTGGTCTTGCAAGAGAGAAATGACACCTAAGACAGCATAAACAGCCTGTGTGAAGTCAGTCAGCTGTTCATCAGAACAGGTTTAGCTGCAGTATCATGTTTGGATTTGGGTGCCAGGCTTCAGGGGAATTATGGACCAGCTGGAGGAGGTTTGAGCTGGAGCAACAAGAACAGCGGAGAACTTGTGCTAAAAGAGAAGGAAAACTTGGACAAATTAGAATTGTGCTACCAAAATCAGGGGGAAATGCAGGGAGGAAAAAAGAGAATTTAATAGTCTACCAGTGCA
The DNA here is from genome assembly GCF_024509145.1 of Vidua macroura. Classification (NCBI taxonomy): domain Eukaryota; kingdom Metazoa; phylum Chordata; class Aves; order Passeriformes; family Viduidae; genus Vidua; species Vidua macroura. Next base: position 45,182,550 of record NC_071576.1, on the reverse strand, counting down.
AAAGGATGATAGGAAAGATTTGGTGTTTATATTTGTGGTTAGGACAGCAAGGAACAGGCTCAAGAGAAGGATGGTGTCAGGGCTCTGCAGGGGTACAGCAGTAACCACGCTCTGAGAAAGACTTCCTTGGAAAGAATGAAAGCCTTAGTCTGCTGGGTAGGGAACAAGGAAAGCAGCCAGACAGCAGCTCTTGATTGCAATGGCATCTCTCTGTTGTGACCCAAAGAACTTGACCATAAACCCTAAGAGCTGGATATGCAACTGCAGCTCTGATCCTTGAGATACACATACGCTTATGTAACTTTTTCAGTGGAAATGCTCCTGCTGACTTTAGTGCAAGTACTCACTCCAGGAAAACTGCATCAGTGAGTTCATTGGGCCAATGCCAGCAATAGTGTAATGGAATTATTTGCTTCCAATAGTAGCTGCATTTTCATTCCTGATTTGAATTAAAACTTATTAAATATGAAGAACAAAGCTGATGCAAAGGATCAGAATAAAGAATACAAGATAAGTGAAGGGCACAGTAAAAACTGCAAATTTCATATTTTGTTTTGACATGTGCTTGAAAAGTGAACTGAATGTACTTTAACTGGTGTGCACATATAAGTGTGAAGAAACAAAACCAGTACTTAAATCAGGGTTAAATGCAGTGGAGAAAGGGAGGTATAAGACGATATTAACTAGAACCCAGGAAGAGAAAAATGTCTGTAATTGTTGTGGGAATACAAAAATATAATGCGAAACAAGAAAAAGTATTTGCTACAGAAAATAAATGCATATATATCTGTGTGAGAAACTGGTGTACATACATTTGTGTGCAATTACAAATATTATCTTACTTATGTTGCAGATTTGAAAAATGTTTCTCAGGAATTAGCACATTCAAATTACAGTAAGAATACATGAAATGCTTCTGCATCACAGCCTAATGACAAACAAGAATCATCTGCCATGATTGCCAAGGAATTGCTAAAGAAAGTGTAAGGACCTGGGGGTGGTGAAACACACCAGCAGAAATCATGGCCAGCTGTCCGGCACAGGGCTTTGTCATGCCTGTAGCAAATAAATCTCTGAGAATGGCACAAATAGAAAAAGGGGACAAAAGAAATACGGCTGTCAAGGCAAGTCCAGCTTGAATTATGCTGTGCTACACTTCTCTCACGTTCAGACAGGAGGGCTAAGGAAAGGCATTAACTGCCAGAGATGAGACCTGGAGGGATGCAACAATGACCTATGGGAAGGTTTCTCCACAGTTTGGCTAGGACAGAGACAGAGAGGGGCTAGTTCAGGTTGATAACCTCGGGAATGTGTTCAGTAACCAGAGGTTTTATGAGTTTGCAGACACAGGGTCAGTCAGGAAATCAGGAACTTGAATTAAAATCGTGGGGAAAAGTGAAGTATTGAAGTGTCCTAGTAAAACAAAAGTGGGAAAAGTTTCCAGGTATATTTATGTGAATTGGCCCCACTAGAAGCTTTTAAAAGCATCAGGGTTGAGAGTTTCTGTTCTATAACTGCAGTTGCTAAAGAACAGTCTATCAAGTAATTCCTCTTTACTGTGTCTGTGCATAGTCAAAAATCAGAACAACTGAATTAAGAGGGAAAGAATTATTTAAAAATCCCCATCAACAAAAGCAAGCTATAAATAGATGTGTGGGAAGAGAGTCTTGTTACTGAAGCAGTGTAGGCTTTGTTTGAACATTTCAAGGGTATGGCTCTGGAGTTGAATCCTTCCTGCAATTGCAGGGACACAAGGATGTGAAGCAAACCGACTGCTTGAAGGAGTCTGCCCACTGTTTTCTAGGAGAGTGGGTAGTGCTTTGGTTTGGGTAGAGTTAGCACCGAGTCTTTAACAAATGAATGTGTAAAATGCTAATGCAAATATAGGTACTGGTCTTTTTTGTTTCTGTCTTCATTTGCTTAACAAAGTAAAGAGGACCAGAGGCTATTTGAATAGTGTACTTTTAGTGAATCTATAGAAATTTGCATATGGATGTCAACCAGTGAACTTCAGAGAAGTGGATTTCTTCCGGGGAGAAAACCTGAGGGTGGAGAGGTGATAAAAGGGAAACGTAGACTCCGGGGAACTAAACAATGTAAGGAACAGATGGATCCGATGAGAGACAGCACACAGCAAGGCTGTTCGATGAAAAGAAAGGAATTGGCAGGGCTTGCATAGCACGTTGTATATGGGGTGTGGAGGAAGGTTGACACCGGCTTCAAATACTCCTGGACCTTCCCTGCTCTGTTCCCACAGCATGGCACGTTACTTTGAAGCTGTGCCAGCACAGCTCCTTGTGTGTCCTCACAGTGAATCAGACTGAGTTCACATAAAAAGAACTCGTTTTTGCCAGGTCATTTTTCAGCAAAATCAGTTCACTGATGTGGTGTGCAGCATGCTACACAACTCTCTGGAAATAATGTGTTAAGAAACCACAGCCATAGTTCGTACTGAAAGAAAAGACAAGAAATTTGGGGTAGTTCCAATTCAAAACAAGTGCTTCAGGAATGGCAATGCACAGACAAGGCAGACAAAACCAGAACTGAAAATTTTAGTTGAAACTGGATTGTGCATGGACATGAGCAAAATACTGTTAAAAGCAAAGGAGACAAAAATACAACTGAAAGCCAAAACATTAGCAAATGAAAAGGACTGACACTTGGGAAATGGAAAGACTTGAAATAACTTAGAGTGGTTTTCCCCAGATCAGCTTGTTAGGATCTTAATATATCATACCTGTAGAATCTGCAAAAGTTCACAAATATTTCTCTTCATGTCAACAGCTGACTTCACAAAACTAACCCTAACATTAAGCTCATGCCAATGTTTACAAGCTGTGCTAAAATAATCTCTTTATTTCTTTTCCAGTTTGTCATCTGTGCAATTTTTTTTTCAATTTCGTGCCTGTAGACATGCATTCTTGTATGGGAAAGAGCAGTTTTTACAGTGGAAAAAACCCCTTTGCTGTGTTTCCTTGTGTGGCTACTTTAATGGTCTCATGTTTACAACAGCTTGCTCAATGCTTCAGGCAAATTTTGTGAGCTCGGAGAGGAAGTATATTCAAAACCAAGAAACTCTTTTGCATAAGCCATATACAATATATACATTGAGAATTCGAAGCCTTAGGAAAATAACTTAGTTTGCTTTTTCTTTCAAATATAAAAAAAAATGCAGACATAGTTCTGAAGTTACTATATTGTGCACAAATGTTATTGGCAAAATGGTTTATCAACTGTTCTAAATTTTTCCTTTTTTAGATACAAATACTCTCTCTTTTCTATTAACTGCAAAACTGAAGTTGCATTTGGGTGTGTCTGTGACTTGCAGGAAACCTTGAACCTAAGCATCTAAGTTCACTGGGTTGTGTTGCACCTTTGGAAATCAGACCTACTGAATGCCCTATGATGTAATTTTTTGCCTTTTTTTTTTTTTTTAATTCACTTTCTCACTTGCTGCACCTCTCATAAAACAACTAAAAACTACAACTGTATGGAATTATGCAAACTGAATGCAAATTAATACAAGGTTAAAAAGTAGCTATAGAAATGTATAATTTCTACTATTGTTATCAGTATCCTGCTTCCTATTCCACATTGACTATGATTCTAATACTGATGAAACCAAAACATATGTAGCTGCATAATAGTAAATGCTGTATAAGTAGTAAATTTATGCATATGTAGCTGCATAAATAGTAAATAAAACTGAAATAGGTTACATACTCACCTTGGGTGGTACTAATTGCCAGGTATTGTTTACTTCTATGAAGATCTTAAAAAGCCTATTTTGAAGACAATAGACTTAGTACTCTGAGAATGCATGTACCTCATTCTATTGACATGAGCAGTTCCCTTGAGCTGCCCCTTAGAACAAAAAAGAAATACAAAGTTGAAATAATTTACCAAAGACCAGGATGGTTTTGACTGTTATAATTTATTTACTTTATTTTTCAAAATTCACTGGGCTTTCCAAGATGAAGAGTAAATGAAGAATAAATTTAGCCAAAGTCTGGTTTATCAGCATTTCTGGCTGTGCTCCCTGTGATTGTGCCTGAATATAGAATATTTACAGACAGTTGACTGCCTTTAATAGAGACCATCAAATAAAGGGGGCTTTTTCTACCTTAATTCTCTCATCCAGCATTTAGATGTTCTGCTGTTCTGAATGCAATCTTGTAAAATAAAAATTGCATGAAAAATTTAGAAAAGCAACTATTCAAACAGATATCGAGCCACAGATGTCACCTGCACCCCAAGATACTGTTGGAAATTGTCTTCATGGGACAATGAGGATGAGAACAGCAAATACATGAAAGAGGAAGGCAGAGGAGCAGGAAGAAAAGTTGTTAGTGCATATTCACATCCAAAATTCGTGGGGCTGGTGGGAGAATCCCATAGTGTAGGAAACCACAGTGCAGAAGAGCAGAGGTCAGGTGTCCAACCTCTGCACATTGCTGTCTCAGGAGGAGCTGTATGGTAAATGGCTGCCTGACTGTAACAGTTCTGCAGTCTGCTAATATCAGGCCAAAATAGCATGCAAGGATCAGCTAAATACCTGAGCCTATTAAGATTATTCCTAGAGCAAGCTAAAAAGTTCTCTAAACAGTGGAGAGTGCACTAGTGGAATGCTGCTGATGTCTAATTGAAGAGCAGAACAAATATAGTAAGTTAGCTACCATTTATCTGAGGAAATCAAATTACTGAACAGAAAAAAGCACTGCTGAAAGTGATCGTGGACAAAGGATAGCAACAACTAACTTGTGAAATTACTGACAGAAATTCTTAAAGTTTCACGCATACTTCATTATTCAGGGAGAAGAGTGGGTGGCAATCATTTGTGTATACTGCTGCTGATTGCTGAAAAATGATAAAGAGGAAAGAAAATGTGGACTAAGCAATGATCCCTTCTTGGGTGAATCACAAGCATCTCTTAACATACATAGAATATTTTGTGATCCTACCTGCTGGCTGTCCTCTGCAACAGGCATGGCCATCCATCTGCAGGGCTGGAGATGCACTGAGGTGGCTTTTATTTGCTGCTGCTCCCTTTTCCTGTTTGGGAAGATGAAGATGTTGCAGGTTTACCTGTCACACTGGTCTCTATGACAATGAAAGTAAATGTTGCTGGTGGAGAATGGTATCAACAGCTCTTTGGGATGGAAATAAGCTCTGTGAAATGGATGGAGATGCAAATAATTAGCACTTCTCTCCAGCAGTAGAGGAGTATAGAGTTATCAGGAGCAAACAAGCAGGAATGGAATTAACTGTGAATGTATTTTCTAAATTACCTTTTCAAATTTTTGCAATAACTTGGATGTTGAGTAAATGCATCAGTAACTATTCCTTCATTCCCTTTGAGAAGTCATGTGCTTTCTCAAGTTACAGAAATCTTTAACAAATTTCACAGGTTTCCAGTCAAGGTGCTCTCTTAATCATTTAGGTTTCCAGAGCAACTGTACACTTATCCTCACTGATAACTTCAAATTTTGATGCACAGCATCTCATCCTTAAAAGTGAATTTATTTAAGGATTTGTTCTGTATTTAGAGTACAAAACGGCATCACAATGCTTCCTTAGGTAACTTGCCTGTGGGCCTTTCTTGATATGTAACAGACCACATTTGGTATAAATTATTGCAACTCAGTTGACTGCTGCGAATAAAATATTCTTTGAAGAAATCAAAGATATGCCCAACTCTTTCATGATTACAGTAATGTGTTTCTTCAAATATTTTTGTCCTTCACTATTAAAATGAGTGGTATGATTCCTATATGTTTGTACTGGGGCTTTGGGTTTTCTTGCATGAGCTGGTATATGCCATAAATATTCTCTGTCCTTAAAAGAGATTTTGCTATTTTCATAGTCTTTAAATTCACCTTTCTTCTGTGAGTGTGCATTCCTTTGTGCTTTTGTTTCTAAAACATTTATAAAATGTATCTCTGATACATCCCTTTGATTAGACTATAAAATGACATAAACCAGTCAGATATCCAAATTCTATCTGTTCAAGAGAACAGCAGATTTTGGTTGTCTCACAATGACCCCTGTAATAATTCTGAATTGCTTAAAAATTTCCTTTGTACATCTATATGTCAGTATTTTTTAACTACCCATATTTTTGCTAATGCTTATATTTCTAGGAATATAATTGTGTTAAATTCCACAACATCACAGTCATAAAAAGTCTTTGATCTTTGTTACAGCAGAGACAGTTGCTTGAGGTATAAAACCCTGAAATTAAGCAGGACCTTAATCAAGAAACGTTCTCTGAAAGTGTTGAAGTTAGTGGCTATTTTTATCCAGGCTTGAATAATGGTTTATCAGAAAGCAGGAGGTGCTAGGACTATGGAAGTCACAGCCAAAACAGAAGTTTGAAGTTTCCCTCCAATTCAGACATGAGTGGTTTGCTCAGTTTAATCTACAGTTAATGAGCAATTCTGGGTCTGAGCCTAAACTGTCCCAGATCCTGATTAAGACCATCTCAGTCCCTCCTGAGCTATTACTCTGCAAGTGTTTCTATTGAAATCCTGCATGTTTTTATCTTTCTAAGTACTATTGAAACATCAGGATGCTGCCAGGTCAGCTTTCATTTGTGTGTTATCCCTTCTACTCAAAACAGGTGTGTTTATTATTAACCCATTCCCTAGACAGTTCCATGAACTTTTCTGGAGAATCCTAGTAGGACTTGCTGGCCACTCTGACCCATCATTACACCTGTACATCTATCTCCCTTCCTGGTAGCCTTCCAGCCCTAATGCTAAGAGGGAAATAATGCTTGAGTATGAAGATTCATAATTAATTACTATCTTACAGATGCTTGAGATCAAAAATCTTGTAAGCTGCTAAATGCACCTGCAAATTCATGACTCTGTTTATTCAGCTCTTTCCACTGCCTTGCTCACCCTGCTATTGTATGTGCAATGAATTATCACTAACATCTTATAGGGTGGAACATTCATTGGAATGTTCATTGCATTAAACTGTGTCTTCTAACATAAAATTTGAGGTTTTGCATCCTCAGCAGATTCCCATCTCTCCTCCTCTGATTATTAAAACCAGCCACTGATGTGGTGATGGGCTGTATTTGAGGGCGGGGGCGGGGGGGGAGGGTGGTGTGCAATGCCTGGCCTCTAACTTAAAGAATCAGGGTTATCAGTGACACTGAAGTGTTTTACTATGTAGCTGATAAGCCAGGTAATGTCCCTTTCTAGGTCTGTTCACTTAGTGAAGTTTCACCAAGAGAAAATGCAAGAAGGAATCTCTGTATGACAGTTAAAGCATTCATTCAAGTTTGTGCTTCCAATCAAAACATATCTTGATTAAGAATTCCAGTGTTCTTAGTTCTGTCTGCACACCAGAATTTTGTGCAGTGTTCCAATGCATCCCTGCCTTTATAGTGAGTGCTTCTGCTTCTCTTCTTCCCCAGCATATCCGAGTGCTTAACCTGCAACCACATTTATCATCACAGCTACAAAGGAGGACAGTGCCATTATCCCATTTACAAACTGACAACCTGGGGCACAAATAAGAACAATGTCACAACAGAGGTGACACAGGAAGTTTGTGGGAGAACTGGGTGCTGAATTCTGGTCATTCAAGTCCGAGGTTAAAGACTGAAACTTCCCTCTTTGATGGGGGACTGAAAATACTTTCATAAATTCAATGTATTTACAGGAATTTGATTCTCTCTTTGCCAGCTTCCTATTATTCATTATTCAAATAGGGATAATGTATCAAGTTAGTCCAAGTATTCTTTCTTTTTTGTAATGTGAAAAATATTTTTATTTAATTTGACATTTATTTAGTAGGAGGAATTATAAACGTTAGGAAAATCGTTGTCTATTACGAGAAATAGCTACCAAAGAAAATGACCCAAAACATCTGTGGCCTTTTAAGCCAGACCAGATAAACTTGACACTTTAGCCACTAGAGGGACCTCCAGGAATAGAATATATAAAAACAGACTCCACAAAAATATTTGAAGCATTAGGTGTCTTTAAAGAAAAACAAAAAAGCTCTGCAGACCGAAGCGTTTTCTTATAATGAGGTCTGAAATAACAGCAAACATGAATTAACTAATTATCTTTTAAATTTTGTCAAGAAAAAACAGCTTTTCTGCTGGTGAGATATGAATTTGGTGGGTTGTTTCCTCTTCACTGACTTAGTGAGGTTAGCACATCTGCTTTGAAGAGGCCTGTAATTTACCAGTAAGATTATGGATTGTTCTTTTGGGCAGAACAAAGCAAATGTAGCTATTCTCTTTCTAGAGTTTCTGAGAAGTATGTGATTTGGATGTGGTGCAGAGTCTGAAATCAGTAACCTCATTTTCCCACTGAGTGGTACTTTAGCAGAGCCCTCAAGTGATGTCAAATTTTAACAGCAGTGTAACAGCCCAATTAACAAATGTTCATGCCTTGACATGCATGCAAATGGTCTCTAAAAAGTAGTTGTGCTACAGCCTGGGTCACTGGATTTGTAATTAACCATCAATCAGGGAGATTATGAGGGTGCTCTAATGTTCCCTTTTTCACTTCCGCAAAAATACAGAGGGAGCTGTGGTTGTTCTTCACACACAAAGTTTTGGGGCTCCACAAGCTCAGCAAGCTTCAGCTTTAGCATTTGCACTGTAAAACACAAAATCCTGCTAGGCAACTAGGCTTTTGGGACACTGGAGATGAAGACACTGAGATAAGAATTGCCATTAACCCAATTAGAAAAAGGTCAGGCATGTCTCTAGAATTTGGCATTAAATCACAATTATGGAACAGGTTAAAAGGATTTTTGCAAGACTTTAAATTACGTTGCATTGTTTAGCTTTACCTATTAGAATGGTCCTAGTGAAATGAAAACTCTTATTTTGTGAGATGAAAGCAACCTGAAATTCCAGTTTGGCAGAGCTGATTGTTGCACAGGTCTCCTGTGGTCTGTCCACTGAGTTTTAAAGTTTTCAATTTGTTTGCCTTGAAAGGTTACTCGTGTGAAAAAAAGGTGTAGTGGGAGGGGAGGAGACATTGCTAGTACTTGTTCTATTACTCTGATGTGTGGTTGGGGTTTTTTTAAGCATTAGAAAGCTTTTTGATGGATTATTGTTTGAAAACCCTTTGATTCTCCCACAGAGTTAGCATTAAATTCCTTGCATTGCACGTAACCTCCCACTGAAGTTTTCCAGTGAATCACCTGCAATTAAAAGACATTCAGCTGCAGGCTTAACTGTCAGACAGATGATGCGTGACATCAAAAGTGGGTTGCCAAGTGGGTCCTGCTGAAGAACAACGATTATCTGTCCCATGCCATTCCTTACACGTGAGGTAGGATATTATATGTTACGGATTAACGTGGTCGCAGGCAGGAAGTGTTCCTGGACCAGGAAAAGATTTGGCGATAGCTAGTGATTTCTTTTTCAGCTGCTGAGAGTGAAACCCTTCCTGAAATACCAGGACATCCTTTCATTAAGAGTAGTCCTCTCCATAAGCAATCATGGGACAAAAGTTTGGGGGGTGTTTCAGAATTTCAGTTAATTTATTTGAAGCTTGCTCAGCGGTGTTATTTGGTGCTGAATTTAGCCTAACAAAGAGAAGGTTTGTGACTAATATGAGAAGGAGAGTTTGCTTTTGATGCAAGAAAGTGATGTAACAATCTCTTCATTTGGAGAATGCTGTTAGTCACTCTGCCCTCAGACGTGCTGGCCTGTGTAAGAATGTGCACTCAGAATCCTGTGTGGCACTGTGTGAGCAAGCAAACGCCTGCTGAGTCTCACATGCTCCTGAGATTGAAATACACTGCTTCTGCCACAATGATGAAAATGAACCTTGCAAGATGTCAGCCTCTTTAGCTTTCTCTTTTGGAGTAATACCTAAAAGAATCCTTTCAGTTACAAAAATTGCTGGAATATTAACTACATTAAAGAACTCAGGACACTACAGTCAACTGCTGAAACAGACTGGAGAGATTACCCATGCATGGATCTACAAGTGTGTCTGGAGCACGATCTCCAAACAGTATATCCTCTTAGTTGTTTAAGGCTTTCAGAAGTTCTAGATTTTTATTTTTCCTACTGCCACTTTGTTGAAGATTGCAAGTAGGTTGGTGGCAGGAAGAAAATGTTGAGAGGGACGTTTACAAGCTGTGATGCACCAACACAGTTCAGTTACAATTCTAGAAGCACTTTCTTATTTTTTTCTTAAAGCCCATGATACCTTCAAGGGCTCTGCCCTGAAGTCCTGTTCCTAAACAAGTAAATATTTAGGGCCTGAATTCTTCAGACTCACACGTGGAAGATTTTGGTCAGCCAGACAGCAAATAGAAAAAGCTAACATTGTAGAAAAAACATTGATCTTTATTGACAGAAACGAAAATTCCAGTTGGCTAGTTCTAGCCCGTCGTATAAATTAATGTGCCTTAACAAGAGAAATTAAGAGTCTACCAAGGTTTTTGCCTCAGTCTCTTCTCACAGCTCTCGAGTGGATGGACAGCAGGATGGGGACTGGGGGAGCAAAGTCCCTCCCACTGTAATAAAGATCAGGTTCATGACCACCTGAGGAACCTGAATGTACAGAAATCCATGGGACCCAATGAGATGCATCCCAGGATCCTGAGGAAATTGGCTGACACAGTTGCTAAGCCTCTCTCTGTGATAATCAAATAGTCCTGGCTGTCAGGTGAAGTGTCATGTGGCTGGAAGAAGGGAAATATTGCACCCATCTTTAAAAAGAGTAGAAAGGAGGACCCTGGGAGGACCTGTTTTCCTCACCTTTGTGCTTGGGAAGATCCTGGAACAGATCCTCATAAAAGCTCTGCTAAGGCACATGGAGAACAGGGAGGTGATTTGAGGCAGCCAGCACAGCTTCCCCCAGGGGGAATCCTGCCTGACTAACCTAATGGCCTTCTGTGATGGAACGCCTACATCAGTGGACAAGGCAAGGGATACAGGGATATCATTTGACATGAAGGAATGTCATTTAGCTGGATTTCTGTAAAGCGTTTGGCACGGTCCCTCCCAACATGCTTCTCTCTAAATTGAAGACTGATTCAATGACTAAACTGTGAGGTGAATAAGGAATTGTCTGGATAGCTGCATCCAGAGGGTAGAGATCAATGGCTCAGAGTTCCCAATTTGTTTGAAAACAAAACAGAAAGTGTTTGTGAGGCATAAGCCTAAATAAATATTCTCAGAGTTTTTCTTTGCTTTAGGACTTCAAACCTGAGCATAGGTGGACCATAATATTCTTTCCTAGAATAGCACCAATGTGCTTTAAAATTCTATGAAACAATGTAAACACATCATATAACCATAGCCATAACCATGCACTCAGATAGCATTCAAACAGATAATGCTAATAAGGGATGTCAGCAGGGCTGCATGGCCTCTCCATATGTCAGATATCTGGTGCATGCCACTCACTATCTCCTGCAGGGCTGCTCCTCTCTGCTGCCCAGATTCCTGAGCAGACTGCATCCACTGTTAAAAATAACCCAACAGTAAAGAAGGGAGGGAATTAAAGGACACTTTTAACTTTCTGAGTAGAATACTATCTGCTCTTTTCTGTCTGCTCTGTCTTGAAAGTGACTGACAGGAAAGCAGACTGCATAAACACCTGTTGGAAGTGTGTCTTTTTGACAATGATTAGTCTACTAAGGAAGTGGTTAATTAATGTGATCTCTGACTTACAAAAAGTTGATGGTTTTGGGACATACTGCAGTTTTGAATACACTCTCTGTATCTGGAGTTTCTGCTGGTGTGGTAACTTGTTTGACTAGCAATGCCTGCCAACAGGGAAAACCTGCTGGATTTACACATGGGAAGCATGGATGTATTCAAGAGCCTGTAGCAAAGATTTTGCTTAAATTAAAAACCTGAAGTTAATTTGCATAAAGGCATACAAGTTGTATATTAATATATTTAGATTAAATAAAAAATAATGCTAAATGAGATTATCAAGGTGTCCAATAGAAAATGTCTACACATACTTGGAAAATTGTTCTTAACTGAAATTTGATGAATGAATGAAAATCTACATATATCTCTCCATCTCCCTACTGAATAGGCTAAGTGTAGTCTTCCCAGGATTTAGAAAGCAAAGCAAACCCTTGTGTCTCTTTCCCCTTGCTTTTGTTTTGAATCTTAAGGCTGAGATTTATTTAATTATGACATTATTGTTGTGTTTTCAAACTGTTCTTTTTGTCTGAGGTCTAAGTAATTAGTTATTTTACAGCTTTTAATAGGAATGTTTTTAAAGTAATTACAAGTCTGTGAATAGAAATTTTTAATTGATAGAGAATATTTCAAAAGTTTTTTGTCCTACCTTGCTATATGAAAATATATAAACAATCTAGGACTTTATTCTTAGTTCAAGTGACATTTAGCTTTACCATTGACTGTGTTTTTATAATGATTTACTCACACAATCCAAATGTGGATTGTCCAGGAAATGGAACACAACCAAATATTTACTCTACTCCAAGAAAAAGAGTTCAAAAATTGAGACAATACAACTTTCTTTTTCCTCTCCTTGAAAACTGTTATTTATCATGTCTCCTACTGTAGCTGAGCAGAAATGGAAGTGGCATTAAAAAAAAAAAAAACCCAAACGTAATTCAAACAAAAACCATCCCACAAGTAATCTAACAGCAAACAAGAAGATTCCCATGCCAGAGGAGAAGTGGTGAAACCTGTAATTACAACGTAAGTGTTAAAGGCTTTCAGAAGACAGAGAATATTCAGATACAAACTGTTTGTTTGAGTCTTAGCTTCCACAGGGAAGAAATCAGGCAAAAGATCAAGGTGTCTCTAACTGGCTGCAGCAATTCCTGCTTGCAAACATTCGTCAATGATTTAGCAGTGTGATCTTGCATGGTACTCTGGCAGGCACAAAGTGAAAATACAGCATGTCATGAGCATATCTGTCACTGCAGGCATAATATTGATCATAACCTGGTACAGGATAACAGAAACAGAGGCCCAAGATGCTACAAACATTTTTGATCAAAAAAGCCTTTAGCTAATACTAGTCTTGCTCCAATTAAATTGCTAGGATTGGGAGGTTTGCCATCAGCTTCACTGTATTATCATCATACTAGAGTGACTTATGATATCTCATGTTTAGAATCATAGTCCTCTTAAAGACGTAAGGATTGAAAACGGTTCTTGCAAACTGTGAATTAAATGTACTGGGTGTTACTCATTTCACTGCAGTTCTGTAAATACTCAAAGTAGATTATTATTATTCTAAGAAACAATTCAGCATAGTAGTTCCACCTTAAGATTTAAAATCCACGTCCTCTTTATTCAATGTATAAAGATATGCATACCTTCTTCACTATCAAAGCCTAGATACCAAGCTCCATAAATATATTTGAACACTCATCTCCCTCCTCTTCCCATTTTAACTCTTTTGCGTATACACCACACTCTCTTTTTTTCTCTTCTCCCACTTACATAATTCTGTTGTTTTGTAAATAAACATGATTAAGATCAAGACATGGCAACTTAAGAAGGGGGAAAAAAGGGAATTTCCATTACCATGTTAAAATATGCATCTTGAAAATGTTGCAAATTAATACACAATTTTGTAACTTAATATACATTAAAGATAATTATACCCTGGATTCTCATCACTAAGTAGTCATTTATTTGACACTTTTATTTAAGTATGCTCTTGTTTTCACCTGTGCCAGACATGTTTTACCATTCAGTACCTTGAACAAGCTAGCAATCATCTAACAATATGATTTTTGCTACATAAAATAAATGTTATCATAAACACACTTAAAATGTAGATTTTGATTAATTCCTTGACTCTGGGAAAAGGTCTTTAGATATCACCTAAATACTAATTTTAAATACTTTAAAATTCCTTTATTTGTGATGATTCTTTGAAAGGTTTTGCCAACATTGGAATTCCAACCTAAAACCTTATTTCCTGAAAAACAACTCAATATATAAGGGTGTGGAATACATTTGAGACTTTGTTTTGCAATAAAAAGAATTATTGAAACAAACTTTGGTTCTTTGAAATAGTTTCTCACTGACCACTGAAGATCAAATTTATATCTTCCCAATTTTCTTCCTTGTTTAGCTATTGAAGTACATAATATCCCCTAACTTTTCTTTTGCAAGGAAGTTGCATAAGTAATACAGAAATTCCATTTTCCTAGGTTCAGATAGAGTGAAGTTTCTATTCTGTTTTGTTAATCAATGGATAAATAACAACATTATGCCACATTATTTTTTAAAGATTTTGAAAAGTTTTGTGAAGAACAGCATCATTTACGCATGAACATACATCCTCTTGTTTGGCTGAACTCTGTATGTTATATTTTGCAGCTGGCTCCAGGATAAGGCTCTGTATAACCCAGACAATATTATGTTGGTCTATAAAACAAAGTGGAACACTTACATAAAGAAACATATTTGTTAGCTTTAATATCAAGACTTTATCAGGCTGGCCCTCAAACAGTGAGCCTTCAAGGGTAGTGATGACATTCTTTTTTCCATTAGCCATTTTTCTTGCAGGCTTGTTTCAAAATAGAGCAGCTCTTCAAAATAGAAATAACAGGCTCTATTTTGACTTGATGCAGGAAATTTTTCCTTTGAAATGCTGCTTTTATTAAGCTGGTTTGTTCTTCATGCTCTGGTAGAGGGGGAAAAGCCTGGTTAGGACGTTGTTGGTTTAGAAACAAGTTTTGCAAAGTCTCATTTTAACACTTCTGGTTTTGTATTCCTAAGATGGAGCCAGATCCCTCATGGGTGTAAATAAGTACAAGAACCCACTGTTTTTTCTTGTTTACACTGGTGGAAGATCTTGCCTGGTTCCCCTACAATTCTTGCAGCCTGACATTTGAATGGAACTGCAATTAGCAGGGTTGTTTTCGTTTAACTTTATTTAGCACCTTATCTCCCTGTAACATTCTTGTCTGGGTACCAGTATCAACCATGAACTCAACATAGCTCTTACTAGTGCTGTTCTATTTTGAGCTGGAAGTAAAAACCCACCAGTCCAGATCAAAGAGCACCTTTCCCTTCACTCTGGGAATAGAAATTGTTAACTAATTGGTGCAAAAAGCCACGACAAATCGATTCACACCACAGTTACAGAAGTCCTAACTAACTCCACCACACGGGAAAGTTATCCAGGCCCTCAAAATGACCAGTTCTCAATGGCCAAACATATTCAACTTTCCACAAAAGCCAAAATGCTACTGGTAGAGGATGCAGTTCTGCAGGACTGTGTTAGCTGTGTTCTACAGTTTCCCCAGTTCTTCAGCTGTTCACTCCCTTTTGGTTACAATAACATGAAGGACTACATAACCCGTTGTTTGGGCTCATAGTTTGTGTCACTCATTTTAAAAAGAGCCTCCTGGAGGATTCCAGCTCTGTCAGAGTTCTGCTGCTCCCAGGTGCTGAAATTCTGCAAAAAGGAGTGGAGCAGCAGCTCCAGAAGGCTTTGGAGGTCCTAAATCTGAAGCAAGGGGTTGTACCCCAGGATCTCAAGCCACCCAATGCCACAGTTCTGGGAAACAGCAGAGTGGCCGAGAAGGCAGGAAAGTCTGCTGGGCTTCTGGGCTGCTGGAAGGCTTCTTTCTCCCTGCTCTCTGCCCTGGCAGCTCCTCACACAGATGAGAGACCACCTCCACGCAGCTATAGCGGCGACAAGACACAAGTGCTACAGGCGAAGGACAGCAATAAGGACAGCGACATTTTGGAGCGCGACACAGAGATGCTCCAGGCGCCGCCCGGGGCTCTCGCCGGCGCCGGCCAGGAGGAGCGGGTGCCGCGGGCAGCGTCTCCCACCGGGCCGCTCCGGGACTGCTGCCGGGCCCGCCCCCGTTTCGCCGCACTTTTCCTGGCCGGAGCCGCCCCGCGGGGGCCGGGCCAACGGCGTCGGCGGCGGGACGGGGCGCCCGGCGCTGCTCGCAGCTCCCGGGGCACCGCCGCGCCGCCCCAGCCATGTCCTCCAGCTCCCCGCCGGGCGAGCTCAAGAGCCGCAGCCTGGGCCGGCTGTCGCTGCCCAGGAGAGGCAGCATGACGCCAGGCAAGAAGGCGGCGGCGCTGGAGCTGGCCGAGAGCGCCCCGAACGCCCACTACGCCCCGCTGGCGGCCGCGCAGGGAGGGCAGGCGCCCGCGGGATGCGGCCCCGCGCCGGAGCGGGAGCGGGCGCCGCGCCTGCGAAGCGAGGTGCTGGTGGTGAGCGCCGACTGCCCGCGGCCCCCCGTCAGCCTGGACCCCCGCGTCTCCATCTACAGCCTCCGCAAGCCCCTGCTGAGCCGCAGCAGCGTCCAGGGCAGGGTCTACAACTTCTTGGAGCGGCCCACGGGGTGGAAATGCTTCGTGTACCACTTCACCGTGTGAGTACAGCTCCGCTGCCGCCAGGCACCTGCTCCGCGCTCCCGTTACCGCCGCTGGAGCGCTGCCTCGGCCGTGCTGGGGGCTCCGCGGCCGCCCTCAGCCGCACCTTGAGGAGCCGCTGTTGCCGAACCCCCTCCCCATGCCCCGTACGCCGCTCGTCCTCTCCCCGGAGGCTCCTCGGGAACGGAGCCTTCCAGACCAGACCGGTGCTCCGGGCTTGAACACCGTGCAGATACGGTCCTTTGGGCTGTGGGTGGTTTGGTTTTTGGTTTTTTTTTCCCCCCGCAGGTGTGAAGTGAAACAAAAGTCACCCTCCGGAGGAAAGCTTGCCTTTTTAGTTAAAAGAAATGTTATATCTCAGTTCATGAGCCCTTAGGTGTATCTGTCAGATAGCGGAGGAGCTGGTTTCAGGCAATTTTCTTCAGAAGGCTACCCAGGGAGTTGGAATAAATTGTTCATACTGATCGTGGAAATGAAATAGGTAGTAGTGTGTCACCCATTCTTTATTACTTTTTGATGCATGGCTCCTGATTTCAAGCAGTGACACCTGTGTGCTGCCGATACGCTATATAGCAGCAGTTTCTAACTGAACAGGTGCTATCAATTATCAGTGCTGCAGTCTTGTCAGAGGAGGATGAGAAACAGGTGATGCTCCTTTTGCTTGTCTCTTTTATTACCCCGTAGGTAATACTGTAGGTAGGTTGAAAGTTGTTTTCTCTGTTGTACTGTCTGTAGAGTGCAGTGTCAAACCCCAGCCAGCAAGTGGTAGGTCTGTGGTGCACGAGCATGCCAACAGGTGTCTCTGGGTTTTCCATCGAGGTGTTGCTGAAAGCATGTGTGACCCTTGGGCAATTGGCATGTGTTAAATGTAGGTGAGAAGGTCAGGTAAGAATGTGGTGTGTGTTTATTGTATTCATGCACAAACATATATGTG
This sequence comes from Vidua macroura, assembly GCF_024509145.1. NCBI lineage: Eukaryota > Metazoa > Chordata > Aves > Passeriformes > Viduidae > Vidua > Vidua macroura. The sequence continues at coordinate 45,165,271 of NC_071576.1, read as the reverse complement.
TGTGTTTATATCCATTACATGTATACATGCTTATTTCAACAGTTAGACTGAAAGATATTTTGTGGTCAAAATCCTAAGACAAGAGATACCAAAGTCAATTTTTATGACTTTGTTATTGTATTCTGATTTTAAGTCCTATTTCTAAGTAACTGTTACCTAAAATTAGTTCAGGATTTTGTGTTTCTGTTCCACACTTGAGGATTCTGGAGTGTTACAGGTTAAGTGGTACCAACTTTATTTTAGTGGAGGGAAACAGCTGTCATCTGAGTGTATGTAATTGGGAGATGACTGGGTACAACTGCTGAGATAATTGTGGGGTCCATTCTCTTTAGCCTTGTGATAATGCCATAAGATGAGAAAATGAGTAATGACCGTAATTATGAGGTGCCTAATAGCTGTGGTTGAACAGTGTAAAACACTTCTGAGTATTGGAGCCCCCCCCCCCCCCCCACCGAAGGAGTTTTGGGTAGCTATCTTTTATGGTTTCTGACCTTTCAGGTGTCTCAAATTATGTTTAGATTGTGCAGCTAACTGTTTTCAATATCTTAAGTAATCTTCTCTAAATCTTAACAGCAAGTCTAGGAAAACTCTGAAAAGCAAAAACCAAGCTTATAGTCCTTTGACTACTTAAGGTTCTAGCCTGAATTTTAATTTTTTTTTTTTTTTGGAGTATTTGCAGTGTGGATTAATCCTGTTTGCGCAAGAATTAAGATTCTGTAATGTGGTAAGTCATTATGTGACTTCCCCCCCAACACGCACCCGTGGTGTAAGCATTAGCCCCAGCATTTCCCTTTTTTCCAGAACTCTTCTGATGCAGTGACGAATGATAGTGGCAGTAAATATTCTCAAGCCTCTTACCAGCATTGTTCGAATTCCTTAGGGCACTGAAGAGACAGAAGAGGGTACTGACACCCTTGTATGTTTCTCACAAGGCAATCTGCAAGTACCATTTAGGCAGCCTACCTCTGATTGCTACCAGCAGAGGGAATTGAGGCTTTACTGTTCTCAGCCCACCTTTTTCTTTTTTTGTTTGGTAGTACTTAAGCTTTTTGTGCCCATTAAGTCATGGTGTAAGTTACTGGCCTTTGGTCCCCACTTCTCCAGCTCTTTCTGAGCTCCCAAAGCAACTTCCTGCTGTGCCAAGAAATGCTGTGTTTGGAGTACAATCCCTACCAGCCAGGTGCACAGTATTGGCAGATGAACAGTTGCCACAGAGCCGCAGTGTGTCGCTAAAATTAACTGGCGAGGCAGATTTATCTGATTCAGAGAAGCTGCTGTGCACCAGCAGCTCCTCGGGAAGAGGCACGGGACCTGCTTTGTGCAGACAGTTGGATACAAGGGATGAGGTGCAGAGCTGGAAAGGACTTGGAGTCATGAGAGACACACAGAGGCATGCATGTGCTCCTTTCCCACTGGAGGAAGTACTTTGATTGTTCTGTTGTCAGCATATAAACAGTCATTCATAGATTGCTAAGCCTGGTTTTATCTTGGGGTGTGCAAGGACCCTGGTGTTAGTCTCTCCTGCCCAAATGAGTTTAAGAAATGGAACTCATTTTTGCCTGTTGCCTTTTTGACTCCCTCTGCAGTCTGCCTTCTGCTTTATTCTGCCTTCAGCTTTATCCAGCTGCCTGGGAGGTCTTGGTAGCTGTCGTAAATGTTTAGAGGGGAAGGAGAGGAAACAGGAGTGGTGTTAAATCAGGGCATAAAGACCTAAGCTGAGTAGAGAGCCCTGGCCAAGATCTAGCCTAGTGATGGGAGCAACAACCACTGGAGGCTTAATTTTCTGTTTTCTGCGTGGTGTGGAGTGTGTGGCTGTGTTCTTAATTACAAGCTGTAATTATTACAATTAGAAACAACTCCTGGAATAGCCCATGTAACTTGCTCTGGACCTGTATCTCTGGCTGGTTGTTAAAACACTGTTTATCAAGCAATAAGAACTACATCTACTGATTGCCTGTCACACCCTTTTCCTGCTCAGGAATCTTAGTTAGTGGTATGTAGAATACTAATAACTAAACTGATACTCAGGATTGATTTTCCTTGGTTTTATATTGTTTAGAAAAGGGAATTTGAACAAGCTTTAATCCACAGATTCTAGGTTATATTTGTTTCATATCGTTTTCATTGCTGCATGTCTGGTGAGCAGCAAAGGACTCTTATTTGCTCTTGACTTAAAGGATGGAATCTGGCTGTCTTGCACAGGTCAGGCCATGACATGTTTTGTTCTGAATTATTTGTTTCATAAGGTGTCAGAAATACCTGTTTTTCACTATGCAAAATGTATATTCTCTCTAGTTGATGTTTTCAATCTTTGGGGTAATTTGACACCCCAGTCTCTGATTAAATCAATTTAATTCTAGACAGGTATTTTCTAAGAATTTTTCTTATTTGCTTAGACCAAAGTGAGCAGAATAGGGAATGAATTATTGTGCCTCATTTATATTAGATTTTTAAAGGCTGGGGGAATAGTCTCTGTGGGAAGAAGGAATGGCTAATCGGCCATTAATTCATTACTCAAAAAACCTGCCTAAAAGTACTAGTGGAGACGACAGAACCTCTTAGTTCAGCTACTTGACTTGGTTTGATTTTGTAATAAATTTCATGTAAATAGATGAAGCATATGGTATACAAACCCTTGATTTTTACCAGGACAAGTAAATTGTGCTTGGTGGCTGAGCATCTACATGCATGGCTTCTGCAAACATGGTGGTTGCTTGGAGACTTGGGCTTTGCAAGCAAGAGCTTTCCTTGTGGTGTGGCTGTATGGATGGCAATGTCCTGCCAGGGCCACCAAATCTGCCTTGGCTGTCAGAGCAAGGGAATGATTGAGTGCCACTGTTCTCAGTGACCTTCCAGGCTAGGGCATCTTATCACACTTATCACGGCAGTGCACCTTGAGAGAGCAGCTTTGAGAGGTGAAATGCCTGAAAGGCCTGAAAGAATCAAGTTTTCAGCCTCTATGGGGAGAGGTGGAAAAAGAATCTCTGCCCTCATAGTGGCCTGCTGAAACTCTTGGGTACTGCCCCACAGTTGGAAGTGACAGTACTGAATGAGTGAAGCTGTTAGATGTTAAAAATAATTATTTTAGATTAGGTGCTCAGGGAAGAGGTTCTTCTCACCCTCTTAATTTTAAAATAAACTTCTTAAAATATGCCTAAAGAAACTGAAGTTATGAACTGATTTCTCTTGTTCTTGGTGTGGCAAATAACGGCTTCTGGCAGTGTTGACTCCCTGTGTTCTTTGAAGTGTTGGCTGTAACCAGAGGGAGCAATTTGGAAACTGATGGACTGTTGGCTTGTTCTGTTGTGGCAGCTCTCCTTTGTTGCCATGCAAGATAATCAGCTTCTATCTTATCTTTGCATGCCTGTACCTGGTTCAATTTACATTGCCTTTGTATAAGTTTGGTTTAATCAGTAATGATTGTCATTGAGTTTGTTCGAATCCCAAGTTGTTTACATAAGCTTGGACTGGCCAGTGGCTGGGGTTTGGAAAACTGGTCTCTGGAAACAGGCAGCCTCTTAGCAGCATGGCTGCAAGTGTGTGCACACAGAGCTAGGAAGTGAGGGCAGATAGAATATTCCAGTTGCCTGAATCAGGATTCACAGTAATCAATTATTAAAGGCAATGCAGTGTTTACACCGTGCTCTTTACATACATTACATTGTGAAGAAAAAGCCTAACTCTAATTTAAAATCCCATTTTTGCCACGTTTCCTGACATACTGCAAACATACTTCCAAAGCTACTGGTTTATACTTGTGTAAAATGTTGAGGAGGAAAAAGGATCAATGAAACAATTAGTGTGTGCACGTGCTCACACATGACTTTTTTTTTCAGACTGAAGAATGTTGCAAACTGAAATGCTGTGGTTTTGACACGAACATTTGTTTGTTTAGAGATTTTTGTGGCTTGAAATCAGACTTCCAGATTATTATTTTTGTTAAAAAAAAAAAAAAAGAGAGACACAAATCCTCCAAAGCAAGCTTGGCTTTTCCAAGTGGAAAGAAAGAAATATGGCTTGATCAGGGTCATATCCCTTTTGCTGCTGCCAGTAGTGGGAGGACCCAGATTTAGCTTTTTTTGTCTCATCAAGACTGAGGTAGTTTAGTTGAGGCCAATTTGCAGCAGAGCAGACACCTTTGCAACCTAACACTATGTATCTATTAATGTGCTTGGTAAAGTTTTATCTGAGAGAAAAAGGCATTGGAAAGCTGATTTAAGTATTCCCAGAGAAGAGGGAAGACCATTTGCCTGCCCCATAAGAAAGTGTGCTCATGTTTAGGTGTTGCTGCTGCAGAGGCACCCCTGTTTGCTGATCAGCCTGATGTTGAAGCTTGGGCTCTTGGCAGATTTTTGGAGGCAGGTGAGACTGAGAAGTGGCTTAAGGGTTTTGTTGTTCCCTCCTTACTCTCTGCATGCTGCAGTGCAGCCCCTTAGCTACAATATTGCAAGAAGGTGCTTCTTTGGGACCACGGAATTGCAATAGTATTTTTTGGGTTGGCCAGTACAGAGCTTCCCCCTCTTGCCCTGTTTCCCGATTTGTAACCTGTCAGAAGTTTCATTTTTGCTATGAGCTGTCTGGCTGTCTTGTGGCTGAGACTAGTCCAAGTGAGATGAAGTCTTTGTGCCATGAAAAGCTGAAGTGTCAGTCTAGTTATGGATCAGAAGGGGTCCCCATTTTTCTCTCCCAGTGGGACAGCGGAAGTTCTTAGGTTAAGAAATGCAGATACAAATAACTATGTAACTGACAAAAAAAAAAAAAAAAAAAAAAAAAAAAAAAAAAAAAAAATCCGTGTTTACTTAGTAATTGACAGTCATCAGAAAGAAAAGCAGTATGAGAAACCAAATCCTCTCAATGCCTGGAAGCCAATTTGATGAAATCACCGGCTTTGCATTATTTGCTGCATTCAGTGATTGCTGCATGAAAATTATTGTGGAAATGAATTTTAATTGTTGTAGGGGAAGGAATGTGAAAATCTATGTATCTTCTAGTTAAATTACCTTTTGAAGACACCTCTAGCAATAATTGGGAAAATCCAATTTCTGTTCTGAAATGCACAGTGGGATATTGTTGGCTACTTGAAAAAAAAATTCATTTGGTCAAAGAAGTTTTGTGGGGACAAAAAAAGACTTTGTACTGATGCTTAGGTTTTCTAAAAACAAATGGAAGCAGAAGACTGCAAACAGGCAAAACTAGTGCTCAGTGAAGACAGGTTGTGTGCAGTGGAGAAATAAAGAACTGTGAAATGCACACATAGAAGATATGAATTTTTTCAATTTGGGCAGGCTTTCCTGGAATAGGCCTTCTCTCTTTCCCCGTCATCCTTCCAGTATGACATTTCAAGTCCTTCTCTCATGTTTGCTTTCCTCCAGGAAAAGAATTATCCTGCCTTTAAAAGTTGCACATGAATGGTCTTAAAAAATCCAGTAAGTGCAGTATTCACATTTCTGTGTCTCTGTCAAATGGTTAGTTGGGCAATTCTGGCACACTTCCTTGCCCTGGCTCCTCAAGTGCTAGGGAAAAAACGTGCAAGGCTGTGTAGATAGGCCTCTTTCAAACTTCCATTGCAGCTGAATCAAGACTAGAGTTGAGATTCAATTGCAGTGAACTAATTAGGCTGAGCTCCAAATGTCTGAGTGCTCGATGTGTTACAAACAACAGTGTCAAGATACGCTGCAGGAGCTATGCACAGGCACAGTGCTTAGCTGACTTCAAACTTGGCATTACCTCATTAATTTGGTGTGTTAATAGATTGTTTAATGTGCATTAGTGGCTGAGCACAGAAGCTGTGAACACTTGCTCATTCAATTCCAGATGGAAAATAGTGTCTTGTTGGGGGCAAGGTGTTTTCTGCCTGCCAACAAGAGATCCAACATGTTTCAAATGTCTTGGAGGGCTGCCTGATGCAAATAAACCTGGCTGAGTTACAGCAGAATGCCTGGACTGGTGATTTTTTTAGGTGGGGTACTAAGCCTCCTTGTGCAGTCATGCTTCATCTGGCATAATGGCCTGTGAGAACCATTATAATACCAGGCATGGCAATGGGAGAACACAGGCATTTACAAGGCTCTGCAACAGGAGTAGCTTATGTATGGAATTTTTACCTCTTACCAGGAAGATATGTATGTGAGCATATATTTATATCTCTTTATATAATAAGCAGGAATATTCTGTGCTCTAGTAATCCCATCTAATACTGTCCCACATTTCTTCAATGGTAGTTCCTTCCTTAAGAACCACATTTTATAACAGAAAATGTGACACCTAGAAACATTACAATAAAACATAGGCACAGGGGAAGCTCATGTTTTATTAACGCTTAGTACAACCACCATGGCAAAAGCTAGTTTTTTTTTTTTCCTGAACTGTTTTAGTGTCAGAACTTCCAGTTGTGTGAGATAATGAGCACATATCTGCTCAAAACCGACTGAACCCTTTTTGAGTTTAAGAAAAAAATGTCTGGTACTTTTCACAAGGAATACATCAAGCACCAAGTCTGCAGCCTTGGAATGTTATCATTTTAAAAGCAATAAACTCCCAAAAATAGGAAGTTATACTGCAGGTTGTTCAGTGTTAAATACTCCTAGCAAAGTGCCCAGTGTAGGTATTTTTATCTCATATGTTCTTCACAATCACTGTGATGATTTAATATTTTATGAAAAATGTTAACCAAAGTTAAAATAAACCTAGGACAGGGCTTCTGGATCCTTTTAAGTTTCTTCTGCTTCTGCAAATATTGATGTGGATCTTTGAATTTCATATTAAAGCTCTCACTAGAAATGTACATCTCACTTATGTTTTGCTAATGCCAGTGGACTTATGAGACCAAATTTGACAACACAGTTTTCTCCCATTGGTAATAGAAAACTGAATTTTTTACTCTTAACTAGAAAATCCCTCTTTGCTTTCTGCTGAGGTTATTTAAAAAGTAAATACTTTGTTATATAACTACACTAGTATTGACTTCAAATGATAAATATACTGTTTTTAGTGAACTAAGATCATAGAATAGTAGAAAATATCTTTGTTTATCCTAACAAATTGTGCTCTCGATAATAATCTATTAATTTTACTCTTACTCCAGAAATAGAGCATACATTTTCTTTTGCAATAATAGGAAATAGAATACATTTGTTGGAGTAATATTTGGTTTGATTCTTAAGAAGTTATCATCATGTGTTTAACTTAACTATGTGGACACACTTATTTGCTTCTTAGTGGGAGCAATTTGTAAAGGTAAAAGGTAGGGACCAACTAGTAAACTTGGAATACTTATCTCTAAAATTAGGGCAATTAAAACTCCTTGCAAGGCATTGTGCACCAGATGTGTTGAAATATTTTAATATTTTATTTATAGTAAGGCTTTTTTTTTTTCTTTTCTTTAACACTAAGCGTCTTACAGTGCTAATTCTGTATGAACTTTGTCCAGGTGACTGCTGTCTCTTGTCTGTAATAAATATGTTAAATCACATACCATTTGTATGCAGGTTTTTTACCATCTTGCCAGTAGTTTAGCTGTAGATTTCTAACAATTAGTGGTCTTCCCTCTGTCCCTCCCTATGTGTTTTAGACTGGGCAAGAACACAGGCTTATCCCCTCTGTGTAGACCAGAGTGTGGTCATCCTTGTAATAAGCTGCTCACTGTCAGACAGCTGGAACTGACACAAGGAGACTGGGCAGGCTTGGATGTGTAGAAATTCATTGCTCAGAAGTTGCTGGTTTCCTCTGCAAACCTACAATGAATTCCTGAAACCTCAGGGATACTTTTAAACTGTTTCACTTTTATACAGTGCTAATATTGCACACTTTTATTAGTTGGATAGTACATAAAATTGGGTCATGGTTTGAGGACAGAATGTGAATCACCCACCAGGTAATTTCCTTGGATTCTCTCCAAAGACACCAGGTGTAATAGCAGAGGCAAGGATGACAGAACTCTTGCTCATCCCTTGTACCACAAAGGCTGAGGTCCTTGCACTGAATGTATTTTCTCTCTGCAGAGTAAGGAATTGCCTTCAAAGAGTGTGTTTGCTCCTGCAGCAGCTATCCCCTTTCCCATGTCATCTAAAAATGAGCTGGGATTGGTTAGAGTCTTCTTTTTCACAGTAAGCTGCAGGGCACTACAGCCTCATCTCTTGTAAGGATGTTGACAAGTAGAGCAAAGGAGAATGAATGCAGGAAATGGTTTCTGCTGCTAATCTCATTCTTAAACCCTTCAAATGCCTGTGCCCAGTTATTTGTGCAGGGCGGTGGAGATAGGGGAAGAGACAAGAGCAACGATCTTCCATCCTGTGGCTTCAATAAGTAGAGAATATCCTGTGCTCACCCTATTAAGAATCAGTGGTGTTTGTATTCTGTGCAGTGGCTTTATCTGATCTTTACAAATTTCAGCAAATAAGGCCCTATTTTTTTCCTCTAATATTCATCCTAAATAGATCTAGTAGATGCTATTTGTTTTTCACCCCTTAGAAGACATTAAAATGTGGTCAAACCTGGCAATGAGTAAATAACTAAATGTGTATTGCTTTATTGTAATGTGAGTAAAGTTCATGTGATTGTATGCTGTTATCTTAGCAGTGACCCAGAAAGTATTGATAATTGGTTATCTCAGCACTTCACACAAAATAAACCTGCTCACTTGATGTTTTCTGTGTCAACAGGTCATCCAGCACCCTAGCACTAAGCCGTCTGAGCATCCTGTTTCAACAGCATGTAAAGTATGCCAGGCACAAGCATCTAAGTGTTACCCAGTCATGTCAGTTGTATGCATTCATAGTTCTGTTCATTCAAGACATCTCTCTGTAGATTTTATTTAATTTTATGACATGATCTTATTTGGGCAACTACATATTTGAACTACAGAAATGAGAAAAAAGCTACAAGAGTGAGGGAGAAAACAGACCTTTGAAATCCTGCAGGTTTTGCAGCACATGGATGGCTATAGGTGTACTGTGTTAATGCTGACCCTTCTTGGGTGTCTGAATTGCTTATTGCACTCTGGTTTTCAAGCACTGGGGTTATCTCTTGGTGACTTCTGTGGCATTCTTTTGTTGTGTGGCTTTAATAGGAAACATTACACATCCATCAAGTCTCACTGTAAAGTGAAATAGAGAAACTGAACTGACTGTGAAAATGTGATGTACCATGAGAAGAGCCTAATCTCTAGAAATTTTCAGTGAATTGTATCTGTAGGAGTAAAGGACCACCTGCTTGTGCCTCTTACATGAAAGAGTGGAGATACCATTCAAGCAGGTTTTGATACTAGCTGTTAACTTCTGCTGAGACTGTCTGCTTTTTCCGAGGGACATTTTCTGTCAGGTGCCTTTCTCTTGAAAGAAACAGTGCTTGTTTCAGGAAACCTGTATATGGTCTGTGTTTTTTGTTATTGAAATAATATATGCAAAATGCCATGGGATTCTTTTCTTGAGGAATTCTGCTGGAAATGACTTGGTAAGTAATCAAACTGTTTCTAAGTCCTTTGAGGAAATCAGTCTGTTTGTGTATACAATGTGCTAGTAGTCAACATGAACTGTGGTCAAAACTCACAGCCATGTGTATATTCAGTTTCCTCCTCCTCCCTGTAACAAATGCAATCTGATTATGCTTCTGTCTGATTGCTAAAGTGAAGTGCTGTATTTTCTTTGCAGTTGCAGTCTCTCTCCATCCCCCTCAAACACCACAACTGTCAATTTAAAGCAGACTTTGTTGTCACTGTTTTTTTCATATGGTGCCTCTTTTTGCCTGCTTCCCACCCTCCCTGTGTCTCAGGCATTTTGATGTGTAGAAGAGACTTTGTGTTCTGTTGAATTTTAGTGGCTGTGAACTAGCACAGCCACGAGGAACTTGTGCAAGTTTTGGACAGGAACTGAGGGCAGAAATTAATTGGAGCAAAGCGTCCCATAGGCAGCTATTGATTAACCAGAATAAAATTTGGCTTCACCACTGAGATTAGCACCTACCTTGGTAAAATAAAACTGGTATTTTATGGAAGAATGTAATTTAAAAGGTATTTAGAAATTGAACTCTGCTTTGAATAAGTGGTTTTCCTATGTAGTTAGGATATATGGTATGTTAATGAAAGTAGTTTCTTAACTTTTCCACATCTTGTGATAAACGTAAGGAAGAATGAAATGTTTTTTTACAGGATGTTTTGTAGGAACAACACTCCTATTGCAATGCAAGGAAGATAAATGGTCATGGGAAAGCTAGGCAATGTGTGCTTTCTTTCCCAAAGTGTAAAATGACTGCTTTATAGTAATGAGCTAAAATAAGTTTGAATTCATGGAACGAAATGGAGGAAAAGAGCCTAGACAGTAAGGAAGAAGGACCACCTGTAAATTTACTTCTTCACAGCTCCTCCAGATCAGTGTTACTGGCTGCCTTGTATCATTTTACAGAGAGGAGTGTACCAGGTGAGCTCCATCAACATCCCGTGGACCTGAATGAAACCATGAGATTTACTGGCTGTAACCTTCTCTGCACGTCCTATCTCTACCAAATTTGATACTAATCAGATAGTTTTTAAGGATGTGCCTCTGCTGCTGTTGTAGGCCTAGATGTGGATTACAGCTGAGCTGTGCCTGCTAGATCAGCCTGGATAGAGCTGTGCTAAGCATGGAGGTAGAGGGAATGCGTGTGCAAACCCTGCACTTGCACCAGCTGATGGGGTGTGAGCTGATTCTGGCCCAAAAGCTCGGTAGCTGCAGCAGTGCAGGGTTGTGGCTGTGCTGGCAAAGGGCTCGTTAGCACAAGTGAGCACCAACAATCCTGGCTGGCATTGGGACCGAAGCCTGGCAGAGGCTGAGACTCCACCTAACTGGGTAGAGCCACTGGTATATGCTATAGCAAGACCTTCTAGAGCAGGAATCCTTGTGCCTTGTGCATCCTTACATCATCTAGTGCTCTGGGAATATTTCTGTCCTCTAAGATGAAGTGACAATACATGTAGGTAGCCAGCCTGTGCTCCTGAGTTTACCCCTGGTACTGCTGTGGTGCTTTAGAGTGCTTTGCTTTCAGCACCCTTGGATATGTGTGAGTGCAGTGGCATCAGGGACTGGCTGACAGCTCTATCATAAATAAGATTTTTAGCCTTCTTACCCCCTGAGTCACAAGTTCAGTGGAAGTTGGAGGCTGTTTGTTCTAGATGTGATAAATAACACAATCTGACTGCTCTCTCCTCTGGCACCCGTGTCTAAAGCTGTTATCAGCATTGCTGTGGCGTGTTTGATTTAGGGGCAAATTGGCACCTCTCTGACAAGTGCTGGAATGTCCCAGTCTGTCCTTGGGGTGTTGTTGGCATCTTTCACACCAGTAAACCCCCATCAACAGTCGTGATTGTGGGCAAACACCAGCCAAGTGCACAAAAGCGCTTATCACCTGCTAGGCTGTGCGTTCATAAAAAGCAAAGCCATAAAAACCTCCAGTGGCTGGCAATTCCAGAGCTTTCTGTTAGACTTGAAAAGGAGTCCTGAAGAACACAGGCTTCTTATCAGTTTTAATTGCTGGGCAGTGGAGGGTTGCCGTTTGTTTAGCGTCATTTGGTGTTGTTAGCAACTCTGACACTATGTTGCAGAGATGTTTCTGGCCAGCAGCGTTCTGCTGAATGCAAAATGAAATTCAGCAGAAATCCTCTGTTTTCAGGAAGAACTCAGGTTGAACAATTGAATCTAACAGGTAAAGAAATGCAAAATGGAATGCTGAGAACAGGTTGACTGGAGGTGCATAGGGCAATATGAAGACGTTAAATTTTAGAAAGTTGAGGTTTAAAAGTATAGATGCTGCTATATTGTAATTGCTTTCCATCCCTAATCCTTTTAGATTACCTTTTTAAATGTTGCAGTCGTGCTTATGCATTTATACTGAAAATAAAATATTTTCAGGGTTAATGTTCTCTGAATGGCCCTGTATTCCTGGCACACACTATTAGCCAAAATTCATGCCACCTTTAGGGAACTGGGCTAGACACAAAATCACTTTGAACAGTTGCATCAACATTTGTATATGTCTTTGCCTGTGAGATTTTGATTTTGAAGTCAGCTTGCTGGATTTGAGCTGTTGTCAGATTCCATGAGGGGCCTACACCTGGATCAGTAGAAACTGGTAGATGGCAGGTTTGGAAATGTCAAGCAAGCATTTTAAATGCAATTAAAAGTGCGTTTGAACCACTTTTAAACAAAGGAGCAGTAATAAAACTCCTTGAAAATTACTCTGAAACCACAACTTTAAAACAAGAAGCTAATATGAAAAATATGTGTATTTTATGGCAGCTGACAGGGAGCAGATTGACAGCAGTTAGTTGATCAGTAGTAGCTGCAATAGAAACTGCTTCACTGACCTTCACCTACTGCTTAAGTAGCAGATGTGTCCCATCTGTCTCTGCTGTGGTTTTCAGACATGACTATGGAAGATACGTTGGACTGTCCCTAGCTGACTTGGAATGAGACCTGAATTCACTTGCTTTCTGTAGCAGCTTTGAAAGTCTTTAAATGAGACTTGACCAGAAATAACCAATTCTAAGAGTGTGACTGTGGCTATTTGCATTTAATGCTTCATCCATTTGTTGAGCTAGTCAAGGAAGCCCTTTGTTTTGATGGGTAATTTATTGGCAGCTGTCTATTCCCAAGGAAATTGGGCAAGGGGAACAAAAATAATATGCAGAACAGTCCTAGTGACTGATAATAAGGATATCCTTATTTTGATGCCTTATTTATAGGTGGAAAATAGATACCATTGCCTCTCCTCCAAACTCCTATACTTCTGGTTGGGGAAGTAGCAAAGAAATAACAATGTCTTCATTTTTCTTATTGTTGTGTATGTATCTGTCTTCATTTGAAATTCTTCTTTTTCCTTCAGCATTTTTCTTTCTCTCTCTTTTGTTTGTTTGTTTGTGTGTATGTTTCTGAATTTCTTTGTACTCTTGGGAGAGCAGTTGTTTATCAGATTAGGAAAAGCAGTAATGAGAAGCTAGAGAAGTTGTTTACTTTCTGTGTTGAAGTCTGTCCACACTTGAAGTGGAAGGAAACTGCTTTTCTTTATTGCCTGTTGCCAGGATGATTTGTGTTGGTTTTGTTTTTATCTTTTTTTTTTTTTTTTTCCTTCTGCATGAGGAATTTCGCAGCTGAAACTGCTTTGGCTTATGAAATGCTGAGTTATTGATGTGTCTATAGTTAATTTATGGAGATGAACAGTCCTGCTGGAATAATGATAGACAAGCTATTACTGGCTGGCTACTTCTGTGTGATGAAACAGAAGCAGGAACTGTTTTTCAAGTGGTCACCAGTTCAAGTCTTTCAATTCAGAGTATCCTGGCAGTGTTACTATGCTGTTGCCTTTTGCTTAGATGGGAGGTGTGGTTTTTTTCACTTCTCACCTCTATTTATCTTGATGTTTCCTCATATTTGTTAGCTTTTATTTTTCTCATGAAATTTATCTTTCAAGAAAAAAGTCTTTCTAAGCATTCACAATTCCAGCCAGGGAATGGATTTGCAGTTTTGTCTGCAGCAAGCAGTTTCTGTTACTCCTGAAACGGGAGTGACCTTCTAATAAAGGTGCCAGATCTCTGCTATGCAATTACCATAAAATAACCAGTGCAGCAATTCTGTACTGTGAGCAGCTTGACAACCAAATGCTTTTTGAATTGCTTGAAAGCTCTGGTGAGGAAATAAATTCTGAAGAGCAAACTTTAATGCTTAATGCATGCTTTGTTTCTAGATTGGGAAATCTCTCCTTAACCCAGTGTGTAATACAAATGCATCTACATACTCAGCCTTGCTAGCCAGGAGACTTGTTGAGATTTATAAGAAATATGAACTCTGCAGAAGGTATGGTGCACATAGCTATGAATCCTTATTTTGAATAATTGGGTGAATGTTGGTATCTATTGAAAGTCACCAGCTCTTTCAGGCCTGCAATGATATTGATGTTCTGTAATCTGCTTTGAGCACAGCTGATCTTGTACTGTCAGATTGCCTTTTTTTGTGTGTATGTGTGCAGTGCTTAACCAAAAAAACACACTGCTACATGGTGGAGGTTGCTAGGTACTAGGGCAATGCAAACAATAAATAATAGGGATCATGGTGGAGTCTTCTTGAAATGAACAGGGCTAATGCCTTTATTAATGTTCAGCTCTTTATTAGAAAGATCAGCTGGGCAGGGGGCTCGACGCAGAGCTCGCCCCCGCGGTCGTAGCTTTCCCAGGTTGCCGGAAGGAAGGCGGCGTGCAGAGTCTGTCACTGGAGTCCCGAGCAGCAGCTGTCCTTTCTCCTTTCCTTGTGGCACACCGGTGGCCCGAGGATGAGGAGGCGTGGTGTGCAGAGTCTGTTGTTGAAGTCCAGAACAACAGCTGTCCCCGCTTCTTCCATGGTGGCAGCACCAGGGCTCTCTGTCCCTATCTCCCTGCTTCTCAGAGCCTAATATAGTCTGTTCTCTCTTAGGTGATGGCGACGGTTAAAAGCCAGTCAGGGGATGTGTTTCCCTCTTCCTCAGCTAGGGCATTTATCTAGACTCCTCTATTGTGTTCAGTTTTTGATTTATATTCATTTTTATCTCCTAAAAATACTCCCATGATCCTAAGGGGTTTTTATTTGCATGTTAGTCCCAGAATGGCAGCGTGGAGGGGTGGGAGGCCAGGTAGTTTAGAGAAAACAAACAGAGCAATTAGCTAATTAGCATTTCAATATCGGTACTTAGCTAGAGTTAGTAGTTTTCTTTTAGTGTTGCTATGGGAACTAGGAAAGCCCTGCCCGTGTCTCTGGGGAACACCTGGAAACTGTTCATAACATTCTGATGAAGTGTAACATGAGACAGCCTCCACAGTAATTGCTCTTTATTTGTAGTCTCAAGCAGAACTATCTTTAAGGCTGGGACACATCCTTTTAAAATAGAGTGCAGTGCATGGAATGAAAGGTGTCATAAGCAACTAAAAGACATTAGTGGTGGATGGTCATGAAGGAAACCTTGTTTGGAGCCAACTCAGTGAGTTGCAGCTTGTGTCCTGGGAAGGTGGAGCCCTGCAGCCCAGCCACCAGCATGAGGCTTCTGAGAAATTCAGTTTCTGAGCTCTTCCATGGAGTTATGCAAGACAATCTGTCTTGCTTTCAGAGATTTTTTTCTTTTTTTATGTTAATTTGTATTTTGGTTTTAATTCTTTTTTGGTGGAAGTCTTGCTGATTTCAGTGTAATACAATATTTGAAATGCTGAGTATTTAAAAGAAGAGTAATAAAAAACTTGCTGTATAAGTGTTCATTCACAGAGTACTCAAGCATACTTAATTCTCTGATGAGATGCACTCTCATTTGTTTTTTGTCATCTTGAAAATATGTGAGTCAAGGGCCTGCTAAGTGAATGTTTGCTCTGATTGTTAGAAAAAACAGGAGGAGATAGAGAGCTGAGGAGAAATACAGAGTGAAGAAGGGGCAGAGGTTTGTGTAGTACCAGCTAAAGCAGTGAAGTTAAACAGATAATTTCACCACCACACTGATAACTCAACAGGTAGGTTATTAATGAAGAGCACTCCAAGCTCTCAAAACATTGTTGGCCAGATAACTGCAGTAACACACTGGGAAGCACTTGTTTATTGTTCTTCCTATACCATCCCTGAACGTGTTTCCGCAGCATAGAAAGTCTCCAGTGTGTGATTAGAGGCTGAGGCAGGGGTATAAAAGCTTGGAAAGCCTCCTCAGTGTTTGCTGAATGAGGCTACCACACCTAAAAGAGTGCTGCCTGCATTCTTTTATAATCCTCTTGCTCCTGAGCCATTTAAAAGCTATGATTTCAGGTATGTGAAGAAGGCTTTTATGAATCTATTACTATGTGGTTTTCTGGAAGCTAGCAGGAGCCATCTCCCTGGTAAGTCTAAAGTTTCAGTAAATAAGAGGCTCCAAAAATCAAACTGACTCCTCCTCCTAAAAATATTCTGCCAAGGCTGACCTTGAAGAAGCCCAGAACCCACCATTAATTTTTGCATGTACATTCTCTCACATCTCTTTAAAACATTCCTGCCCCTATATTAGAGTGGCTGTTCATTTATTTGCTGATGACTGGGCACTATATGTGTCCTGTGTGCTCAGAATGGCACGTGGCTAATTTTTACTGGCTGGCAGAGGGTTTTCTTAACTCAACTTGAATTCAGTGCTGTAAATTTCTGTGCTAGCTGGCAGATAGATTTGCATATGTATGAAATTGCAATGAAACTCTTAATTAGGTTGATCATCACCTCCCATTACACAAAGCATCCTCATCTTAAATTTGCTGTCTGCCTTATCTCCTCCTGTCCGTAAGCAGTCTTTGAGTCCCTGTGTGAACCAATTCTTTGCTTTGTTTGAAAGAAAGTGTCCAGAAACAGAAAGCAGTGTGTTTCCTTTTGTGTCAAACTAAAAAATTGGTTTAGAACACAATTTGTATATGAAGTACTATTAAATCAGGGATATTTTCCAAATTTTTTCACCTGAGAGTGCATCAGGTGAGGTAAAGATCAGATCTTTTGTGGTGCGTGATGCAAAGAATGGCCAGGGGTTTGCTTTTTGGTGTGTTTTTGGGTCAACAAAGTTTCGGTGGTGATAACAAATGAACTTAAAGTGGTAGCTGTACTTTTATATCTATAATATAAATAATGCATTGTGTTTACTGGACAGGCTTTCTAAATGAGTGTTTTGAATTGTGGGTGACATTTTCATTGCTGCTCAGACAACGCAGTTCTGCTGGCAATTAAAGATATCAGTGCACTTAGGAGCCTGGGAAAAAATCCCATCCTAAACAACTTAAAGCCAAAATACTAAACAGGGGAAAAAAAAAAAAAAGGCATGAAACAAGGTAAACCCCTAAAATCCTCACCTCAGTATTCACTGCTCAGCATTAAATCTCACACAGGAAAGTAACTAAATGTTTTAATTATTAATGGCTTCTCTAGTGCATATACTAAATATCTAGAAGGTTCTTATTTTGTCACATACTGATTTTTCTTGCCAAGCTGCACTGAGACTGAAATAATTAATGTTGCTGACTTAAATCCTGACAGTTAAAACATTGAAGGTTACCTGTCATTGCATAATCTTTAGGTATAATTTATTTTTCCCATTTGTTTGGGATGATGGGAAACAATTATATTTAAATCTAGCTTCAAAGTGTACAGTTGCTGAGGTGAAAAAGTCAGAGGGAAGAAAAAAACCCTTCTATTAAAAGAACCTAGGCTGAGTGGCTATAGTTTGGTATCTACCTAATTCTTCAAGTATTTAGAACCAGAACACCCTATTGTGGTTCTTGTAAACACAATCTTGCTGATGGTGAAAACTGTATCAAAATGTTATATTTTTAAAAATTATTTTTCTAGAATAACCTAAAACCATAGTCAGAAAAACTAAATCATATTTTGCCTGCCTTTTAAAATCTATTTTCAGCATCCATTTTTCTTTTAGCAGAGGGTACATTAGGAGAGAAAAAGAAAAACAAGTAGAAATTCGGGCAGCCTTTGTCTTGTGATGAGGCCTTCTAGAACAGTCTGTTCAGTTTAAGCAATTGGGAAGTGAAATCATTCTTAGGTAGCTTTTACATATTTGTGTTCATCTCTTTGAAGAGCTTTGGGTATGCATTCAAGTTCAACCCTTGTATCTTTCAGGTAGTGAACAAAAAAAAAAAATAAACCAACAAAACTCAACCCTCAATAAAGACAAAAAATGATAGAAAGACCTTTCCTAGGTTTTTTTTTTTTAATATATTTGGAAGGTTTTTGGGGGGAGGTCACAGATAGTAAACTCATTCTTGAGATGAGTGGGATGTTAAATGTTTTCTTCCCAAGGCTACCTTAGTGTTAAAGTGTTATGTATTTTGCTGTGTGATGCCTAGAAGAGGCCCGGATGACACACAGAAATCCCACCAATACCGAGCAAATAGCATGGTCTTGCTTTGCAATCTCCTATCTCCTTTTTTTTTGCAGTTGTTTCTTTTCTTAGGCTCCCGAGTTCCTTGAAGGAGAGTGTGTCTTTATCATAATAATTTATCATAGTTTATAAGTGTCTTTTCAAATGCCAGCAACAATGAGATGGTGTTTTGGGAAAGCAGCTATGTGAGAAATGGGTAAATTGTCCTGCTTTTCTCTGCTTGGTTTGGCACACTTGTTGTTCAGAATAACCTGTTGGTAACACCTTTTGTTTAACAAGTGTTAGGCAGAAATGACAACAAAGAGTAGCCTTCATTATGCATCTGTCGTTGTATTAAACACAATATTCCAGGAGTGAGTGAAGATTACAGATAGCAGTCACACACTGAAAATAATTGCAGATGTCTTTTTTTCTGCTTTTTGCTATGGCAACTTCTAGGAACACTGATTGTTTGCATCCCTAGAGCACTTAAAACAGACCACCAAAAAGCAAACCAAAACTACCAAAAAGAAACAAAAAAATAAAGAGGCAAAAGGTGTCTAAGAACACTTAGAGCTAGCTGCCATTTCTGGCATGGCAGTCTGCATTAATAAGCTTGGCACTCGTCATTTTATGGGTGTATTTTATTGTTTCTACATGTGCATTTGATTACTCAGAAGACCTCTAGTTTCCTGCCCTCTGAAGGTGGAAAACCACAACAGTTGTAACCATCAGTGTAATCGGACATGCAAAAGTGACCTTGAACATGTTGGACTTGCTTCCCTGCTTAATTTGAGAGCCACTGGTAAAAAGCCATTCAAATAAAATACAAGCTTGGAAGTGTTGTAGGGGAAACAATGTTATGAGCTGCACTCCACATATTTACAGTTAATGAGTTAATGTTGCAAATGCTGTGATGAAGGAACAAAGGCTGTTTGCGTCAAGAGCTCCCATTTTGTGCGTTTGAACCCAGTGATGAAGAAGCCCTGTGTGTGAACAGCAGCACGTGGAGGGCAATAGGGATGGGCTGTTCATCTGGTCTGTGCTCATCAGACTGGATTGTTACGGAGTGCTGTCAACATACCTGGGAGGAAAAGATGTGTGCCATTCTGCAAATGGACATGCTCCTGTGAGCTTCGAATGGGCTTTTTTATATCCTTTGGTTGCATCTGCAAACCTCAGAGCCCAGCACAGCTGCCAGTGTGCTGTGGAGTTGCTGTCTTGGCCAGTTTGTGACCACGGTGGATCTGTATGTACCTGACCCTGTTCTTCAAGCCACTGTGTGCAGTGTCTGTGCAGCTGATAAATTGTGTAAAAGGGGAGCTCACTTTGAGTTGATGAGTTCTTTGACCTAGAGTCAAAACTGCAATGAAGAGCACTTGAGCAACTGAATAAACAACAGCGCATCAAAGAGACAAAACTAGATTAATTACTTTTCATTGCCTGAAAGTTGCATTAATTCCCCAGATATGTTGGATCTTGTTTTCTGAGATAACAAAGAATGATCATTTGTGGGCACCCCCTTGGACTTTGTCTGCATTATTTAACCCTTCTTGAAGACTACCTTACTCTAGAATATGCTGTTAGAGAACTGATTAAAATTCAAGACAGACTGAAAACCCCCAAATATCCTCCTGTTGAATATTCTCTTCTTGAAAATTTCTGCTTCTCTTATTTTTTTTTTTTTTTAATTTTCATGGGCCATGAAAAATATTTTGAATTGGACATTTTTACATGTTTGCTTGATCCTTTTGTAGCTGTAACAGATCAGAAGAAAAAAGTTCAGAAGATTAGAAAATGGGTGAGGGAGAAAAGAAACCAACCAACCTCTAACACCCTAAAGTTATGGCAGAGACAGAATTTAAATTCCACAGCTTTCTGGGGAAAGCTGCAAGTCTCTTGGGTAGGATTTGATCACAGTGTGTGAGTATCTTAAAACATGACAGAGGCAGTCCCTGGAAGCCTGGAAACTGAGCTGCTCTTTAAGACCTTTAGGTACAATCTGCTGCCAAAGGAGTGTGTGTTGGAACGTTTGTGACCTGACAGTAAACAGACTGATCTTCTCTGGAAGAATAACTGGTAGTTAGGAAATTCTTGATGCAATTTCTTTTTAACCCCTGCAAGTTACCTGACAAGTCTGTCCTGTTCCCTCTCAGGCAGTCTGTGAGGCCTGCTGGTTAAAGCTCTTTATATTGACTCTCATTTCTTTAGTCTGAAGTATGGTCTCACTTTTAAGTGCATTTTTCTTTTTTTTTGACTTCCCCCCCCCCCCCCCCTTCAGTGTAGCAGCAGTTGTGATGGGTTGCCACCAATAGATGATGTCTTTAAGAAAAAGATTGAGCCACTTGATACATGTTTTTTTTCTTTTCTGGCCCCTATGAGGACTGACAAAGGCTGTTTCACGTGGGAAGAGCAAGGGAGTGACTATCACTTCCACACTATGTTTGTGTTGGGGTTATGGACAAAAGTAAAAGAACCAGTAACTTTATTCTCATACTAAATCTAATGGACTCATTCATGCAGGACTTTCTCTCCTAGTGGAAATAAATTTCTTTTACCAATTCCCAAAATCTGTGGGAAAAGACTGTTAGGATTTTGTGGGATTTGACTGACATCATCATCAGTCTTGCATCCTGAATCCTCCATATCTTTTATGCTAGAAAAATGTTAGAATTTGCAAAATGCCAACAGGAATCTTTCAGGAAGCCGGGCTTCTGGATTGCATGGTGACTTACAAGGCACTCATGGTAGTCCTCTAAATATGATTTGAAGGGAGTAGCTGTTGTATCTTTGTCCCTGGTTTTTGGATTCACGGGGTTCTGTTCTGTACCATGTCACCCCAGAGATATGAAACAAGAGGATTTCATTCTTTCAGGAATGAGAAGATTAAGCAAGACTAGTTGGAGAAGGATGAGGAGGCTGTCTGTCTTAGCATGGAAACTTTTTACCTCTCACTTAAATCTTCCTCTGAACTTTATAGAACTAGATAAGGATGTTCGAGTCTATTCTGGGTCAAAGCCCAGGAAACTTGTGAATCTTTTTTGCTTGCATTTCTTTAGAAACTATGCTGTGAACTTTATATCCTGAAGAGTCAATTTCCAGATAGTTTCAGAGAGATGAATTTTGTGATGCAAGGGATTTCCTTTTTCCTGATTGCTCCACTGTTGGCTTCTTGCCCTCATGTCTGTGACTTGGTGGATGTAGATTTTGCGGGTGAACTTCCAGTGAAGTGGAATGAGTGGAGTCTGTGGCAATCTTAGCTACAGCAGGACACTGGAAATAGGGGTGTAGGCTGTGACTTTTTCAGCTGTAGCATAGAGAAATATCTCTGCTCTATTCTTTTGTTTTGGCTGTTTTGAAGATGGGTGTGACTTCTATCTTTTTCAGCTGTCAGGGGGACTCTTTACCTAAGTCAGTCACATAGACCATCTCTCTTAGGACCCTCAGACACAATGGTTCTGGTCCCATGTCCTGGTATTGGATGAGTTCTCTCAAGTCATCCCAAAATCAATCTGGTCTTCCTGGTCGTGTATCTCCTCCTCGAGCCTTGTATCCAAGCACAGAAGTCAGGGAGATGTTGCTGTTAGAGTCTGAGGCAAAGAGGGCATTGGGTGCATTGGCTTGTGTGTCTCTATGCCATCTAATCCCCCACTCCATTGAGCAATAAGCCTGTGTTTCCCTTTTTTAGTCTTTTTCTGCTGATGTAGCAGCAGAAGCTCTTCTGGGTGCCCTTTGCATTGCATCCAAGTGCCAGCTCCAGCCAAGCTTTGGAAGCCTATGGCTCCTGGTGTTCACAAGCTGTCTCCTGTCCTGACCCTGTCTAGGTGCCAAGGCAGCTGATATCTAGGGTGTTGAGGGTGATGTCATGATGTGGACAATGGACCACAAGAAGTAAAACTTGAAGAAGGTTATGTGATTTCAGAGAATAAAATAATCCCACAGCTTCTGAAGGAAGTGTGTGCCTGCATATAGCTGTGCTGTGGTTTCCCATTCAGGCTCTGTGCAGTTCCACAAAGCAAGGTGTCTTTCACCTTCTAAGACCAGAGGTGTGTAGCTGAGAAAAGAGAAGTTTTGACTTGGGACACTGAACTGTAAATTTTAACATAAATTTAGAGGTATGCAGTAATTTCCTATAGAGCTTAATCTTTGATGGAACAAATGACATGGATAAAGTTTTTAATCCTGCTTTTCTTCTGTCCATAAACATATAACAAATTTAGCTTTAAACTTCACTCTGAGTGGTGAGAAAGCAGTGGCTGATTGTTCTGTATTGGGGCTACATGATGTGGTAGAATGCTGTATTATCTTACACTGAAATGACTGCAAGTCACTCTCTCTTTTCTCTTTGCATGATGTGCAGTAATACCTGTGAATCTGTATTTGTACTGCTTTGAATGAAAGGTGGTTTTATTGCTGACTTGGGTAAAATACCTGCACTGGAGTCACAGCTTTAGATTTTCTGCTTTGTTTCCCTTCCTCCAATGTAAAATTGGAAATCCAGATCTTCCTGTCCTTTAATAGAAGTAAGACACCTTTGATATTTCACACTCACACTTGATTTCTTGTGTACCTGATATGGCTCTGAAGGTCTTGGCACTTTGGATGTCTTTGGGCTTGATCACTGCTTGAATGCTCATTTCCTTATTGCAAACTTCCACACCTTCTTCAATGTTAACAAGGCCAGAAAGAAATACTGGAAGGTTTGCCCATCATAACATTTGAAAGTTCACACGGGTTTGTACAAAGCAAATGAAGCCTCAGCAGAGGTTAGCTGCCTTATGATAGATACAAATTTCTCAGTCCAGAATGCTCCTTTGAGGACTTGTCTTGCTGGGAAGACTGAGTGGTGCAAAGGGGTCTGTGTCTGTGCCCACTGCAGTGGTTGTGAGTCCTCATCTATGTGTAAGTAGAGATCTCTGCTTACACAAAATCCTGAATCAAACAATGGGCTTGTGTGCATAATTAATACCTCCTTGGTATTTGGGAAGTTAATGGAACAGAAGCAGCTTCTTCAAAGAATGTTGCATTTCAACCCTTTGTTAGCTAAATCTCAATGTATTTATAAAGAAAAAAAATCACCTGGCTATAGTGCTACACACTTTTCTCTGATAAGAAACACTGATCTTCCCTAATGCTCTAGATTGTTACATGGGGTTTTATCTTCAACACTGATTCTTACTTTTCTAGTATAAGATGCAAAGAGCGACAGAGGGTTCTGGGTCCCTTTTGGCACATGAAACTAAGAAAAGTTATTACCATCTTGTATTTGAATTTCTGCTTTGTTTTATCTTTGATAAATGCAGCCTTGCTCTGCTTGCAAACATACAGGCTGCTGCTGTAAAGCACTTTTTTCCTTGGTTGTGATTTTGGTTTGTTTTGGGTTTTTTGGGGGTTTTTTTTGTGGGTTTTTTTTTGTGGTTTTTTTTTGGGTTTTTTTTTTTTTTTTTTTTTTTTTTTTGGTTTGGTTTGGTTTTTTTGTTTTTTTGTTTTTTGTTGTTGTGTTTTTGGTGTTGGTTTTTTTTTATGGGATGATTTTGGCCTTATTCTATTATCATTACCAGTGGTCTCCCCCTTTCAGTTGGTCTCATGTATAAGGTAGATGACTTCAGTTTTTAAGGCCTTTAGCTTACCTACTCTATATAATTTTCTTGATGTCATAAAGCCAACTTTAAAGGACTATTATCAACTTCTGCTTTTTGCTTTCACTCTTTTGAGTGAAATTATCAAGCAAATACTTTTTCTTCATGCTTAGAAGTGACTCTTCTGTAAGTCTCCTCAAGATGCAAATTTCCTACTATTTAAGCAGCTACATAGCTTGTCATGACAGGAAAGATGGATGTTAAAAATGAAGGTGAGAACCTTTGTTGTGGCCAAAGCAGTTTTAGTGTTTGTTCCACATCCTCTGTGCCCTGGCACCTCAGGTAGGATGTCTCCCCTTTGCCAAGGTGGAGGATGGAGGTGTTGCTCTCCCCACATGGAGCCCTTCCTCAGAAGACAAGAGAGCACCAGGGATCACATTGGATCAGAGTCTTTCTTGAGGGTGTTCCCAGTTTTTCAGGCCTTCCTCTTGAGCTGGCTGAGCAGCAGGGTGCTCTGCATCGGGCACCAGGGGAGGTGGCCAGCAAGCTGGTGGGTGTGCTGGATTTGTTGGGATGCAGCAGCTCTGTCCCTTCTGCTCTGACAACATCTGCAGTGTCTGTGCTGAGGCTTGGTGGTGGCTTTACTGGAACTGGGGAGTGGCTCAGAGGTGCTGACTTCTGTCTTTGCCCAGTGTGACTTACACGAGGCTGCTCTCCCCTTGCCTGCTGGCTTCTTCAGTGCAGAGAGCTGGCCCAGCTGTGTGAAATTCACTCTTGAAAGCTAGATCCTTTGGGTTCCATCTTCAGCTCTGCATCACATGTGCTGTATGACCTTGTACTTCATCTCCATGCTGTTCAGTTTTCTTTGCTGGCAAGTGAAGACGATAATAGCTCCATGGGTCACTGCAGTGGAAATTTGCATGCGCTTAGGAAGCAGAAAGTAGCTGGTGTCCACTTTCTTTTTTCTTTCTGAGCAAGGCATGAGCTCTGTGCCTGCAGACTTGCAATACATAGCACGCAGTATGCTTTCAGCAAAGGTCAGTCTGGAAGAGGAAGGGAACTATGTGAGATCAGAAAGAATATTGGGGCAGAAGTTGTGCAGAACTTTAATTTGTTGGTTTGTAACATATTTTTGAAGTCTCAGTTTATGCATGACAAGTTCCTAACTGGTGAATAAGAAGGTGGTAGAATTTAAGGAAAAAGCAGATTAAGAGAACTAGGTACTACTGAATTTCTTTAAAACTTGTTCCCAGAGAAGTTATGATGGTCCATCCCTGGCAGTGTTCAAGGCAAGGTTGGATGGGACCCTAAGCAATCTTCTAGTGGAAGGTTTCCCTGCCTATGGCAGGGGTTTGGAACTGGTTGATCTTTAAGGTCCCCTCCAACCTGGGCCATTCTATGCTTCTGTGATCTGATCTGATATCCTGTTGTCTCAAATAAAAATTGAAAAGTTAGTCTTATTTCTTTTTATCTCTTTATTGTTAGACAGCAAATTCATTAATCAGCACACCTCCTTGGGTCAAAGCATACCTTCCTGCATATGGAGGAAGGCCAGTTTTATTTTTCAGCTGTGATTAGTGAAACATTTTCTGAAGGGACAGATTTAAGGCAGGCACTTGCATGCAAGGCCTGAAAGTGCCATTTCAGAATGCAGTAGCTTTTAACCAGAATGCGATGCTTTTTAAACATGTGCTTTTTTAATGTTCTTGTATGGAAAACCATACCTAAGTTTCTTAAAAGGACTTTGACACAACTAATTTTGGAAGTGTGTGAAAAATGACATGTAATGAAATATATGTTCTACCCTCATTCTGCCCTTCTAGTAATGGGAAATTTCTTCCTAAAATATACTGGAAATGTCTGCCTAAAATACTTTCTACAATGATTTGAAGTTTTTTTTTAATCACAATGGAAGAAGCTTTTGAAAAGCTATGCAGCTCTGTAAACATAAAAAATAGAAATACTGTCCTTGGAAAAATTAAACTTAAAAAAATAATGTCCATTTAAGTGATCATAACTTTTGAGCAGATTTAGTTTTGTGTAGATTTGGTTTTGTAGTAGTTGTTTTGTTAGTTTTGTAGAACATAGGTTTATGTTCTTAACTAGCTAACAAAATTAAATGCAGCTTTTACTCACTTTAATAAAACAACTGTGCATTCTCAAATGCATCAGTACCAGTAGACCTAAGGAGTTGGGACTGTGGTTGCCTTTGTTGGTTGTGCATGAGCTGTGCTGAACCTTGCTGTTGCTTTGGGGCCACCTGCTGGAGTCTTCCCTCAGGAGCCTCGATTCTCCCACACCTGTTTCTCTCCAGACGGACATCATTTGTTTCTCCAGTGAATGTTTTTTCTCCCCTGACTCTTATGAATGCTTGACTTGCAGATTGCCCCTGGGCTCCTGTGTCTTAACCATGGAAGGGAGCAGCAGCAATTAATCTGACAATTTACTTTTAGGTAAAGGAGTCTGTCTCAGAAAAAAAAAAAAAAAAGAAAAAAAAAAAAAACAACAAAAAAACCACAAAACCTTTCAAACCTTTCAAACAGGGAATTTCAATTGGTTAAAAAGGTGCCTGTTTCTGGAAATGTCTATTGTGGATGTGATAATATTATTTTAACTTATGCTTAAGTGGCTGAGGTGAATGAGAAACATGTCTGCCAATTTGAGCAAAGAACAAAAGCTCCATAGATCACTTCTAAAAGTTCAGGGATTGTTGTTTCAGATAAAGAAGCTTCTCACTGTTCAAGATAATTGTGGAGATTTTTGTTTGGTTTCTTTTGGTTTTGATTTTTGTGTTGAAGTTTATATTATGAGGGAGTTTGGTGCTCAAACACAAATACTGTTTTTGCTGGTGTGCCCCACTTTTTATGGATCTGCAATACTTGGTTTTTTGGAGCTTAAATGTAGGTCTGGAGCCAGAGTCATACTAAAAATAATACTTTTTAAAATTAAAAATACTGTTCTCACAGAAGTCTGTGTCAGAGATAGATGATGTGAAATTGCATCCTTCTTCCCAATTAAGAATTGATTAGGCTATCTCAGAGTAGCATGACTTTTTTTGGTATTTGTTGAGCAATGAGAAACAGTATATAAATGGAAATCTGGAAAACATTTGGTTTATAAATTAGTTGTATTTAGATCCATTTAAAATTTTTTGAGACCAGTAGTGCTAATTACTTTTTCAAAAAGTGATTGTTTTATGGGAAAGACACCTTGGTTTTTACTTCTTCCTTAATTTTTTTTTTTTCTTTTATGGTTGTGGCCCTTTGAGCAGCAGCTAGTCAAAATGGATGTCACCATCTGCTGTATTTATCTAAGAAACACTAAAAAATACAAACAATATAGAAGAAACATAAAAGCAAGGGGATTTCACTGGTTCTGGGTTTCTGACATTCAGGGTTGCTTCAGGTGAAAGTTACACACAGACTGTGTGGAGCAGGAATCAGCCCAGCAATTCCTTGGAGAAGAAAAAATGGAGTACACAGATTAAGAAAGCTCCCTTCCACACATTTTTTTTTTTCCCTTTTAATTAAGAGTATCCTGTCAGCTGGTCAAGAAATTAATTTGCTCCATCAGATTATGAAACAAATGTTATGTGCTATGCACATTAGAGATACTTTATTTTCCCCATTCTGCTGCCAAAGACTTTCCAAGTAGAACAATGCTTTTGTTTGTACTGACGAAGGTGAAACTGCAGAGAAAAGTATTCTCCAATAGCACAGGTGCCATTTCAATAATGGCTCTAATCAAACTGTGTCCTTCAGGCTTGTGCTGCACTGATGACTTTGGTGTTCCTCAGTCTTCTGTAGCTTTTGAAGTGCTTTGCATCTTTAAAAGCAATATTGATCATTGCAGATGGGGTTTTAACATTGATAGACAGAGTGAGCCCCCATCCCCTACAAGGAAATCAAGCTTTTTTTTTTTTTTTTTTTTTTTTTTTAAATAGTCTTAATGGTCAGGCCTGAACTTCTGAACTCCATAGGACTTAGCCTGTTCTGAAAAAAAGTTCCAATAAAAATGAAGTTGTGTTTTAATCTGTGGAAGCCTGTTTTTAGAATAATTTGGAAATAAGAATTAAATACTTCTTTAAAGCTGCAGTTTCAAAAGGGAGGTAAACTATTTTTGTCTTTTGTCATTTTCTTTCATTTGCCTTGTGACTTGCAAGGTGACTAGTATGTCATCCATATCACAATTTTTGCCTGTTTTTAGTTATTGTGAAATCTGTAAGTTAGCATAGAATAAGGATCCTGAATCTTCCACTTGACTAACTTTGTAGTTAATAAATTTGCTAGGGATTGATTGGTCAGAAACAATTAGTATCTGTAACTTGAACTACATGTTCAAAAGGGATCAATGCTTTAAGTTAAAAATTTATTCAAAAGAATAATGGCTGTGTTCCTGGATGAAGAATCTATTCTTACATGGAAGGATTTTATGGATGATTTGATGCATGGGAAGTGTAATGGTTTAATTATGATGCACTTTCAGATGTGCCTTCAAAATTTTAGGCTACTTTTAATAGATTTGTTATAACCATAGAAATCCTTGTGTTTTAAAAAGCAAAGCACAAAGTTCAGTATTCTTCATGTGTGATTCTATGGTGTTTCTCTTGTGTCTTTCAGCTCTGCCTTTTCTCTCTATGTGCAGTGCTACCAGAATCTACAGGATTCTAAACAATTGACTGAAAAGTCAGCTCCTGGAATTAGTAGACCCCAAGAAACAAATGACTACCAGAGAATTTCTTATTGAACATCATGGTTGGCAGCCAGCTGTGTGTGTGGAATGACATATATTAGTATAGTGTCACAGAGGGGGCTGAACTTGACCCCGTGGTTCCCTTAGGGTTTTGGATGCTGCTGGAATGTTGTTAATACTCCTTTAAAATGACTGGTGGTTCAGGGCCAAGAATAGTATCTTGGAGCATAGTTTTGCCATGAAGGTCGTATGTTACTCAGATGGATGATGTTAGTATGTTGGCAGATCGTATCAATACATTTTAGGCACATTCTAAACGTACACTTGAAATGGCAGCTTAATCTCAAGGGCTCTGAACTTTGACAGAAAGTCCTCGTTTGATATTTCTTATGGTAGTTTAGCCATGAAATGATGACCTCCAGAAGAGAGCCCTTCCAGGTCTGCTTCTCATCAAGTCTTGCACCCTTGTACTTAGCTTTGTTTGTTACAAATTTATGTTTATTATTATTCATTGTACAGTGCTGCATATAAAACTAAATATACACGTAGAAATATTGGCACTTTAGAAAGGGATCTGCAGAAAATACATGTATTATGGTTTAATGCCCTAAATTTTTCTGCTATTTATAAAGCCTAAAGGAGGTAGGATTCTGAAATTCTTTTGAGTACTGAATTTGTGTAATTTAATATTTTTGATATCTTAATGTTGTAGATATACTGCATGCCTTCTTCTATGTAGTTGAAACTACTTAATATTCACCCTTTTACATAAAATGCTGGGCAATGTTAACAATTAACTGGAATTTCATTTATTATTCAAGTCAATGTGCAAAACAATTGTTCTGCCTCTTTCTGACTTTTATCACTGTTTTCAGAAATATATTGCATGCTGTTAGCAAGCACTTGCTACGTATAGTTTGAATGCCCCAGTAAGAGCTGTAACATAAATAATTTTATGTCTGTATTAACACTGGAATAGCACACTGGATGTGCTCTCAGGCACTGGACTTTGCTTCCTCATGCTGTCCTGAAATGATTACCAGAATTATGGTACTGTGGTAGCTTTCCCTTCCCAAGGCTATGGCCTTCAGATGTGCCACAAAATGTCGCCATCTCTCAAGTCTTTTTCACCAATGAATTTTGATAAATCCTTGTTCTGGAAGTTACTTGGCAGAATGTGAGATTTCACTACAAGGTAAATAGGGTTTCTTTTTCCCACAGCGTCATAAGACTATTCCCAGAAATGTTTAGATGCCTCCTAGCTTTTGGAGTTGGAAGTGTGTGGGCAGGTGAAAAGTAAAACACGTGTCTGCCAGCTGGGGGCTGTTACCCACAGTAGAGTTGGTTTTCCAATTAATAGTTGATAACTTTTTTTTTTAATGTTACATAGAGCCACTGTATTCCTGATTAGGAGCCCTTCCTGTAAGGTTTGAAGCATCTAACATATTTCATTACTTCATCTTAACTCCTCTTACAAGGAACTTCTTTGCTTGTTGAGTGTTTAAGTTTGAAGTCCATTTTGAAAGGGAAGGGTTTTGGACATTAAACCACCTTGAAGTGCCTCTTGGATGCAGGCCTTAGAACTGATTATAACTTTCTTGAGCCATTTTCTCTTAAGGTTACCATGTTTAATTCAGGGCAGGTGAGTTCAAATGATACAGCAGAATTTTTAGCCTTGTGATAGACAATTAGAATTTCCACTAACAGCCAGCTTGACTGCTGGAATAATTGAAATAATTATCCTCATAATTTTCAGCCTGAAAACTATCTATTGTGTGGTGAGGGCACAAAGCTGAAGCTCTTTAAGCATAGTGTGGATTTCACTTTGGAAATTTAATCTGTATAGGCTTTTTTTAAGAAATAGAGGATTGAGCATTCCTGTATTTCATGGCATGTATTTATAGAGATTTTTCTATTTACAGAAAGGCTCTCTCACCATAAAATTAAAAGCTGCCTGTGGCTTTCTAGACTCTCTTCATTCTTTTCTTCCAGGGACACTTGAATTTTCCATCATGCTTAAAGCAAACTAAGAAGTCAAGTTGCCATAGCTTTCAAGTGTCACGTCTTTCCCTCAGCAAATACTTTCTCTCCCCTGGAAATGGAAATACCTCTGTTTGCTGAATTCCTCTGCTTTCACCTTAGGAATGTTAACCTGTCATGCAGTTTCTCTTCCTTGTTTCTAGGCTGTAACACATGAAGGGTGCCTTGTTTCTGCCCCCAGCACCCCTAGAAAAGTGCAGCCACAAGCTGAATGTGGAAAAGCTCAAAGGACGATGACAAGGCTGGTTTCTGTGAAAGCATCTGTCAACTATACCTTTAAATAATTAAAGCAGAGGGTCATAATGGAAACCCCGGTGAGACCACTTATCCCAGCTTCAGATCTTTCTCACGGTCTTCATCTTACTTGCCAGCACTGATGAAAGTGCCTTTCAGACACACTGGTTTTAGCAGAAAGGAGCTTGAAAAGTCATTTGGGGGGGATCAGGTGAGGAAGTAGGCCAGTTGCTCAGGTCTGGTGTCACTTTTGTGGCATTTGCATTAAATCACATTACCTGTCCAGGTCAGTAGTTCAAAGTATGATTGCTTCTTCCCCATTTGTATATTTATCTACCTGTTGATTTTTAGTCCGTTTCACTCTATTCACAATTGAAGAACTAAGGATGCTGTGAAAAATATCAATATTACTTCCCTGTCATGGAGGAGTTTTTAGAGAGCTACAAGTGTGGGTATTTCTTTATGGAACATTTAGAGCCATAGCCCTTATTCACTTGCCACACAATTAGCCTCCAACTCTTAATGCACTACTACATCAGCTGTACAATATTGTGGCATAGTGCCTTTCTCCTTGGGTGTGGAGGCAATGTTTCCGTTCTTCTGCCTTGTTTTGCTTCTCGGGGCAGGATACTTACTTGGCTACCTCCAGTATCCAGAAGCTGCTCCCTAGGGAAGAAGTCTGTGAGCTAAAAAGTTGACCAAGTCCAGTTTTCTGCAGCATTATAAAATGCATGTGCTCTAAAAGTCATGATATGATGTTCTCTGATCTTTAATGGGGAAGGCAAAGTGATTTGTAGCAGTGCTTCTGGGATGAAAGTAAATGAAAGGAAAAAAAAAACCCAACAACCAGAAAAACAGGTAATACATAGAGCTATTGAATTGCTTTGTCCGATGAAGCCAGAAAATAGTGCTCAGCCAGCCCAAACAAGAGAAATTACTGGAAGTAAAGATTGTTACTTGTTTAAAGAAATATTATGTATTTAAGGAAAGTAATTATTAAAATTACTTATTTTTTTAAAGACTATTTTATTCACAAAGAATAATTCAATTTAGGTTTGAAAACAGTAAAGCAGAATAATAGTCTAGTCTTGGCAATTTTTCAGAAGCTGCTTTTTATAGTCCAAGAACTTTTAGTAATTTTCTTTTAATGTTTGGATACTAAATAATTTAAATTCTGCTGCCTTAAACCCACTGTTACAAGAAAAGTGGGATAGTGGTGTAGTGAGTGCTTAGACCAACTGTATAAAACTCCAACTACAAAACTAGTTTTACTGGTATTGTGGCATTCAGTTTCTAGAACAATTTTCTTCTCTGTTAAAAGAAAGCATCTCCAGAACTGGCTGATAAAAAATGACATGTTTTCCCCTAGTTAAGCCTGAGGTAAAGAAAACTGCAAAAACTCTCTTGATTTCTAGTGTTGGGTGATGCCCTTACTGCACATGTGAATTCACCCCTTCCATGGCTGTTGTGTTGCTATGTTGGGGTTTCATGTTAATGATGAGGCAAATTGGAAGCTTGTTGTGAACTATCTGGGGAGGGCTGATAAATTTTCTGCAGTCTAGTGGTTCACATCTCTTGGTCATGCACTTGTTTTAAATGTAGCATATTGATTTTCCACTTTCTTACTCAGTACCTATCATCTTTTTCCTGTTAATCCATGCCTGTTCTCAAAGGAACCAATACCTCCTTGCAGGATACAATAACATTGCTTTTTGTGAGTAGCTAACTTTTCCTCTTGAAGCATCTTGACGTCTGGTTTGCATTTCTACTGCAATCATACCCTTTGCCAAGACCTTACAGGCATTTCCTGCAATAATTCTGGTGTTGTAGTCTAAATTACTTTTGATTCATTGTGTGGTATGTGCTTTGGTACACTGCCTGTAATTTAAATCATTTTTACAGACTTTAACCTCCCAGAAGAGCCAGGTAGGTGTGATAGAAGCCTTGCCTATGTAGCTGTATAGTAAACCTTTTTCCTAGTATTAGACCATCTGCATTGTATGTGATCTTTCTTGTGCAATAAATCTGCTTTCCTACACGGGAGCCAGAAGACAGCATTTCTTTGACAAGGAGTCATGGAGCTGGTTAAAAATTATGCCATTGTTTCCTTCAGGAAGCACCAACTCTACTTTTCCTTAGGAGTTGGAACAAATACGTATTAACAGGAAGCTCCATCTGATAGAGCTAAGCTAAGACAAACAGAGCATTTGCACTTTGTCTGTTGAGGAGTTTTTGATGATAAGTGACAGCTGAGACCAGTGAGCTGTCTACAGGCTTGACCTGTGTTAGACATAACAGAGAGGAAGTGTGTGTTGGGCAGGAAACTGCTGTAGCCAGTTCCTGGAGGGAGTCATGCTTCTCTGCTTGAATGTGAGTGTACCTCCCCTTCTGCTGGGCATCCTCCTGCCACAGAGAAGCTGGAAGATGGGGAGGGGCTGTACCCCTCCTTCCTTCCCCTGCCTCAAAAACAAAACAGAAGAAAAGACAAATCCTTAGAGGAAAACCATGCAAAAAGCCTGCATGGCCAGAGACTTAAATCCCTACTTTTTTTTCCCCTTAAATTTAATTTTTTTTTTTTTATTATTGGCACTAAAGTACTTTCTATAAGTTTATTCTTTTTTAAACTTGATTCATCTTCAGGTATGGTTTGTGTAGGTTGCTGGTCTCTTAACTTCTTGCTACAGTGATTTTTCTCTTTTTTTCATGCTAATGCATTAACAGCTACTGCACTTAATAAAATTAATGCATAATTAGGAGTGTTAAAGTTGGCTTAAGGTATGGGCAAAGAGGAATTGACTACAGGGCTCCTTCTTTCTAACCATGTACCTTCACCAGACCATTCTCTTACAAACTTTTTTTTTGTTAATTGAATAAGTGATGGAGGACCTCTGGTGTCCACCAGCTGGATAATTAAATGGTTATTTAGCTTTCTCTAAGTAGCCTGGCATATCTTCTCATAGTCATGACAGAGTTAGTGTTCTGTAAGTATTTAGTTCAGACTTGCTAAAGGGTTCAGCATAAGGCCTACACATATGGAGTATTTACTTGCATGAATTTCATTAAGGATGAAAGTTTTCTCTGCTTTGTGAAATCCTGCTTCTTTTAAAAAAAATCATCCCAGGGTTTCTCAGCTTTAAGAGCACTGGTTAGTATATTTGTACTTGACACTATACCTTGATGATCCCATAAAATAAATTGCCATCCTGTATTAGATTCCTAGCAATGTTGTTTATGTTCATAGACTTTTTTCTTCTCTTATTATTGGCTGTCCTTTATTTTACAGGTTCTACCTGTTCCCCTTCTTTTACCTTTTCTTAGATTTTTTTTTTCTCAAGCAGTCTCGAAATCTATTGAGTGAAAGAACAAAAACCTGGTGCCTTGCTGCAGTAAGAAATTACTTGATATGGGTTAGTTCTGAATGTTTTCTTGTTTGTACTGTGGAAATGACTGTGGTACTGTGTGAGGTGGTCAGGGATTTATGTTGACTTGTAGTAGTAAAGACCTGTTGAAGTCTTTCATGAGGATTTTCCTGATGTAAATTACGTAAGGAGTTACTTTGCTGGCATGGAATGCAACAGATTGTATGACAAAATGAGTCTTCAGTCTGTCTCTTACCTGAAGTTGTCTATCTAAATCCACATTGCAATAATGGTATTTGTAACCTGGAAATCTGCATGAAAATGTCCTTTTCTGATATCACTGACCTTTTAGTGCACAGTCTGAAAAGTATCAGCAAGTATAAGCCACAGGGATGAAAGATGAAATAATGATGCTGTCATATGTTTTAATGAGCTAATGTGAGCTGGAGATGCAGGAGCATTATAGTTTGTAAATTATGAAGATTGAGATAAGAATCTGCCCAAGTTTAATCTGCACACTCATGTTGTTCATTCTCAATGTCATCCTTTCCAGTTCTTGTAAGCTTTATACTTAGAGAAGGTTAAACTTTAACTTACATTGTTTACTTAAGAAATGTTAGAAGCTAAATGGCAAAAAAAAAAAAAGTTATTTGCTCCATAAAAAAATCCACAAACTAACAAAATCCCACAAAACAAAACCACACCTGAGTTACAGGATAGATGACTGATCATGTATGTGACTGAACAGAGTTGTGCATTCAAAGAAAGACAATCTAGTTGTGTAAAAATAAGGGCAGACAGATTCAAGAAGGGGGCTTAGGTAGAATGTTAAGTACATAGCAGCATACTAAAGAATTTTTTTTTTCTCAGAATATTTTTTTTTTAGTTACAGTTGTTTTCTCCAGTAGACAGAGAGGATGAACTGCACCTAGCCCTTGACCTCATGCCAAACAGACAAAAGCACAAATGCTGGTAACTGCTTTTTAGCTGACAGTTACCATCTAAAATAATATTCCCTGTATGCACCAATAGTTGGGTACCTTCAAGACTGATAGCTGTAATTAATAAAAATGGTTAGAAAAACCAGACTTAAGGCAGCTTGTGATATTGAACAAGGAAAAACTGTCTGTCTTCCTGGATGGTTAGAGCTCAGGTTGATATAAATTGAGCTGAATTTTGCATGTTCCTTCTCATCTATTAAATGTATTTAAGGTCTCAGTTCAGTTTATGGCCATAATGGCAACCTTTTCCTGGTTTATGGAAAGACTCCCACTATGAGTACGTAAGATATACTGCAAAAAGGAATGAAATCTACCCACATTTTAGTGCTGGTTTTGATGATAACAGCTGCATGCACATGAGACTCTATTAATCTGGTAAGTACTTCCAGCATGTCTCATGCACTGTTTTTTCAAATGTTCCTGGTCATATCACTGGACATATTTTATAAACCTTTATCAGTTCTCCTACCTGTGACATTCACTAAATGAGCATTGTTATCTCTCAGTAAGTGGTTTATTGTTCCTTTGATCATTCTACACATTGTTTCAAGCCACAAAAAAGACATGCTAATGTTCAAAAGTCATAGTTAAATATAGAAAAAAAACTCAGCAGTTCAGGGCTGAAGGCTGCACAGTACTGATAGCTACCTATAATGTGTCAAGTTCCTGCAGCTGACGCTGAGGTCAGTGAAAAAGCCATAGGTCTGTCTGTAAGTCAAAATATATCCTAAAATAGTTATAAAACATTAAATCTACCTTTAGCTCTTAATTTCCTATCTCTTGTTAAGTACAGCACATATGCTGGTTGGCCACATTCTCTGGCTGGCTGAATGGCATTTGTTTTGTGCAAATGCTCTAGCTTCTCAAACCTGTTTGAGACAAAAAAATTACCTAAATTGTCTGACTGACACAATGAAGCAAGACAAAACTTATTTATTAAATGTTTGCCCACATGAGCCCACAGTGCAGACACTGCCTTGTGTAACTCACTATACAGCAGTGTCTGTGTTTGTGCTTTTCTCTGCAGAGGGTGGTGTGGCACAGACACACATCCCAGTTACAGTCTCAGGATGTAAGTGAGCTCCAGGTGTGACTGCAGTGCTGCACCCTGGTGCTGTTTCATGCACACTGAGAGCTCCACTTCTGGCTCTGGCTCCACCAGAGATGCAGCTGCCTGGGAAAACTGAGCTGAAAAGACAACCAGAGAAACTGGCTTCGAGTAAAATAGTGCTGTCTGAGAGGACACGGGTCACCTTGTACTGGTCCACTAAAAACTGAGTCCATGAAAAAAAATGCTGGGGCTCGCACCCAGATTGGGGTGACCCCAAAAGATGGAAAAATCTCTCCTCCAACCTGTGCCTTCAAAGAAAGACTCAGTAGTCTTCAGTCATCTGGTCTCAAGGTAGTTTATTGTATGTTATCTAAAAGATTTTCTTCCTGAACTGCTGCGGTCCATTCAGCAGGTCAGACAAAGGCACACACACACTCTCTGACTTCCCAGGGGGCTGGTGCCTTCTCTTATATCATACATTACGTGTTAAATGTTTATAGTTTTTCCCCAATGCCTATTACATATACTGAATGGTGACTTTCTACTCTAAACCAATCTGTGAGTGCCAACATCACCATGAACATGGAGGTTAGGAAGGAGAAAGAAGGAGGACAGGGCACGCCCAAATCCCTCCATCTTAGAACTTCTGACCCCATGTACAAAACTTAGACCCCTCTGTACAAGGCCTAAAACCCCCCTGTACAGCACTCAAAGATTCTTCCTTTCACTTTGTGACTACTTCTACTATAATATCTAAACTTTTGTGATTTCTTGTTCTTCCTGCAAGGTTGGTAAATTGTTCCATGGATCAGATTCAAAGCCACAGGGGTTTCTGGCTGCATGCCAGGGTCTCAAATGCTTCTGACCTGGGCCCGGAACATCCAAGAATGTCCGAGGGACATTCTGGGTTCCGACAAAAAAACATCTGCTGCTTTGTAATGTCCACACTGCTTTAACAGTGGTGCTGTGGTTCCACATCAGGAAGTACAGAGATGATCACCCACTTGCAAAATTCTTGGTTTAAAAAAAAAAAAACATAGCACTGTTAGATATGACTTAACCACCAAGCTGAGTATTTTTGAATGTATCTACTGATGCAGTAGATATGACTAATCTGCAGGCAGGCAGATGCCACTTTGTAACCTGGGAGGGAAACATGAAAAACTTAACAGTCTATCTCCTCATCTCTGATGCTTTCTTGGCCCCACAATCATAGAGTGAGATCAGAGCTTATGAGAGCCTGAACTCGTTGTTCTGCTTCCTTTCTTGAAGATGGTCACATTTGTGCATAGAGGGTAAACAAGCAGGGAGTTTCAGGAGGTAAAAGACTCATGCTTTGCAAAAGATGAGGCCCTGTCTGACTGCTAGAGTTTAGGAAATTCCAGTGTTTGCTGACTATCTTTCCTTTAGAGGAAAAATGCATATTAAAAAAAACTACACCAGAGTGTAGTCAGTTGCCCATTAATTTCTCCGATATTTACTGGTTGGATGAAGAGTTTGCATGCTTAGCATCTGTATCAAGACAAGGTTTTTTGTTTTTTTTTGTTTTTTTTTTTTTTTTTTTTTTTGTTTTTTTTTTTTTTTTTTTTTTTTTGTTTGGTTTTTTTTCATTTTTTTAATCACAGTAAATTAATAGTAAGAGTGTGAAGGTTATTTTGTGAAAATTGTAATGTTTGCTTTCCTGAGGCTGGCCAGTTAAATTGCTCCAGGATGATTTTTGCATAAGCAAATTCAAGTTTGAGGCAGAGTCTGTCCCTGCAACTGTTGTTTGTGACTAACTCCTGTGGACTTGTCTGCTGCTTAGGCAGTAACTGAGGATCTGTGTTCCACTTCTGACTGAAGAAAGAGGAAATAACTGTCTCCCTTCTTATATTTCAGAGGTGGAGAAGGGAGCCACTAATACCAAAACAAAAGCAAAGCTGAGTTTTGGAAGGCAACAAACAGTAGGCCTATGCCACAGGAGGAGGACACCATCTGTATTTGTTTAATGTCTTAATTTTGCACCTTCTGTTCCTGATGTGCAATTGATCTGAGCAAAACAGCAATGCCAGTGTAACAGCTGTGGTGCTGCACTGGCACCTTGTGGGTGTCATCTCTCCCATGCCAAAGGAACAGAGGTGAAGCAGCAGTACCTGACCAAACATCTTTGTTTTGCTAGGCATAATGTGTATTTATGGTTATGAAGGTGCTTCATGCATCAGCCTGGAAAGAGTACAGCAGTGAAGTGTAAGAGCTTTTCTGGGGTGGAAAAAATAATTAGTAAGACTGAAATGGGTTCATGTGCATGAAAACCCATAAAAGTAGGTAGGTAGTGGGGTGAGTGGCATTTGATGCAGTTCTTACCTCAGCCATCAATTTCTCTAATAGGAACAAGCAAAGAGATTTGGCAAACAACTGACCCTAAGTTTATCTTTTTGTCAATTCGGCACATTAACTTTCAACTTTATTGCTTTTTAGGGTTTTGCGCTTGTTCAGGAAAGGGACAGAAACGGGGTAGTCTTTGCTTTGGTTGCCCCCTTGTGGTTTCATGTGCTGGCTGAGTTAAAAATTCGAATATGTCTACTGCTGTTAAGGGATATAGTAAATGTGAATTGGTACTGCTCATCCCTTGGAACTCATTGTTTGCTTTGAACTGCTAATTCTATGTATGTTGGACTTTGAATCCAGAGATCTTCAGCTGTCTGTGCAACTGACCCCATTTTTTTCACATGGTCATGTGTGTTGTTCTTATGCAGTTGTGAGAATATTGCAAACAGAAGGGCTGGATACTTAGGGAACATTTATGTTATGTTTCAAATTACTGACTCACCTTTGCATTCTCCTGCTTTGTCTGCACAGCTTACTTGTGCTTAAGAATGCCCAAAGGCAGAGATACAGGGTAAAATGAGAACAGTCTAGAGATGAATCAAGCACTCACATACTTATATTTTGCTTAGGTAAAGTATATTTTTATATGGGTACTTGTACTGATATGTGATAATCTCTATCCTATTAATTTCATTACCTATTTCATTTTGTGCCTAATTAGCTACAAACTTATCTCCATTATTTGGTAGCACAATCTCAAAGGTCAGACTTGGTCTGAGAGATCTTTCCCAACCTTAATGATTCTGTGATTCTGGCATCATTTTTCTGTGTGTGCTTTGGACATACATATGCTATATCTTGAATCATTGGGGGTGTAGCTTATGTCAATCTTAACTCAGTTTTGTTTTCTTGAATGCTTGGTCTTTCAAAAGATTCACCCAAAGAAGTGCTCACTTCTGTGAATAAAGGTAGAGGCTCTGGATGACTTCAGCTGAGCTATGCCAATCTTATGTCCTGGTTTAATACTTCTCTTGCTTCTCTTGGGTTCAGTTTTATTCATTAGATCAATTCTTTTTTTGTCTTTTTTTTTTTTTTTTTGAGAAAAAAATGGTTAACTGTTTTAGAGATATATAATAGGATGGGTGATTTAGTTATTGGATTTTGCAGCAAGTTTTGGTTGAGTACAAAGGATTGGTGTTGCTTGTCTCAACAGAATTGTGAGAAGTAGCCCTAACAACTAAATTTGTGTTTAACAAGTGGATGCATTCAGTCTTGCTGTTTGCTCATGTTGTGTTTTTAAAAGAAACATGCAGTTCTTTGGGAACTGGAAGCTGCCTATGGTTAGTGTGTAGTGGATAGCATCCAGTCTGTGTGTTAAATGGTTTTCTTCCCAGATGTGTTTCATTCCTGTAGGGGAAGGTGAGCAGTCCTGTGGGGTGGTGGGCACAGCTGAAGATGCTCAGGGAAGGGCTTTGAAGGCAGAGGCTGTAGGGCTGAGCAACCTTGCTCCCCACATGGGGGAAGAGGATTTCTGGTAGGTTACAGACAGCTGGGCTGTTTCCCTGGCTGTCCCAGATCTTATGTTGGAAACCAGGACCCCTTCCCTAAGGACAAATGTGTCAGCCCCATCCCTGGAAGTGTTCAAGGCCAGCCTGTGTGGGGCTCTGATCAACCTGGTTTAGGGGAGGTGACTGCCCATGGCAGGGGTTTGGAATTAGGTGGAATCAGGCCTGTTTCAAATGTCAGACTTCATTTATTTGGGGTCTTTTAGGGATCAAGTATAAAAGACAGTATAGCACAGCCTATTAACTTTGGTTTAGCTTGATTTCCTGCCCCCCCCCCCCCCCCCCCCCCCAGTTTATTGGGCTTTGGATCAGCAAAAATGCAAATACTTGAAACATGTTTGGGGGTTGTATGGTGATTCAGCCAGAGTAGTCTTCAAAATGGGAAAAAGCAAGGAATGTTCTTTTCATAAGAGGCCAGGAAACAGCAGCAAATCTTAGAGGTAGGCTACAGCTAGTGTTACCATATGGTTTCATTTGATAATGTCCAACCTAAGACCTCAGTGTCTGAAGAGAAATAAACTATCCAACAGGAAGCAGGATCATGGATCATGCAACATTTACCAGCTGTGTTTAGGAATAATCCAAAACCAATGACATTTCAGTGTAAACAGATGATTTGTGATGGCATAATTATCTATTCTCCCTATAGGTTATTACACTGCATTACATTATTTTAATTGTTTAATTTATTTTCATTTGCAGCTTCCTTATTGTGCTGATATGCCTTATCTTCAGCGTGCTTTCTACAATTGAGCAGTATGCAGGTCTTGCTACAGGGACATTATTTTGGATGGTATGTATGTGGACATTAATGTGATTGATGTGTGTCTGTTCTCAATGTGCAAATTCTGATCTCCTGAGCTAACACCAAATCAAACAAAATGTTCCTTATGGTTTAATTGATGAGAGACTTTTCTGCTTTTCCCTAATGAGTCTGCAAAGCTACAGAAATTTAAAAAGTCATGGTAACCCAAAAATGAAGTGGTACCCTCTGTGGCCTATACTGAGGACACCTGTAGTGTTTCCAACACATACAGTTATTCTAATTAAGCTTGAATCTTTCCTATTGCTTGGGTTAATACTTTTTTCAGCTGTATGGAAGACCAGACACCTGGCCATAGTAGGGGAAAAAAGTAAATGGAAGTCCTTTCATTTAGTTGATGTCATACCCAGCTTTGTTTCAAAAGTGGAAGACTCGTGTCCATTGACTTTAAGACAATTTGCTCTACCTGTCTTATGCTCTTTCCCTTCAGTAGAGAAAACACAGTTATTGTGCTTATAGTACAGCAGTGCTGCAGCATAGATGTATCAACAAATGCTTCAGGAGCATTTGTGTCCTGCCAGCCTAGATTTCATTGAAGAGCCTTAGTTTTGAGGTTGGAGAGGCATGATTTTAGACACCCAGACTTTTTATGAATTTGTTGTACCTCACTAGTGGGATACCCCTGCTAAGTCATTGATTTCTTTGTGATTGTAAATAAATGACCATTATTTAACTTGTGGAAACACGGTCTCTCTATCAAGAAAATACTAACTAGCAATTTAAATGTTTGTTTAAAACAGGTATTGTAGCAATGCTCCAGTAATATCATTATGTGTATTAACACTATTCACATGAAAAAAGTTCATTGAAGACCCCCATCAATTCTAATAATTTTTATCTATTTATCTATTAAATAGGTCAAAGTTCTATACCTAATATGAATGCTATAAGAATAAGAATATAGCATATTAAATTTAGTGTAAATCATACTATTTCTGTATGAAGTGCTTTCATTCCTGTATATTATTTTTAACTAACTTGTAAGATGTTTGAAGTCCTAGGTGCAGCATAACTAGTGCCAGCTAAGAGCATCCATACATTTATTTCTGCATTCAGTACATTTTTTTTTGTGGTTTGGCATTTTCTCTTTTCTACAAATTTAATTTGTTTTGGGTTTTTTTTACTCTATAACTAAAAAAGTAGGGTTTTTTATCCATAACTTCTGCCAATGTCTGTGATGAATTTAACTCCTGGTAATGTTTCACTCATCTTTGCAATATATGGTAATATTTGACATGTGTGTTGTCTCGGTGAAACAACTTCTAGTGACAACATAACTAGTAAGGTTTCGTTCTCTGCCCCCACCCTGTGAAGTCATGGAGCTTGTTTTGGTTTGTTCGTCCTGTGTTGTCTGTATCTGGGCAATCCAGGCAGTGTAAGGTAAAGTAAGTAAAGCATTCAGGATTACACACAGTATGTGGAATATCCAGTTCCTCTCTAAGTAATGAGGGAATCGGTGAATGACTTCTCAGTGTTCCTGTTCTACATACTGAGAAAAACTGTGGTTAATTTCTAAAACTGAAATCCTGCTGGCATGGCATTCATGGGAAATGAGCAGTTGTCTGTTTGTTCAATATTGGCACAATCTGATACTGTTTTCTTAAAGGATTAACTGTGGTAGCATTCATGAAACCTGTGGGGATTATGGGGAGCCAGCCATGCAGAGCAGTAGATGGACTAATGTGCTCTCTGCTCTATCCAGTTTTGGTGGGACTTTCCAAGGAGTTGTGGTATCTTGAAACACTAATATAAATGTCAGAATCTCACTCCTGTTGGCATCTACACAGTGAAATTTCCTATTCTCCTATTTCTTAAGAGATTTTTCTTTGACTTTAAGGTAGTTGACTACCTTAAAGTCAAAGAAGTGGTTTTACTTTTGTTTACTTTTTACAAGTTGTCAAAAGTAAATGTAACTGAATTCTTAGGGGGATATTTAATCACAGAGGGCTGGTTGAAGAGAGACTGCAAAATGGAAAGAAGGAAGTAAAAAAAAGTGTAACAGCATGTAGGGATTAAGACACAAAACTGGAAAAGACAGAGTGCAAGCTTCCAAACCAAATGGTGCTGTAAGGAGAAATGAAAGCTTAGGAGAGCACTCTTTCTACTGCTCTGCAGTAGGAATTAATTTCTTTTTTTATGTCTATAGAAGGATTTTAAATTATTTGACAGTAATGATTTTTATTTGGAGCCAGACAATTCAAGTAGGTAACACTGTCATTGTACGTGAGCAAAGGAAGGCAAGCAGTTTGATTGACAAAATAATACTAAATGAGACGGAGCTCAAAGGAGCAGCAGAGTACCAGCAACCTACTAGGAGTATGGGAATCCTGAAGATGGCTTTTGCTTGGGCTTAACTAGGCAATGAGAATAGAGGAACTTTGGCCATGTAGAGTTTGTGGTTTGAGACCTCAAGTGAGGTCCATGAAACTGGAGTTGCACAGCATTGAAGATATGCATTGGGAAAAGAACAGAATCTGTTCCTCCTAACTGGAAAACTGATTAAACAAGACCATTAAAACCACTCACAATTAACAGCTATACTGCTTTATTTCCTCCAAATATCCAAAGTATTTGGCTCTGACCCTGTAAAAGATATCATTTCAGCAAGTAGTCATTTTGAAAGCAGAGAGCCTGGTCACACTGAAGTTACAGATAGAAGCTGTGTGCCATTTTTCATGAAGAAGAATTTCAGGCTTTACTAATATAGTCATGCAAGATATTACAATAACATGAAAATAAAAGCTATAAAAGTTGTTGAGATTATATGTTGTGGCACTTTCATTTTGAAACTGGGTGGAAAAACCAATTTCGTGTACTATATAAAAATATATTATTTTGTAGTATATGAAAATATATTATTTTGATTTTATTCTGGAGCTGCTTGTCTTAAAAGATCACCTTCCTCTAGCACAGCACGAAACAGAAGATGTTACGCTATCAATAATTTAAAAGCATTAAAAACCACTTCTATTTCTCATAAAAGCAAGAAAAATAGAAGCTTAGCATTGGAAAAATAAACAGGGGCAAGTTTATATGTGTTCC
The DNA here is from genome assembly GCF_024509145.1 of Vidua macroura. Lineage (NCBI taxonomy): Eukaryota > Metazoa > Chordata > Aves > Passeriformes > Viduidae > Vidua > Vidua macroura. The sequence continues at coordinate 45,121,725 of NC_071576.1, read as the reverse complement.
AAGTGGTGATCCAGATTTAGACAAAAAGCTTACAATTAGCTGCTGAATCTTTTTCTACTTGTCACCACACTTAACGAGGCAAAGAGCCTTGATGAAAGCTATACCTAAATGCAGTTGTAATGGGAGATTAGGAGAGAATTGGCCTTTTGTTCGTTTCCAGAATGCAGTGAAAACTGTTTAAATTTGCGTGTGTTTTTCTCTCTTTTTTTTTTTTCCACTAGATGGTGCTGTCGGAGGGCGTTTGACTTCAGTTACTCGCTGGCGCTTGCCCAGCGTGAGCTGGAGTCTGAGCCAAGACTGTGAAAGCATCATCATTTTGAAGAGTCCTGTGTACACTTGGCCCGTGTAAAATAGTGGTGAGGGAGAGCTTTTGCCATGACTCATAAAGAGAATGTAGTATATCAGGTTAAAAATTGATTTTGAGACTACAATGTCTAAACTATGGAAAAAAGTAGTGCAGAGATGTATGTTCCCGGAGAGGCCATATTTTTCTTTTATTTTCATAAGCAAGGATTTTATAGTGCCAGAACACAGCAGAATGCTGTTATCTCAGCATGATCTAAGAAAATCCAAGTGCCTGATCCAAGGGGATTAAGTATTCTGCTGAACCAATGGATATTTGGTGTGCCTGAAAAAGTTATTTTCTGGTAGGAATCTCATTTCAATATTGATTCCCACCAAATAAAAAAGAAGAATAAGCTGTGTTTTTATGATGAAAGTATAAACTCTATCAAGCTTTCTGTTTTAAGTTCCTTTTCTACTTTAGCATACATTTTACTGAAGAGATTAAACAATATTTAAACTTTAAAAAAGACAAAATAAGATAAAAAGGCAATTGTTTTGGTTTGTTAACACTTACTTTATTGGCACTGAAATTACTCCTACAATTAATGAGAAACTGGCACATAGTTTCAGCCCATAGGAAATGTAGTTTATATTGCTTATTTAATATAATGTTTTGTTTCGAGTATAAAACTTGGCTTTTGTTTGCTGGAGTTTTTTTGTGGGTCTTTTGAGAAAGAAAGAGGAAAACACCTACAGATTTTGCTTCTGAAGGTGGTCTTCACAGAGAATACACAGTTCAAAGGGGTCCCAGAAGTTTTCTTTCCTGTTAATAGCCCTTGCTTAAGAAGGCCAAAATGCAGACTCACTATCTGCATTGGTGCATTTTCATCCTTTTGAAAAATTAAATGAATTTAATATCTGTAAATGCCTGGTGACAGCTCTACAGATTCATCTAGTCTACAGACTCTGAAGAACAACTGTAGCTGAGAAAGTGAAAAATTTGTGTGTGCAGCTTCAGCAATGTCCCCATGTCTGACCCAAAGTGAGGCCAGCTGGTGTAGATGTGTCTAGTGGATTTATGGTCTTTAATCTTTTTCCTTTGTTGGACCTGCAGAAAGACCTGTCCAGGGAGTCACTCACTGCAGCCTTTCCTTTCTGTCACTCCACTGACAGCTGAAGTGGAGAATCCCAGCTTTCAGTCAAAGTTGGCTTCTTTACATTTTAGTTTGTAGGAACAATTCCAGCTGTGATTTGAAGGCTCAGAAAACATGATTAGAAGTTAAAATTGCCCTCCCCTCTTTTAATGAGGTAACTGTATGAGGAGTAGCTGGAACAGGGATCTTCCCCCATATCTGCACCCAGGTGTTTCTGGCTGCATTTCAGCCCTTGATTGTGATGTTTTGGCTGAGCTGTGCTGGCAGGTAAGGGAGAGCTTCTAATCTGCCTCACTGCAAAATCAGCTGCCTTGGTTTGAAATGTTGCTGGTAGTAAGATCTTAACTTGTTCCAGCTGTTCTCAAAGCAATTCCTTGTCAACTCCCCTGGCCGGCAGAAGAGAGTTATGCACTTAATGTAAATGTGATGTTAAAAGGATTTAATTCATTTGGTTCAGAAGGTTGCGTGAACATGCTTAAATCTGCTTGATGTCTGTTGGGAGCAGGTCAAAGGGAGCCAAATCAGATGCTTCTAAAGTGGAAATAAGGCTGTCTGTCCGGGACAGCTGAACCAATTTCATTAAATGGGTGCTTTCTTACTAAAAAAAAAAAAAAAAAAATTAAAGACAAGCCTCTTGCTCTGGTTTGGTGTAGATGAAATCTGAGTTAAGAGGAAATGAAGAGGCGATATGGAATGAAAGCATGCTAAGACCAGTAAGGGAGAGATGAGCTGGTTTTGTTTAGACATGTGCTAAAAATCAAAAACTTGTAGAAGGGCACTGGAGTTTCCCTTTAAAATCTGCAGAGGGCAGCATTGGCCCATGCTGTGCTCTCCTGGGGTGGCTCCTTCTGACATGGTGTCCTGAACTAGATAAAAATATATTTTGGAAGAAGTGAACTCTTAATAAAGAAATGTTTTTCCACGTGGACTTGGGGAATTTTATATGAGTAATTAGCAATCATAATTTTTGGAGCGAGAGATAGGAGAAAACGGCCGTGTAAACATTGGTGCCAGAGAAAACTCTGGCAACTTTGTGGTGGAGCCTCAAAATCCATGCCATTTGGTCTACTTTATTGCTCATCATGTGGATGGCTTTTAGAAAAAAAGAGAACAATTAATGCTTTCAGTGAAATGAATTGGGCAAATGTTTGCATGGAGGAGAAAGAAAAAGTTCTGAAACTTGTTAAAACACAGAAAGACTTTGAATATGTTATGCCCTGCCAGGTATTATTAGATGTTTCCTATTCAGCTGGGATAAAACAAGAAGTTTATTTTTCTAAATTTCTGTAAAGTTACCACCAAGAATGGCCTTTAGATGTATGTGATAAGAATAACCAGCTGTTTGTAGAGAAAAAACCCTACATGTCTTTTTACATGTATTCATACATTTCATCTAGAAGGTCCACATTATGGGTTTGAATTCTTATTTTAGTCTGCTACAATGGAGTGGCTTGGATGTAGAAAATTGATTACTTCTGCCTTTTCTACGAAGGTACAGAATCCCTTCTCTGGGATTTCTGTACCAGGAGTTGTGTGGTGGCATAACTGAACACTGCCATTTAAAATAAAGTCTGCAGCTGCATTGTTGTGCATGAAGGAATTTAGCATTTATCCCCATTGGGATGAGGTGGCTGTGAAGTACCAGGCATTTTTGGGACTCACACTCTGAAGACTAACAGAAGAGCGACCTTCCCTGAGCCCAGGGTGGGGCTGGTGACAGATTGTGGGTCAGCACAAGCCACTGGTGATGGATTGGTGCCGTCTGCTGGCTGCTTGGTGGCCCACATGATCTGACATGGTGATCTCCCTCCCTGGCAGCCTGGGGGTCTCTGCCAGAGACCAACATGAGCAGGGTGCCATGTTGTCCTTTTGCACAGAGTGAGCATCCCAGCTTGTCATGCACGAGCTGCAGTGATGTGAAAGTTCTCAGGAAACACTGCTTTTAAATTGTATGTGGGGTTTTGATAAATAAGAGCTAGGTTCTCTGGAGTTTTTTACCTGTTCTCAAGAGCTCATACTTGCCTTCATAATTCACACAGTGGTTTGTGTATTTATTTTTAACAATAGGTACATTCCAATAAATTGTGTTCAACGGTGCAGATAAGAAAATGCCATCACCAAAAATGGCATGTTTCATTCACAGTTACATTTATTATTCACTTTTGTCAAGCTTTCTACTTAAGGGTTAAAGTTTGACTAAACTTTCCTGGGATGTAAATGCATGTCAAACTTGGAACATCAGCTTGGTAAACTCCAAAAGCAGCAGAGTAAACATATTTTCTTTGAAATTATACATATTTCTCACTATTTATTATTTCAGTAAACAAGCAGAGTAATGCAAATTCCATCTAGGAAAAGAAATTTAAAAACTGTGGAATACTGGTGCGTGCTATAGCCAAGCAGTGAAAAGAAAGATTTTTAAATTTAGGGTTTATCTGGATTAGTGTGTAATGTTTGCAGTGACAGGTGTTTCCTTTATGCTTTGCCCCAAATGTCTGGAAAGTAGTTTGCCATTAAGTGCTACATTCAGTGTGTATCTCAATTTCAGTATAACTGGAGGGTCTCTGGCTTTGTTAAGTCCTCGTTTTCACATCTGACCTCAGCCAGCTGGAGTATATTGTTTTAAGCCTAATGTAACAGCTGATATGACATAATGGATATCAAGCCGAAAAACTGAAACAGTGCAGTGAACTGAGGCAAAAGGAGGGGAAAGGGAGAAGCTGGGAGAAGAGACAGGGGCAAAACTAGCTTCATGATTCAAAGTGGGAGCTTGCTGGCTTGTTTTCCCGGGGGAATTGGCTAGGAAATAATGGGATGAGTCTATTGAAGTTCTATTTGCAATTGATTACATATGATAGACTACTGAGGTTTGAATTTGCCAGCTGTCACTTGCTGGTGGCTCTTGAATGGCTTTAAGTGGCCCTTGGTAGGCAAAACTGGAATAAACTCTGAAGGTGTGGTGTAACTGTAGTGCAGAAAAGCAGTGAGTGTCAGTGTCTAAGAAGAAGGGAGGTTCCAGGAGTTAGTAGAAAGAAAATAACTTAAATTGAGTGTATTAAGAACTTTATTTTGCAATGTTGGGTTAAGTGGGTTCAATTAACTGGCTAAAAACCCAAAATCAACTGGACTTCTTGGTGGCTTTCTTTTTCTTGGTAGTTTCTAAAGTAAACTTCTATGAGTTTGTTTTCTAAAAAGCTTCATTATTTTGCTTCTTGAGTTCTGTGTTTGACAAGAGCAGAGTGCATCTCGCCACTGAGATCTAACTGCTCTTGGAAAGGCAATGAGTAAATGAACATCCTGTTAGAAATTTGCCAGGCCATGAAAAAAGTGACAAATATTTGACTGTGCACAGATAGAGAACAACAACATAGGAGAATACTCTTCTTTCTTCATATGTATTTATGTATATGCTTCTTTATGTATGTATTTATATACAGAATGTTTATTTTTTCATCAAAAATTTGAAGAAAAAAGTACTTCTAGCTGGATTTCATTTGTATTGAGTAGAGCCTCTGGCAATTCTGCCCTACTGAGAGTTTATTCCATGGCTTTAGACAAGAGGGTAGTGCCTTTGCTTTCCAGGGGGGGAAGAAAATAAGACTGTGTGCTGGTTGTTCTTTTCTTAAATGTATATGTGCAGAGGCAACTAAATTATTTTCTAAGTTTTTAAGTGAAGTTTTTATGGCATGAGACTTGCAGTTGTGCAGTGTGTTTAACTTTTTGTGTATGAGTCGTCATCATGACTTCAGTGGAGCTTCCTGTGTGCATAAATATTAACGGGATCAGGATGTAATAGGAAAGATTTCTTCAACAGAGTCTGCTTGTACTTAGGGGTAACCTAGGAAGCATGAGTTTGATTTATGTAACTGCAAACTGTATTTATCTCACATTTAATGCTTTAAATGTATTTTTATCTAATTTGCTTTTATTTTGTTGGTATAAAAAATGTCATCATGACTGAAACATGAGTTGTGTTAAACTTGTCTTGCACAAAGAGTTTCTAGGATTGCTCCTGTTGTACTATGAGGCCCAATTCTACTTTATCTCAATAATCAGAAAGGCCTTGTGAAAGCTTATTAGAGCTGTTGATTCAGTGGATAGTAGTATTTAGCATGGGTATTTGCATTTTATCTCAGCTTATGAAAGAAATGAATTTAATTGTGGAGCTCAGAACATGGTGTTTGTACTGAGCTGCTGGAGAAGTCTTGATAGCCCAGAGACCTGCCATGTGCTGCGTTTTCCTTTCTGTGCTCGTGGCAAGTCCTGTGCCTTGGGAGCAAACAAGGACGGGTGCCCATGTGCCCTGACAGCCACAGCAGTTGGAGGCTCTGCAGCAAAGTTCTGTAGGCTTCTGAGATCCCTCTAGGGGCCAAATATTGGGATAAATGTCCTAAAACCTCTGCACTGCTCAGCTATCTGCTGGTCACTGATTTCAGGGACCTGTACCTTAGTGTATTGCTTACATCAGGTATTTCCACCTAACCCATTGGCCAGGAACATATTTTTAAGACGTTGGGGAACCAAGAGCTGTTATTGGCGCTCAGAAAAAGCTGGACTTGAAGTACTAACAAAATAACCAAAACGCCTGTTTTCACACCCAGTCTGTGAAAGCAAGCTATGTGCTACCTCACTTTGATGGTTTCCCTTATGCTAATGACACTGAGGCTGGCCTCTTTTTTTCCTCCAGCATGTTGTTAACATCCTTATTTAGGCACCTTTCAGAAACTCTTCTTTTCGTTGTTCTTTCTGTCAGTTTGACATGGAACGCATGCAAAAAGGAGTTTATTTCCTTGTCCTTTATTCCTCTGCAGCTGTTCCCCAAATCAAGGTGAGAAAGGGTGTCTGCTGTAGAGGTGATTTGTCTGTTCCATAGTTCCATGGTTCCCTGCAGCACAGGTACCCACCCGTGCATTTAGATGCTCTTTTGGCTGCAGCACTGCATACCAGTTTTAAATTGGATTGCGTGTGTGTGATGACTGACCTCCATCTGGCCCATAGGCAGGGAGTTTGACAGCTACCTTCCAGGAGCTGCTCCAAGTCATTGATCTGGTATATGGAGCTTGGAATGAGTTATACTCAGTGGCCAAGGCTGGGGGAAGGAGAGGAGAGAAAATTAAATATTTACTAATCTTACTTCTGTAATGCCTTACAAACATGAGTGTGCTTAACCTCGCAGCATTCTTGGGAGGTGAATATGAGCAGTTTCATGTGTAGAATTGGGTGATCCATAGCTTTTCCACTCTAAGTTGGCTTTGTGAGATAAATCCTTCAGAGAACCCAGGCTGCACTTTCAAGAGGGGGTTTCAGCCTACGTAAACTGGCACTGCCACCTGAAGAAATGATCCTGCTGCTCCATTCCTTCTGCCAACACAAGCATTTATGCAGCTCTGTTGTCAATGGTGTTGGAGAACCCAGATGGGTTCAAATTAACCTTTTTTTTGGCCAGATGAGATTGCTTCTTTTGGCAACAGTTCTTGCTTAAACTGTTTGTGGAACTATAGAGTAAGATTTGTTAGGTTTTGATAGTTAAAAGTGTGATGGAAACTTTATCTGCAACACGATTTACAAACAGACTCATGTGTTGTTCTTCTGAGAAAGGCCATTATTGTTGTTTCCATTACAGCTCTGCCTGAAAGATCAAGTACAACACCTAGCAGGGTGTGGAGCCACATGCTCTGAAAGATAGCTCCTACCCTCATAGGCCTTGCAGCCCAAACAAAGTGGTTGAAAAGGTAAGGGGAAGGAGGTTCTGAGTGGGCTCTTGCACAGCCAGGCACTGAGGCAGAGAAAACATGACTTCCAGAAGTCCCAGCTTTGGCCTGCTCCAAGCATTCTGGTTCAGTGATGGGCCTCAGCAGTCACAACACTGAAAAGAAAAATATATTTAACTTCTTGTCTCATTTCTTAACTTAGAACTGTGAAGGTTTTGGTTTGCCTTTCCCCCCCACCTCCCCCCCCCCCCCAAAAAAAAAAGCTGAAATTTTGTTTGTTATTTTACACACTGAAGCTTGTGCCTCTCGTGTGTTGATTTGACTGAGTAATGGATTAAGTAGCATTTCGTGTTTACTTTTCATCTGTTTTGCTGCAGGACAGCAGGGTTGCAGCCTGACAGCTGATTGACGCCAACTTGGCTGAGGTTAAGTTTATCCTACAGGTCTAGACCTGCCTACCATAATCCAGAGCTGGTGATTGAACCCACGTTGGCAGCTAGGCCATCTCTACAAACAGAAGCTGTTTTGTTCAAACTGTTCAGCTAGAACAGGCAGGGTGCAGGTAGGTTTGCAGATGCATGTCTCTCTGGAAATCTTAAGAAGCAGTCATCTGCTAGCTCTTTGCTGCAGCCCCTGCATGGGATTTACCACTGCCCAGAACTGTATTGTACTGCATTCACTTACACAGTCTGCTGCAGTGCCCAGCTGCCCCAGAAAGCCTTTTTTATTTTTGCCTCCAAAGATGGTTAAACCTACTGTGGTTGTAACAGAGAGGGCAAAGAGCACTTCCACAGCACGTTACTGTTGTTCAGCTTTGTGGGTGGTAATCTCCAAGATGGGAAGTGCAGGAATGAGCAGCAGGGTGGGGTAGGTAGTATCTTCAATCTTTCTGTCTTTGAAATGATGGTGGGCACGTGGTTACACGTCAGTGTAGCCTAGTCCCACAGGGTATAATTGTATTATTATGTCATCATTATTATGAATACAATAACAGGCACTTTTGGGGTTGAATTAGTGCAATTGTTTTGATAAAAAGGAAAAAAAATACCTGCACAACCAAGCCCCAAAATGCTAAATGTGTGTGTAGAATAGTCTTGAAACAGAGATTTACCTTATAGATTCCTAACATGTGCATTTCTATATGTATTATATATATATAAATAAATAAAAATTTTAAAAAGGTCCTTGGATATGAGTGGGGTTTTTCAGATGCAATGACATGTGTTTTCATACTCACATGTTAGGATTCAGCTCATTAGTGAAACAGTTAATTATTTAACCAGTGTGAGTCATACACCTTTTTCAAGCAAACAGAGTTGAAAAGGATTTAAAGAAATAATTCTTCCCTTACTCCTAATTCTGAACTGTCTTAGGAAGTTATCTCATCCATAAGGAAAAAAAATTCAAGAAAATCAGGGGCAGTGTTCTGACTATACAAGTCAACTTTATAATGGTACGTGCTTGCAAATACATTTGTGATATGGTGGAGGCAATAGATCTGGGATCTTGTAGACCTTTTAAGCAGCGGAAGCTTGCAGCAGTAATTGAAATTAATAATTTTGTAAACAGAGACCTATATTTATATTTTGGCAACAGAACTAGGAAACTCCATGTTACAATGTAGAAAAAATGCTTTCAAATAGTATAGAAATAATGTGAGTTTCCTTTCCTCTTCTTAATTGATTATGTCAGGTTAATGGCTGATGAGTAAGAGGTGAGAAGCTCAGCCACGCATCAAGTCACACAAAAATGCTCAATATGTCCATTCTGTCAAACAATTCCCAAAACAAGCAGGCAATCTGTCAATCTTTACTTTGTCAAGGTCAACAAACTGTAGTACTGAAATGCTAGTGAAGACATTAAGAGAAATTCTGATTAAGAGAATTTCCTGTTTCATGAGTTGGTTTGACTTTTGGAAAGCAGCTGAGCTTTGGTTTCTAAATGCTCAGACAAAAGGGACTGTTAGCTTTCAAGTTCCAGGCAGCTCCATTTATTTTGTAGCTTATGTGCAGGGGTGTTTCTGTCTTTAAAACCAAGTTATATGTTCATAATGTGTAATGAGCACTTGCAGCCCAGAAAGCAGCTGGGCTCTGGGCAGCTGGTTGAGGGAGGGATTCTGCTCTGGTGAGAGCTCACCACCTGCAGTGCTGCATCCAGCTCTGGGGTCCCAGCACAGGAAAGGCATGGACCTGTTGGAATGAGTCCAAGAAGATGGTCAGAGCACCTTTCCTAGGAGGAAAATTAGCTTTATTCAGTCTGGAAAAGAGGAGGCTTGGGGTGACTTAATTGTGGCCTTCCAGTACCTAAAGGGGAGCCTACAGGAAAGTTGGAGAGGGACTTTTCACAAGCGCATATAATGACAGGACAAGGAGGAATGGCCTCAAACTGAGAGTAGGTTTAGATTGTATATTAGAAAGAAATTCTTTACTGTGAGAGTGGTGAGGCACTGAAACAGGTTGTCCAGAGAAGCTGTGGATGCCCCATCCCTGGAAGTGTTCAAGGCCAGGCTGCATGGAACTCTGAGCAAGCTGGTCTAGTGAAAGGTGTCCCTGCCCATGGCAGGCAGTTTGGAAAGAGATGATCTTTAATGTCCCATCCAACCCAAACAATTCTGTGATTCTATGATCTCTGCCCTAACTGTTGATTTTTTTCTGATTTTGTGTCTGTAATTAACTTTCACTTGGAAATAAGAGACTAGTATTTGTAAATAGAGGTTAAGGATTTTTCTTTTGGTCATTTTCTCCCTGCAGTGTTGCTAGTGCTTTTTGTTAGGAAGAGGGAATCAGTGATTATTCAGAAAAATATCCTCTGGCACTTTAAATCTCTATTAAGTAGAGTCAGGTATAAGGGTCTTTTTAATGTAACAACTCCTTAGCTATGTACTTCCTGTAGATTTCTCACAAATGTGTGGATTATTAAGTGCTACTTATATCTGGTTGGGTGAACATCTGGAAAATAGCAGGTGAGAAGTGGGATATTCTGCTGCCATGCCTCTTGGAATATAGAATGGAATAAAAGAATGGAATAAAGGTGCACCAAAGAAAAATAATCTTGGTATTAGATGGAGAAACATTGGTTCATTATGGAGAAAATAAGGAGGCAAGCAGGAGAAACATATTTCTGATGACAGTTACCTGAGAAACCTTAGTTGTCTGTTCCTTGAAACAGATGTTTCTTTCTCGTTGCTTCCTAATTTGGTGAGGCATTGATGAAGTTGCTAATAGGTATTTAATTCTTCCTACTATTTAAGGGAGATGTTGAGTTAGAGTTCTTTCACTTTAGCAGAATGATTAGCTTTATAGAGTTGATGGAAGGTGCTGGATGCTGTCAGTGAAGTCTTTCATGTGAAGGTGTAAGAAGTGGAGGGAGAAATGTCAGGTGGCTTGGATGAGGGATGAAATGTCACTTCTGTTTATCTCTTGGAATAGGGACTTCTTGGGTATTGTAATTTCTTAATGAATTGCAAATTTTGTTGTGGAACTGTATCTTCTGTCATTCTTTTCCTAGCTTGAGCTTAAAAATCATTACTGACTGAAGCAGTCTACAAGGCATGGAGAATCCAAATACACAGAAAGCCAATGTCAATTAAAATTTGCGGGAACTTGTATTGCCTTCCTGAATGTGCATCTAGGCTCTCATGCACAGTACAACTTTGCTTGCCTGTCAGCTTTTTAAAATTAAGATGTCTTTTAATCACTTCTATATAAATATTAATCCCAGCTCTTACCTTAAAAGGCTCCAGAACCCAAAGTATTCTGAACATTTTAAAACAAAAATTAAAATTTAACGAGTATGGGGAATTCTTTGGAATTGCTACTGTTTCTCTAACTTATTATTAGTCCTAGATATAAGGCTGAAAACAATCAGGAAAAACCTTGGGGAATACTTTTGTTTTGTACCTCTTCATTTGTTTTATTTCCTAGTAAGACACTTTTCACGTGCCGTGGGAGCAGGAGGAAAAACAATGGCATCTGACTGACCAGCATAGCAGAAGTGATATACAGAATAAAGAAGGCTTCTTATCTGTAATCTCTTAGGTCTTTATTCATCTCAATTCATAACAGAGGAAATCAATAATTTTCAGTTGCTTGGGTGAAGTAGTATTAGGTCAAAAGCAAGCAGTTCTTTTAACAAATAAGCTTACTGTAATGTTCCTGGCTGTAAGGCTAAAGTTTCAAAGCAGTGTGCTTTTTACTTTGATTTATTTATCAGTAGGTTATCGCGCCTTTGTTTGAATTATTTGTCGTTGTGGGCAGCCAGAAATCGAACTTTATGTAATATAATCTATCTGTCACTTAGTATCAGTTCCCTAATATTGATGCTAACACATTCAGACTTTAGCATCTGGACCTCGCACTTGAGTTTTCAGACATGAGGTAGGGTCTAATGTTTCAGTACTTCCATGTGTAGTCCCTTCCTAGCTATTTCCCATCTGTGTGTGGCTGTCCCACTTCCCTAGGGGTCAGTCACTAGTGCTGCCAATGTCACCAGACAAGCCTTTTCCCAAGAGAAATTTTGTTTAAACTGTATCACATGTTAAACTGGGCCAGACTACTGGATTCATTGTCTTCACGTCAAAAGTCAGGAAAATGATAGTACAGCAGAAATTTGTGGGATTATGCTTGAGCATGTCTCTAAGATGAATATATAGCTTTTTATTTCATGGGCCAATTAAAAAAACAAAGCAATTCTCCAGTCTCCTTTAATGATTTAAAGAAGAAAGGCCAAAGTATGGAAAGATAAGATGTGATTGCAGGAAAGACAAAGAACAAGCATTAGAGTCTACAGCTGGGTTCTCACCCTCCCTGACAAAGTTCTTGAAAGAAAAATCTGTGATAGTTAATGTACTAATTGTTATTCGAATTTTGCTTTCCTAGCTGGAGAATACTTTGGAAGAAAGCAGGCAAGCCTGTCCTTGAGCAAGAGAAAAATTCAGACCCACCCTGGGCTTCCTGTGAGCTTTGAAGAACGTGCTTCTGTGATTGCTGCACCTATTTCATGTGCTCCTGGTGGTGCCTGGGAGTTGGCTGTAAATGAGGGCCCCATTGTGCTTTGGGCCCAAACATAATATAGAAAGTGAAGTATTGAAGGATAAAAGCAGTAGGAGGCTGGACTGACTGAAGGACTTCCCCATATCTGTGCTAAGCAATTACCTGTTGGCATTAATGATAGAAGTCCAAACCATCAAACAAACAGGGTATCTCTTCTCATACACCCTCCCTCTGTTTTCTTCTGTGAATTGGCTTATTAGTTTAGGTATTAATTCAGAAGCTTGAAAGCTCCACTAGAGCCAATGAGCAGGAAGCTTAGCCCAGAGCAATACCTCCTCTGTCTCTTAAGCAAGTAGCAGCGAGGGAATGAAACTTCCCTCAAAACATCTGGCAGAGCTGAGCTGTGCCAGTACACCCTTCCTCCCCCAGGGAAGATGACTGCTAGGGTGGGGCCAGATCAAAAAAAAGGTGCAGGGAAACGGAAATGGGTGAAAACGGATGCCAGAATGTTTAAAACATAGCTGCTGCATCTGTCTAGTGGTCCAGCTCCTGTTTGTGAAATAAATGTAATGAAAGATGCACTTATTTATGTTAGCCTGTGATATGTAGGTCTAGACCAACTGGCATGTTTTAAGAGTTTAGGAAAGAAAAGGAGACCAAAGTATTTTGCTTGCACTTTTTGCTTTAAGGTAATTTAGTCTAAAAATCTTTGAAGTAAAATAAACATTGTCTTTAAGCAGCCAAAGGCATTTACTATGTTTGCAAAGACCTTTGGTCTTTGCAGTCTGGTTTGAGGAGATTTGGTTTTGTCTAGAAGAAACAAAAATATTTGTGATCTTGCTTTTGATTCCTGGACTGCCACTTCTGTGTGTGAGGTGGAATTGTACAAAACTTCATTTTACTATTACTCCAAAGGAGAGATACACTGCTAGTGGAGAGGTCTGGAAAAGCTATGTGAAACTCTTTTCTTTCAAGATTTGCTTTGAAGAATGGTGGGTTGCATTTGTTTTGTTTTCCCTCCCTGTAATGCTGCTGCTTGGATTGACACTCAGAGTGGGCTTGATGCGGGTGTTCTTTAGAGAGGTGGCCCTCATGAGCCTGAGCAGGTGACTGCCTCTGTGGGTCAGGAGCTGTCCCTGAAAGTCTCATGTGTGATGGTCACCACCTGACATTTGGAGCACCTTTCACATCTTTGAAACATTCAGTGATCCTGCACTGTGAAGTCTGTGTTCATCTGGTGTGATTAACTCTACTGGCAGGGACAGTTTTATTATTAGCAATGGAAACCCTGTGAAACATGACAAACCTCGAAGTCAGGTGAAAAATAGCATTTTTAGCTCATTTTGTCATAATTCTCCCTGCCTGCTGCACCATGAATATAGGTGGATCAGTCCTGAAAATGCATTTGTAAGCCCTAAATGTCAATACCTGCTGCACTGTTGTTAAGTTTAGTAGATGCAAAGGTTTCACTTGTAATTTAAATTGTGAGCTGCAGGTGCTTATTCCCTCCTTGCATGGGAAGGGTTTTTAAATACAGGCTTGGTACCTACTTACCTATTGGTTATATTTTTCAGTGCAATCAAAATAAAGTTGTGGCCTTTTGTGGAGATTTGTGGTTCACAGAACTATTGATCTTATTCAATTCAGTGCAGCATTATTGTTGATTCAGAGCAAAGAACCCTTTCATCTTTCTACACAGTAAATGTGTAAAAGGACAGAAACAATGTGTGATGAACTGGCCACAACCCCCATTCCTGGGGTTCCCCTGCTCCTCTGGCAGGGAGGAAGCAGAGAATTTGAGTGTGAAGTTCAGCCTTGGAAGAAGGGAGGGGTGGCTGGAAAGTGTTTTAAGATTTTGTTTGATTTCTCATTATCTTGCGCTAATTTGATTGGTAATAAATTAAACTGATTTCCCCAAGTGGAGTCTGTTCTGCCCAAGACAGTAACTGGTGATTGATCTCTCCCTGTCCTTATCTTGACTCATGAGTCTTATATTTTCTCTCTCCTGACCAGCTGAGGAAGGGATTGATAGAGTGGCTTTGATGGTATCCAGCCAGGTTCAAAGCCACCATGTAAAGGGTGTACACCCCTATGTAATAAAGTCAGAAAACACTTTGAAGTGTGAGAATGTGATTCTGGTAAACAGGTAAACACACCAGATTAAAAACCAAACCAACCCCTCTTAAAAGGCTTGACCTCAAGAAAGCAAGCCACACAGAAGCCAACAAAACCTACTTGGATGTGAAATGCTCAATTTTCTGATAATAAAATACTAAAGTAAAAATTTTAAATGTATTCAAATAACTTTTGCCAAATAGCAATGACCATGCATGAGTTTTTCTAATGTTTTCTGAATTATTTATCAGGGAAAATACTTAGATCCTAATTTTTCCACTAAATCTTTCAAAAAAGAAAAAAAAATCACACAGGAAAGGTTTGTGTATATGAGAGAATTTTGCCTTCTTATGTTGTTAGAGCTTGATTTTGCTCTTTGAATGTAAGGTTATGTTTAAAAGCTGCATTCTTCTGGCACCTACTGAGGTTATGTTCTTCAGAACTCTTTATATGGGCTAAAATAAGCAGTAGTAGTTAAATAAATATGGTACAGTAAAAGCAAATGCTTTGATCAAATATTGTTGACAAATGTACCATTACAGAAAGCTTTAAATAACATGTTTTATTTCTGTCTTGCTGTAGTGCATGGCATTAGAGGAATCAAAACAGGTGGATTTTAAAAGTTATATGCATGTTTTAGAAACTAGTGGTTAATCAAGAATTATAGCAGGCAATGTGTATGTCTTCTAGTAAGTGCATTTAAAAACACATTTGGCAATAAATACATCATGAAGGTACATATCTAAACAATTTAAGGAGAAGTTAAATTATGACATTGCCTAACCTTTTGTATGTATCTTGAACCTAGCTGCTTATTCCTGTTTGGACAGAGATTTCAGCTTTGGGTGGTGTTTATGGTGTCTGGAGCACCTGTACACTGCAGCCTTCTGCAGGGGAATAGAAAAGACTTCAGCTACAAGACCCTCAAAATGCAGGTTGTCCTCCTAATATTTGTGAAATACTGTCATGTTGCTTGTCACTTCTACTGCAGTTGTAAGGTCTGCAGTGATTGTTATTCAAAACAGGGTGCCTTCTGGACAGAGAAAGGCATAATTGTTGATTTTAAACACATAGAGACCCTTGCCATCATATAAATATGTTTAGGAGCCAAAAACTTAGAGCTATGATCTGCTGGGTACAAACTACTTGATGAATTGGCACAAAAAGTGACAAGTTAGCAGTAGCAGCTTTTAAATATCTGTTGCACCACAAAACATAATGCCTAAAAATGAAGAATCTCTCTGAATTTTTTGGGTATTTGAGATTTGAGCTGTATAAATGTGATAAGGGATCGTAAGGTGCTGATTTCCACTGTGTTTTGTTTTTTTTTTTTTCTGAAAAAGAAACCATTGAACAAGAATCTATGAGATAGTTTCTGTTGAATATCAGTGAAGCCAGAAATTCACCTGCTCATCCCCTGGGTCTGAGTTGTTCCCATAAGAGGTAGGAGATAGTCATCTGCAGTGGTTCCTTGGCTTCTGCAGCTGTTCAGAGTCTGAATCATTGGTTTGAACATTTGTTGGTCTCAAGTTAACTTCATGAAATAGAATAAGAAATCTATGAAGTGTTGGCATACACTCTTTTCTTTTATCCCTGCTGTTGGACCTGACAGAAAATCAGTGCATTTACCTCACAGTAGTATGACAAAGCTCTTTCTTGCTGTGACTTGGTTTATTTTTTGTGTTTGTACTTCATAATGGTTTTCAGGAACCTGAGTGCTGCTTTTGCTTGAAGCTCAAGTACAAGCTCATGCCAATTAACCTGAGGCTGAGATGTCAAAAGTAGGGCCTTGGTGTGTTTTTTTTTGCAGACGCCCCTCTCTTGCACAGATTTATGGATGGAATCAAGGGGATTCCAGCTGAGAGCAGAAAGCTGAGGTGGAACAAATGCAGGCCTAATAGTATTTCTGAAATGAAACACAGCTTCTAAAATCTCTAAAAAGCATGGGTGAATCTTTCTGATGTATTTAATTGTCAGTTGACATATGTCATCACCATCTCTCTGACAGTTTATGCTTAAAAGAATCCAGGTTTTTCACCGGTGTGAAAATTTTGCTTGTAGAGCTTATCAGTTTGGAAGATAGGATAGGACTTCCTAAACCACTGAAATATTTAAAAGTGAAGACTTTTTCTCAGGATATAATGCTTATTTATAGCTGTTGTGTAACCATATCAGTAAAACACTACTAAAAAATGTAGTGCCTTGTTATGCACCCCCTGATTTCATAGACCTAAACGTCTTAAGGACAGCTGATGAACTTGCTTATTTTTCTGATTTAAATGAAGCATTGTGCTTTCAAAGCATGATAAAGCAAACAGATTTGATGCCTCATTCTACTTTTTTGGGTGGAGATGTATTTTATTAAATATACATAGTTCTGTACTGCCACTGCATTGCAGTGTCTGTGTTGTACACTTTGAAAGAAGGACAGGCATGGTTGTGATGTAGTGTCCAAATATCATTTCACCATGGGATTTTTCTAGCACAATTGCTTTGAAATAGAACCAAAAAATTATCCCTTTACTTCTGCGGAACATGTGTGCCATGATCATCTCTGGAATGACTAGCTTTTGGAGTTTAAGTGAAAACCCTTACCAAAATGGGAAGCCTCAAGGTTTGGTTGCAGCAGTGGTGTAGTTGGGGGCTCATTGAAAGCCTTTTTTAGTGTCATGCAGACTGACTGCTTTCCATTCTTTATTGCTTTACTTTTTGCCAGAGCTTAAGTGATCTTTGGTCTCAAGCATCCCTCTGTGATCCTTTGCTACGGCAGGGCTGTGGGGGCAGCTACCAGAATGCAATGAACAAACTCACCATGAAGTGGAAATTGCTGTGTAGATAAGGTCTAGGGAAATTGGGTTTAAATGAAGAAAGCAGTAAGATGTAATCTCCCAGGAGATCTGGAAGGAAATCAGATTGCACCACCTGATTTAGGGAGAAAACACTGATTTTTGCTGATGTAGTTTTTCTGCTTTATCCTGCGTGTCGCCATACAGTCATGGTGTCTGTAAATGCAACACTAAGGAAAAAAGATGTGTAAATGTTTTTTGTTGATAAAGCCCCACATGTAAGTCCCTATGTGCCTACAAGTTCTTCATTACAGCACTGTCCCTCAGCACAAGCCACAGGGTGGCTGTTACATTGATTGGTTAAACTTGTGAAATATTCTTCTTGGAGTGCCCAGCACTACAGGCTGTCCAATGCAAAAAGGAGAGACATTTTCCTCACTTGTAATTTAAAATAGGAAACATGTCCAGCCATGTTCTTCAGTAGAATGCAAAGGAAAATGTTGGTAGGGATCTTGTGGGCAGCCTGAGATTTTGGAGTTTTTTTCCCCCTCAGCTTACCTTGGAGGACCAGGAATGGCTCCTTCCTCATCTGTAGTTTTTTTGTTATCCTAACTCTTCACTTAACCCTTAAGGCAGGTTAATGCCTTTCAGCTTCACCCTTGTGTGATACCTGAACAGTGGACACAAAAATCCCTCTGCAAAATGTACCTGGTGATGCTGTCTGGTAGGGCTGCTGTGACAGGAAGGCAAGGAGGAGACTGGCTGCTCTTTCTGTCCTGCTGTAGGCTGAGCATGCCCGTATTGTTATTTCTGGATGTGCTGATTCAGTGCAGCATCGGTGTGTAATATATACAAAATATGAGTGGCTACATATGTCAGATTAAAAGGTAAACAGGTCAGAGTGCATCCTCTGATGTGTATTTATAGCACACTGACATCAGCAGGAGTTATGTACGTCTGAAGGTAGATTCAGCCTGTGCAGTAAGTGGAGAAAAGCGTGCCTCAAGCCAAAGCAGCAGAGGCTGCATATCGTATGTTTCAGTGAATATCACTTCTAACTGTCCTTATATATACCCTACTTACATTGTATATCTAACCTCAGCGATTAGAGCCTGTTGGGTATAAATGTGGTGACAAGCTGTACCTTTCTGGAGTTGCTTAAGAGTTACAAATAGGCATGACTGAGTAGTTGAAGGACATTGAATTAAACATGCTTGAATTAATAGGGTAATGATTGGTGCTGCTCAGAGCTATAAAATAAACACTAGCTGGAGCTCTGTGCTATGTGGCAACCAGATTGAGCCATGGGGTTGCTGAAGTATTCTGAAATTACTCAAACTTTAAGTGAGAGAGATAATCCTAAGAAAGCTCTCTACGTAGGCTCCCTGTGCAGTTAATGTTTTAAACTCCCCTTTGGCTTATTGTTATGACTTCAAAGATACTCTAAAGCCTTTGTTAAATTGGTCATTAACTCTGCAATGTTATAATTAGACATTTGAACTTGGCTGCATTCAAAAAGAAAAGGCAAGAATGAAAATCCTGACCAGCATTGTTTATCTGCAGCTCATCAGCATGGTCAGAGAAGGATTAAAGTTCCACAGGAGTTAAAAAGCAATGGGGATTGAAGGCATTAACCAGCCTTGCAGGATGGATAGGGAGCCATTAATCCACAAAGTTTTTCTTTGAAAGTATGGAACAAGAATAATGTCAGGAACCTGAAACAGGTTTCTGCAGGAGATTTAAATTTAAGCTCATAAACCATTCTGATGGGAATTTCGGGCTGGAAGCGTGTGTTGGGGAATCCTTAAGTTTGCAGCCCAGCAATTGAGCACGTTACAGGCATCAGATGAAGGCTGCCACTGACCCATTGCAAGGCTGCAAAACCAGCAGAGGAAGCCCTGGAGGCGGCTTTAAACAATAGCAACGAGCCCAAGCAGCGGCTGGGAAGATTGAGGGTGGCTGGAGGCTGCGGTTAAAGTTTATGAGGTCTGGGGCTGGGAGAAGCTCAGCCCTACGTCTCCCACTTTCTTTCCTCAGTCTCTCCTGATGAAGTACAAGTCGAGACAACAGCTGGTAGCTACTATAAGCCCGGCTGCAGAGTGGATGGGAAAACCTGTCTCTATAGTAACAGAGCAGGCATTGCATGTGCTGCTCCTGCTAGATCTGGGGAGTAGCTGGCTAAAGACATCTGGTCAGTGTAGCCAATTCTCTGGGCAAATTAGCTCATTTCATCT